>NC_082651.1:3248327-3615827 GCF_028023285.1 Balaenoptera ricei
GAGGTAGAGTTCAGGGGCGTCCGGGTAGCCTGGGAGGTAGAGTTCAGGGGCGTCCGGGTAGCCTGGGAGGTAGAGTTCAGGGGCGTCCGGGTAGCCTGGGAGGTAGAGTTCAGGGGCGTCCGGGTAGCCTCGGTGGTAGAGTTCAGGGGCGTCCGGGTAGCCTGGGAGGTAGAGTTCAGGGGCGTCCGGGTAGCCTGGGAGGTAGAGTTCGGGGGCGTCCGGGTAGCCTGGGAGGCAGAGTTCAGGGGCGTCCGGGTAGCCTGGGAGGTAGAGTTCAGGGGCGTCCGGGTAGCCTGGGAGGCAGAGTTCAGGGGCGTCCGGGTAGCCTGGGAGGTAGAGTTCAGGGGCGTCCGGGTAGCCTGGGAGGTAGAGTTCAGGGGCGTCCGGGTAGCCTGGGAGGTAGAGTTCAGGGGCGTCCGGGTAGCCTGGGAGGTAGAGTTCAGGGGCGTCCGGGTAGCCTGGGTGGTAGAGTTCAGGGGCGTCCGGGTAGCCTGGGAGGTAGAGTTCAGGGGCGTCCGGGTAGCCTGGGAGGTAGAGTTCAGGGGCGTCCGGGTAGCCTGGGAGGTAGAGTTCAGGGGCGTCCGGGTAGCCTGGGAGGTAGAGTTCAGGGGCGTCCGGGTAGCCTGGGAGGTAGAGTTCAGGGGCGTCCGGGTAGCCTCGGTGGTAGAGTTCAGGGGCGTCCGGGTAGCCTGGGAGGTAGAGTTCAGGGGCGTCCGGGTAGCCTGGGAGGTAGAGTTCGGGGGCGTCCGGGTAGCCTGGGAGGCAGAGTTCAGGGGCGTCCGGGTAGCCTGGGAGGTAGAGTTCAGGGGCGTCCGGGTAGCCTGGGAGGTAGAGTTCAGGGGCGTCCGGGTAGCCTGGGAGGTAGAGTTCGGGGGCGTCCGGGTAGCCTGGGAGGCAGAGTTCAGGGGCGTCCGGGCACCCAGGCTTGCTCTGCCCATTCTTAAGCGCGTGGCCCGTGCAGTTGCGGCGTTGGATTGGCACCGCCTGGCGCGGGCCCTGCCGTTTCTAACCAGCGGTCCCGCCTCACAGACCGGATCCGGGGCGCCGGGCTCCCCATGGAGCGCGCCATCCTGCACGGGAAGCTGGAGCGGCACGAGGAGGCCCTGCACATCCTGGTCCACGAGCTGGCCGACTTCCCGGCGGCGGAGGACTACTGCCTGTGGCGCTCCGAGGGCCGCGACCCGCCCGCCCGCCAGCGGCTCTTCCACCTGCTGCTGGCCATGTACCTGGGCCCCGGCCCCTCTGCGCCTGAGCTGGCCGTGGCCGCCGTGGACCTCCTGAACCGCCATGCCGCCGAGTTCGACGCGGCCCGGGTCCTGCAGCTGCTGCCGGGCACGTGGTCGGTGCAGCTGCTCTGCCCGTTCCTGACGGGGGCCGTGAGGGACAGCGTCCACGCCCGGAGGACCACTCAGGTGGCTGTGGGCCTGGCCAAGTCCGAAAACTTGATCTACAAATACGACAAGGTGAGAGCCCGGCCCTCTTGGGCGAGACGTGTGATTTGAGGTCGGTTTTACCCGTGGAAAAATACTCCTTGTCCGTTTTTTCTCTGTAACTTCAACACGCGGGATTTCTTCACACAGACACAGGTGTGTGAGCCCAGGTGTGAGCCGGGCCGGCAGGTGTACGGCTGGGGCAGCTTCCCGCCCCTTTTAGACACTGACGGTGCCGAGAGCCGCGCTCCGGGCCCTGGTCCACGCTGCACGTCACGGTGTCACTGCATCCGCACCGCGCTTCCGGGCAGAATTGCCTCCCCGTCACAGAGGAGGGCAGGGGCACCGGGAGGTGACACAGGACACAGAGGAGCCCGGGTGTGGACCGCAGGCCGGTTCAGAGCTCCACGTTCCGGGTCCCCATCGCTGTCTCGTGGGCTTGCTGTGACTAATAATAGCAAATCCCACAGGCCCGGGGCTCAGACGACACGCATCCAGTTCTCACCGTCTGGGGGCTGGGAGCCCGAGATCCAGGCGCCGACAGATTCGGGGCCCCGTGAGGCCCCCTTCTCACTGAGCTCGCGGGGCCGGGAGCCAGCGCTGGTCTCTTCCTCCTCCATAAGGGCCCTGAGGCCGTCCTGGGGGCCCCGCCTCCAAACACCATCCCACTGGGGGTCAGGGCCTTGACATTTGCTGAGAGATACGGGCATTCGGTCCATAACACCCCCAAGCTCATCCGGAGGAGGCTTCTCTCTGGTGAGGCCCAGACGCCCCGCAGCCAGCAGGGTGTCCTTCCAGGGCGGGAATCCGCCGTGTTCCTCCCGCTGGGAAGCCCGCACTGACTCCCCAGTGGAGAAGCCGAGGCCGGGAAGATTCAGCCTCCCTCCTCTGGCCCGTCCCTGCCCGTCCCAGGGTGCTCAGAACCTCCCAGTGGACTTGCCGTTTCGTACGTACGGCCTTTGAAGCCACCGTTGCCTCTGTCTGAGACGGCTCACCTCTTCCTTTTGTGCCTGGGGAACGCCTACTCGAAACCCCGCCTAAGTCTTTCCTTTGTGAAACCGTCCCATCCCTCTAAGCAGACGGGCGCCCCGTGGGCCGACTCACGTGCTGCATCCGTAGCTGTCCCCTCCCCTGTGAGGCTTTGGGTTCTCTGAGGGCAGGAGCTTCCTTTACTTATCTCGGTACTCCTGAGCCAACCTGGCATCTTGAAGGCATTGAATGTTTGTTGAAAGACTAAAGAAACTAATGAGTAGGGTGAATTCAGTAAGCCGTCACTCCGTCCTGCCACTAGGCTGACTTGCCGGGCTGATTCACGTGAATTGTGCAGAAAGGCTTTTAGCTTGCAGAACTCAAGTCCTGTTTATCAGACAAGAAATAATAAAGTTTTGTTACTTACATTTAAAGAAAGGAAATGATGTTTCCTGGGGCCAGTCAGGAATGTGCCATGGATGGACCCCATCGCTTTGACCCAGTCTCTTATTTGGGCCTTAACTTTTCTTGTTTGCAAACGAGGGGAGCAGGGGATTAGATAGCTCTCATGGTCTTGTCAGCTCTAACGCCCCATGATTCTGTAATAGGCCTTGCTTGAATAGATCAGAGCTCAGAGAATGTTTGAAAGAAGATCTTGGTGAGAAATTCCTCCGCCAGACAAGCAGCAATTACTTTTGTAAAATAAGAAGGCAGTTTCGTAGCTTTTTTGACTTGTCCAGTTCCGAGGATGTGTTTGTTTATTTTCACCGCTGATACTCTCTTTCGAGAAATTGATATTAAAGCTGTCCTCACCAGTGATAATAACAACCCATGGGGTAATGCGTGTCAGCTCTGAAAACCGGTGTCACTTATGTCACAGGCGTCCCTGCCTTTGTTTCTTTTTGCAGATGAAGCTGAAAGGAAGCTCAGTTCGGCTCTCAGACAAAAAGCTTTGCCAGATGTGCCAAAACCCCTTTTGCGAGCCCGTGTTTGTTAGGTATCCGAACGGTGGTCTCGTCCACACCCACTGTGCGGCCAGCAGGCACACGAACCCCAGCTCCCCCAGCCCCGGGGCTCGGACTTGAAGAGGCCGGGCCGAGGGCTCCTTACCAAGCCGGCCGGGTGCACAGAGCAGGAGGCCGCGTCAGCCGTCATCTGGTGCTGGGGGGGCTTCAGTCCGTGGGAAATGGGATGCGGCCGACCCCCTGCATCGGATGGAAATGGGTAATCCCCAAAATAGAGACATGCCAGATTCACCCGTCCAGGGACATCGCCACCCAAAACAGATGTCTGCTCTGAAAGGAAATAAGCCTTCCTGTGCCACCCGGACAAACCGGGCCCCGCACCCCGAGCCCCGATCTGTAGACACGTATTTGCACTGGAAACGTTTGCTCCGGTGGCACGGAGGGGACCGCGTCCTGGCGGGCGAGCGGCCAGGGCGCAGAGCTCTCCATCCTCCCCGCCTGGCCACCGGTCGCCCTGCGGGCTCTGCCTTTGCCCTGAGGGACAGCTGACCTCAGGGAGGTATCTTTGTTCCTTCCCACTTCCTATCTGGCTTCCAACCCCTAAAGATCTGCCTGGGTACCCAGGCCCTCCCTTTGGGGTAAATGCATTCGCTTCTGGCTGCCTCACAAGTGAAGGCTCCGAGAAGCTGTGGACGTGCCAGGAGGAGCCGCTCGCAGGTCTGGAGCCGGCGGCGGGGGCGGGGGCACACGGCGCATCGCCCGCCGGTTTGTAACTCCATGATTAACATGTTCAATTAGAACTTTTAATTTGGCGTTATATCTTCTTTGTGACTTTTCTCTCTTTTGGAAATTCACCTCCGTCATGTTCATTAGGGACGTTTTTCTTTGTTACCCCCCATTGATTCCTCGAGCAATGAAAAGGGAAAGGTCGTGAGCACAAGCCAAGCGTGTTTTCCGGGGCGGCTGGTGGTCACCTCCACGCTGGCCAGGGCGGGCCGTGGGCGACAGCTGCCCTGCGCGACGGGGGCATCACCCCTCCCGAGGGAGCGCCGCCCCCAGAGGAAGTCCAGGCAGGCTGCCTTACCTCGAGCACTTTACACGCCTGCCCTGCGGCTTCCTGGACACACGGGACAGACGCCTCCCGCATCACAGACCCCGCGTCCATTCCGCGTCTCTGCCCAGCATCGCGGAGAAGCTGACGCTGTCGTTACTTCACTGCCCTCTCCTGAATTTCCTCCCGGTGATTATCGACTCTATCAGGGACTAAGAAGAAAGATGCCGTGACGCCTGGCAAACGTGCATCGGCTCGTGCGTGTGACGAGGGGACCCCGGGACCCGGCCCCGCTTCTTCAGCCCAGGCCTTAACAGACGGGGTGGAGAGCTCGTCCTCCCTGCTGTGAAAACGCTTTCTGTACTATCACGGTCGCTGTTCTCTCTCCTCTTGTGATTCCAAGGGGGTCCAGAAACTCTTCCCTACGGTGTCTCGATTTCTGAAGAATAAATGATGAAGGAGTTCTTGCAGCTCAGCCGTGTGCTGTGTAAACTGGTGTGAATGAATGCCCAGTCACGAGTCTTCACCCTGCGGATGGCTGTGAAGGAACGGCCGTGTGCCTGGGGACGTTACCATCACGACTCTTGAGTTTGGGGTTATCCCTCAGAGAACAAGCGGCTAGGACACGGAAAACTGCACCTGTAAAAGCACTGTTTCTCTCCACGAGATGGGTACAATCCTGGAAAAGCCTTCGGATTGTTCCTTTCTCACTTGGGGGCACTGGTCTCTCTTTGCTCTGAACACTGATCAGTATTTTGAAATGTTTGTTAGCCTTTAGAATAATGGGAACTGAAGTTGAGCAGTTTTCTGTCTCTACTCTAGAATCCGCTAATGCAGCAGAATTCTCTGACCCTGTGCAGGATTGTTAAAAACCTTGCCTTTCTCTAACTCCCACGAGGCCCTTTTCTCAAATCATATTTTTAAAAGAAATACGTGGTTCTTTCTAAAGACCTGCTCTCTTGTGATTGTGCCACTGGTTAGAGGAATTGGAACCATCACTTGGCCCTTGGCCCCCTGGGTCGGTTCGATGTCACCATCCTAGTTAAAATAGCATGAACTGGACTCAGCTGACATTAGTATTCTCTGGGCAAGACTCTTCAATTTCATGAGCTGGTTTTCTGCTGTTGCTTATCAGGTATCCATGTGGGAGTGGCACGTGGGCTACGGAGCCTTGAGCCCGCGCTCAGAGCTGGAAGGCCCCGGGCCTGAGCCCCGGATATGCTTGTGGTGGGGCTCCAGGGGCCCTGGGTACCACCCTTGAGTCACTGCCTGTCACACAGCCGGGGTAACCTGGGCTTCCCCCTCGCCCGCCTATGGAAACCTGGTCCTTTCAACTTTACCCTCTGCCCCTGGTTGGATCCCAAATACACGAGATGTACAAATGTAAACTTGTTGATTTTATTAAAGTTCTTTTAATTCTTTGTCCCTCCTGTAATTGTTTTTTTTTTTTTTTTTTAGGAATTTCACTTTATTTATTTATTTATTTTTGGCTGTGTTGGGTCTTCGTTTCTGTGCGAGGGCTTTCTCCAGTTGCGGCAAGTGGGGGCCACTCTTCATCGTGGTGCGCGGGCCTCTCACTATCGCGGCCTCTCGTTGCGGAGCACAGGCTCCAGACGCGCAGGCTCAGTAGTTGTGGCTCACAGGCTTAGTTGCTCCGTGGCATGTGGGATCTTCCCAGACCAGGGCTCGAACCCGTGTCCCCTGCATTGGCAGGCAGATTCTCAACCACTGCGCCCCCAGGGAAGCCCCTTGTAATTGTTTTTTAAATAAAAGTTATCTTGGTGACGTGATGGTTTCCGCTGGCAGGGCACCTAGCCCAAGGGGCCATAGAACTTAGTCATCTGCCCTGGTAGTGCCTTCCCGCTCCTGCAAGGACTTGGATTGGTCGCTCCTCACATCCTTTGGTGTTGCTTCACTACATTTTAAACAATGCACTTCTGACTATCTCCTGCATAATCTTAAGGTGCTCCTGGATGTTTGTGGCCTTCAGATTAATCCTGCTCTGCGGAGTTTAACAAAGGAGATCTCCGGTTACTTCTCCGATATTTCACCTTTTAGCCACATGCTCCCAAGGAAGACTGCTGCCCTTGGATTTCTAGCCCCGAATATATTCAGGGAATAGAACTTTGTTTAAATCTCACCTTTTAAATTTTAAATCATCCCTTAGAACCCCGTTCACAGCAGGCCTTTGAGAAATCCTGCCAGGTGAATGTCATAGCCCTCTTTCGTGTTCTTTCTTTCCTTGTGGGTACTGCGCTAGCCCGAGGGTGGGGTGTGTGCACAGCTGAGCACCCCTGACTATTCTTAGCCCCTGCTCCATGTCGGTCGGGCTGGTCAGCTCCACGTGTGTGTGGGTGTGTACGTGCGTGTGTGTGCCTGCGTGTATGTGCAAGCATGTGGATGTGTGTGTGTGTGTGTGCATGCATATGTGCATGTGTGTGTGGGTCTGGGATGGTGAGGACTGCCGTCCACCACTTCTTCCAACATGCTAATCAGGGAAGTAGGGAGTTAGACCAGCCCCTGTTTCCTCCCGTCCGGCTTCTTTGTCTGCTGCTGGGAGGAGTCGGGTGCTGTTCCCACATCTGCACTCAGACCTGTGTGGCGGGTCACCTGCAGCAAGGGTTCCCTAATTGCAGGTGGGCAGCTGGCTGTCCCGGCACGTGGCACGTGTGAGCCCCCGTAACCCAGCATCACCTCTGCTCCTCTGACCGTAATTTCATGCAACCGCGTGTTGGAAACATGCAGGGGCTGTGCCACCCTCCTGTTTGTGCTCGGTGTAATTTACTGGTGTAATTTCCAGGTATCTGGTGTTTGTACAAATACTAGAAAATACGCTGCTTTGTAGCAGCTGACAGAGAAGCTCAGCCATTCCCAACCCGCCTCGGCCGTGCCAGGGTGCACACCCACCGGGCCAGGAGCTGAGGGGCTAAAAGACTCACCTTACCAAGAGCTGTACGCAAGGTGCTGAGGGGGCGGTTTTCCTTTTTCAATCCATGCATTCATTTATTTGTATATTCATTCATTCCACAAGTATATATTGGAAGATGCTCCGTGCCAGACATCGTGCTCCGTTCTGCAGAAAAACTGGTGAGAGACACATCTGGTCTCAGCCCTGCTGGAGGTAATGACAGCCCCAGGGGACAAATGCCGGAGGATGCAGTGCCGGTGGACCAGATGCGCGGAGTTGGAGGGAGAGGGCTGCACTCAGGGTGGGGGATGAGCGGGCTTATGGCCCCGTGGGGATGGAGAGAAAGAGGATCCAATGACTCTGCAGCCCGGGAAGGCGGCAGGGGACAGTGACAGATGAGGCTGGAGGCCGAGGCTTCATCCCGGTTCTGGGCGGAAGAGAAACACGGGTGTCTGTGCTGTAGAGAGACCAGCAGTCCCCCGACCAGGGGCAGCCTCAGCCAACATGTCCATCTGGTATTGGGTCCATTCATCTTGGTCTTTACATGGTTTTTAATTATATGGGAAAGGACTCCCGCCCCCCAAAAAAGAAACAGAATGTAGTGGCCAGTTTATTTGGAGAATCCTTTGTATTAAAATATAGTACATGGAGGGCTTCCCTGGTGGTGCAGTGGTTAAGAATCCGCCTGCCAACTCAGGGGACACGGGTTCGAGCCCTGGTCCGGGAAGATCCCACATGCCGCGGAGCAACTAAGCCTGTGCGCCACAACTACTGAGCCTGCGCTCTAGAGCCCGCAAGCCACAACTACTGAGCCCACGTGCCACAACTACTGAGCCCACGTGCCACAACTACTGAAGCCCGCACACCTAGAGCCCATGCTCCACAACAAGAGAAGCCACCGCAATGAGAAGCCTGCTCACTGCAACGAAGAGTAGCCCCCGCTCGCCATTAGAGAAAGCCTGCGTGCAGCAACGAAGATCCAGTGCGGCCAAAAATAAAATAAATTAATGAAATAAATAAACATTTTTTTAAATGTTAAAAAATAAAATAAAATATAGTACATGGATAAAAAAATTGGAGGTATAGTAAGGCCAACAGATCAGGAGACAATTGCCACTGAAAAGATAGTTTTTATGCTCACGGATCCCGGAGACCCTCCTCACAGGGGAGGGGGCACACCAACCACATGGGGGAAGCACCAGGGCAGGAGAGACAGGGCAGGTCAGGGAACGTGGGCAGGAGCCTTTATTGTGGTTTCAAGGCAAGGAGGGGGTGAGGAGGCTGGGCAGGCTTGGGGCTGGCTAGTTGGAATGATTTCCATGGGCTCTGGGCCCAGGGGCTGTCCCTGGCTGTCTGGCCCTGGCCCCGGGGGATGAGAGCAGGCGGATAGCAGCTCGGGGTGTGAGCGCCCACAGGGGAGGCGGTGGGGTGTGGGCGCTGGTTGGGCTGGTTTGTATTTGAAGGGGCGCTCGCAGGCGAGTTGTTTACTGTCTCCAGGAGCTAGCCAGTCCTGGGAGCGGCAACCTCTCCAGGGTCAGCCAGGGCCCAGACGTCAAAGCATCAGAATACGGAAAATCAGAGAAGTGGTTAATACAGATTTTCGATTAAACCACTGGGGTGGCCACATTGTACTCTGCTTCCCAGGACAGAGAATTGAACGTGACAAGGTTAACGTACTTCTAACAGCAAGATAGGAAAGGCTGCTCAGAGTAGCACAGGGTGAGGACAGGCGAGAGGATGGTCTGGAAACCCTTCCCAGGCCCTGCCTGCCAGACGTGTGTTGTGGTCAAAGGGTTTCTCGAGCCTGAGTGACTCAAGTTGGCTTATACTTGCCGTGAATAAGACTTTCAACCCAGATTGGTTTCTAGAGAGGTGTAAGATGCCTTTAATAGTTGTTTCTCTGTATAGCTACTGTAGAGCACAGGGAACAATACTCAATATTTTGTAATAACCTAGAAGGGAAGAGAGTCCAAAGAAGAATGTATAATATATATATATTCTGACTATAACTGAATTGCTGTGCTGTACACCTGAAACTAACATGATATTGTAAATCAACTATACTTCAATTAAAAAAAAGGAAAACATTAAAATATAGTTGTTTCTCATGCTTTTCTATATATAATTAGTGAATATATATTAATTGGCCGAAACCTTTGCAGCACTGTCAAGCTCTTGAATAATTAATGTCTCCTCCGTCAAACAGCTGTGGGCTTTCTCTCCCGGGCTCCTCCATGTCCCAATTCATAATCCAACCTTGGCCCAGCCTGTTGGCGGACGACCCGTTGGTGACTGCTGAGAAGAGCTTCACAACCTACCTTAAGAGTTTCCCGAGTTTTTGGTAACTTTCAAGCACAGCTGGTTAGAGAATAAATTGCCATGACCTTTCCAAAAAAAAACAATTTTATTATGGCATCAAAAGCCACCAATTCCACTTTCATAAGTTTATTTTCGGAAAATAATCAGCAGCTAGGTAGGAAGATTTATGTCAGGGATACTCATTATAGGATTTTTTTTTTTTAATAGTGGAAAATAGAAAAAAACAAAACCAAACAGGGAGTACTTAAGTAACTTAGCTTCTGGTGCAGCCACATAATGGATGACTTCCAGCCACCAGAAATCACTTCAAGACATGAAAAAAAACCCTACCAAAACACTAAGCTAAGTTGTGGGGTAGTATGATCCAAATTTTGCAAAAGAAGTACACATTTTTATATGTAAGTTTAAAAAACTAGAATATCTTTAATTTTCTTTATGCGTTTGGGTAAAAAACAAGTTTTCATTTCTACAAGGAGCACATTACCTCTATAATAAAAATTATTCAGTAGATATGATTTTTAAAACTTGTCTAAGACTAGAGAACATTTATTCCTAAGGATGGAAAGTACTCCATTCTCTTACAGAATCTAAATCTAAACTTTAAGGTATAGCATCACCTCACGTCTAGTTAAGAACTTACCCATATCTGCTTATGGTATCATTTGAGAAGGAAAGATTCAAGGAAAACAGAGCGGGGGGTCGGGGAGTGAAGAGGATGTGGGGGAAGAAGAGGGTCTGTAGGTTCACGTGAAGGTATCATGGAGATTTAGACTCTGGGGACAAAACCCCGGTGGAACGGCACACGTTGGAGAGCGTCTGAGCGGATGCATCTCAGTGGTCCCAGGGCTCCCCGCCGGGAAAGCGGTTCCTAGCGGCCCGGACTGCCTGCTTCCTGAGCGGCCCGGCAAATCCCGTGACAGTCGAAGCCTTGGGGAGACAGAGCCTCCTGCTCCCCACAGAGTTTCTCCCTTCACGCTTTGAAAGCAAATTACGCTTTGCGCTTTTCCATATGCATTTATAAAGTTATTCAGTCCTGTTTGTCTTCTATGGTGAGGTGAGTGACCCTTTCTTCATGGTTTAATAAAACATCCGAAGTCTTCATGACACCACAGCAAAGCACCGCAAGGAGGGGAGACTGCAGCAGCATTTCAATGAGGGAGGAAATGAGAAATGAGTCCCCAAAGGATACTTAATAAGGAACAGCAAAACTGTCTTTTCAAAAAATGCTTCTGGAAATGAGCTTGGCTGTTTTTTTCCGGCTGGATGGTTGGCAAAGGGACAGCAGCTGCCAGAGGCAGCAGGAGAGAGCGCTGGGGAGCTGGAACACGCAGATCCCTGCAAGGGACCGGCCTTATTACCCCGGCCTTGGGGATGGTCAGACGCTTACCTGGACACCTCCAGGCTGAGCTGGCATATCAGCACCCTCGGATTCCTGGTTGCAGAAGGTAACGTTCTGGTCACACCTGTGCGTTTCTCATACAGGTGAGTTCTTTCTGTTCCTATCACACTAAGTAGGAAAAATCCCTCTGTGCTGCAGCCCCTCCCTGGTTCCCTCTGAGCCAGGCGCTCGGGCACCTCTCCTATTGTTAGATCACCTCGTCCCCAGCTCCTCCAGGAGGAAAGGGCCGAGGGCGGAAGGTAAACCAAGACTGTCTGCTACAGTGCCCTCGCACGCCCGCCCCAAATAACGTGCGCGCACGCGCACACACCATGCTGTTGTGTTTCAACATCCTTTTATTCTTACACAATCCAGATGTAACCACCCCTAGGGTCCCCAGCCCTGTTTTCTTGAGCTGCTCAATCGCCATGGCCTGGCCCCGGCCCCCATCTCTGCAGGTCCACCTTGCCATCAGCCACCGGCCTGCACCTTCCAATAGGCGAAGCTTTGAAAGTATACTCTTTCCTTTAACATAATCAAATTCTTGGCAGACTCAGTCTCAATCGCTGTCGATTGTGGTTTTAAATTATAAATTTTGTATCTTGGCAAAAGTCATCTCTTTGTGGCTGCAAATTTTCAAACACCTTTTGTGCCTAAAAGGTTAAATGTGGCGACTCTCTTCTCGGCCCAGTCATCAACGCACATGCAATTTCTGTGTCTGGACACACATCCCCAGGCGCTGGGGGCTAGAGGCAAAGAGAGAGGCACCATCTTGGGTTGATTGTGTTTATTTTACATCGAGAAGAGGCTCAGTTATGAAATTTGCACTTAGGACTTAAGAATGTCTGTGTGTGCTAAGATCGCTCACTTTTCAAGATCGTGCAGTCTTGGCAGAAACTGCTGGGAGACCCCCCCAGCTCCTCCTCTCCTTCTGTGCTGAGAGAGCCTTGACTGGACACGTGGGCATCTGACTAGGGACTCAGTCTCCCAGCCTCCTTTGCAGCCGGCGTGATCATGTGACTCATCCCCCAGCCTCCTTTGCAGCCGGCGTGATCATGTGACTCATCCCCCAGCCTCCTTTGCAGCCGGCATGATCATGTGACTGGGCTCTGGACCAGGGAAGACCAGGGAAGACCAGGGGAGTGTGGATGTGCCTTATCCCGCCCTCCTCCACACTCTCGCCTCCTGAGGAGCCAGGACGCAGACCTAGCTGCGGCCTGCACTGACCCCAGAGGTGAGGACGATGCCCCAGGGACAAAGCACACCGAGATGGGCGGAGCCTGAGTCCCGAACAAGCCGGTGGGCAGGGAGCCCACCTCACAGCTGGACTTCCGTGAGAGTGGGCGGGGTTACTTTTTAAGGTTAGCGCTGGGGGGGGGGGTCTGTTCCAGCAGCTCTGCCCATTTCCCCTAGCCCACTGCCTCCCTGCCGGCCTCCCTCCCGCCTGCATCCCTGCATTCCCGGCTCCGCCACCCAGCTGTCTGCGGCCCTTAGAACCCCCGAGAACAGTGGGGTGTGACCTCGGGCTGTTTCTCCAGCCTGGGAGTAGGGTGGCACTACCCACCCATCCCTTCCCCTAGCAGCCCAGGGGGGCTGACTCATAGCCCTGGGAGCGTTTTGAGCGGAATGAAGTGGTCATTTCAGGCCACCGAGTCCATGCTCCCGGCTTCAGTAGCTGTTGTGTTCTTGTCAGCCGACCCTGAAATCTTACAAGCACATGAAGACGAGGAAAGGACAGGACAGCCAGTTTCTGAAACACGTTTTTACCCTTGCCCCAAGCGGACAAAGCTGGGAGGTAAGCAGGTTGACAACACGACCCTAGCGATTACTGCCCTGGTATCTCCAGCCCAGGCGTGGGACTAGGTCCTCATATACATTATGTCATGTGTTCCTCTCGGGGGCCTCTGGCTGGGAGTGTCTCCCTCATTTAGGAGGCCAGGAAGCTGGACACAGAATCACTTGCTGGAGGCAAGGCTGCTGACTGCATGTGCAAGGGGAGCACAGCAACGTCGGAAATACTTCACATGGCAGATTTTTAGTCCCAGAGAAAGCGTGTCCTGTTAATCATGTCAGGGGAAACTACGCCGGGGCTCAGAGTAGCCAAGTAGGAATTGATCTAGACTTTGCTCTTCGTGTTGGTTGTCAGAATGTCCTAGAGAACCTTTGCCTTTATTTCACCCCAACAGCAGGGGGCCGAGATTCATGATGACGAGGTAGTGGATTTTCCCGGGTGGTGAGGGTTAGGGTGACACTTCTGAGACTTACCGTGTCTCGTTTTCTGAGGCGAGGCTCTCCCACGGGCCGTCACCACCACAGTCACTGCCCAGGACCCCACAGAAACAATTCAGCGCCCAGGGTTTGGGGGAAGTCCAGGGCCAGAGAGAAGATGAAAACATAATACAGAGAAGCAGTGGTCGCCCTGCAGGCATCAGGGAAGGAGACAAGAACTTGCTATTTATGTAGTATTTTAAGAAGTTCCTTGAAGGCCCAGCGAGGCTGGAGAGAATCAGGAAGTCGGCAGAGTGAAAGTCAGAGGTGAAACTAAGTGGCTGGAATTATCTAGCAGGGTGGGGAGTTTTTAAAAATGTGGGTGCCCTGTTGTGACCCTCACACTGCTGAATCTCCCTTTGTCATCGGTAATGCCCTTTAGTCATTGCAGCTCGGCTAGTGGCTTACAGGTTCTGGACTAGACTTCCCGAAGTGGGTGTATCTCAGGAGGTGTCCGACCCCAGATTCCTGGTGTACTAGTCGTGGCTCTGGCGCTAATTTGGCAAGAAACACAGTCTTATACACCGAAAGAGCAGTAATACTTTACTTAAAATATATACAAAATTATGACTTTGAAACATATATATTACTATCCAACATACACCATACAACACTGCTTGATGTAAATTTTGGTACCTTCATTCGTTCAGTTTTGTGATCTCTCTTTTACACGAGGCTCCTGAAAAACGTTCATTTAAGAATGCCCACCAGAGGGGAGGTGCCCAGAGGCCTGGTCCCCGTGGTGGTCTGGCTGTGCTCTTGGACACCACTGAGGCTGTGCAACTCTGCCTCGCGGGGGGCACTCGGGACACAGAAGTGAGGGGACCCACCTCAATCAGTCACATGCCATTGACCATCTTCAACCAATCTCTATCTCTCTCCTCTCTCTCCCTCACTCTAGGTATACAATGGTCTGGGGGGTTCTGGGCCTGGGTGTAAAAGGAGGGTGAAGTTGGTGAGAAAAAGTGCCAATTATTTTCTGGAAAAGCCCTCGTCTGGACTTAGGTTAATGTGAATTATGTTATCTTTCTTTTTTGCTTCTGTCACAGGAGGAAAGCATGGGAATGGGGAGCTGGTCTCTTCGTACAACCTTGGAAAGCAAATGAGAAGAAAAACACAAAGGGGAGCGTCTGTGCTTGAGTTACGGTTATCCTGAGATAAATCAGACATCTGCCTTTGGGCCCAGCCAGGCGTGATTCATCACCATCCCCTACAGTGCCTTGCATCTCGTAGGCACTTAATAAATGCTCACTGCATGGATGGATAAACGAAGGCAGGGGATCTGGTGACTACAAGTGGAAAACATGCACATGGCAGGGGCCTCGGCAGGGGTGTGGGAGACCCTCTAGGCCCGCTTCCTCGCTTAGCAGATAGGGAAACTGAGGCCCAGAGAAGTGGGGGTGAAACGAGCAAGGTCACGTGACTAGTTCCTGATGGAGTTAGACTTAGAACCATATTTTCTAAATTTATCCTTAAATTTCCCACTCTCTTCAGATCTGAAGCTGTAAAGAGAGCTCTGTGGACTCAACCGTGTGCCCTGACCTCAGGAAAGTCACCCCCACCATCAGAAGCTCCCAGTGGTAAAGGGGGCCCTGGGTGTAGAGGCTGGGTGTACGAGACAAGCAGCAGGTCCCCTCTAGGCAGCTGCCCTCCTGGGATCCCAATCCTGCCTGGGCTGGGGGACCAAGGTCCTGGGGGGGTGGCCCCGACGGCAGTGGTCAGACCCCTGCGGCCCTGAGTGAGGTAGAGGAACACAGAGGTCAGTGGGAGCGGGTCGTTGCGTCCCCGCCGCAGGTCCTGGGACGGGGTGATGCGGCAGCCTCAGTGCGTCCAGAGGAACATGTACACGAAGCCCCCGACCGCTTCTGGGGCTGAAAGCAAGTCGCCACAAGTACTTGCTGAAAAGATGGATCACAGGAGAAGGAGTGTGGTTCCCGCTCACGGGGAGAGATGGAATGAGGACAAGGGTGGCCCGGGGACCAGAGGCGAGAGAGAGGGAAGGGACAGGGGCTGTCAGGCAGGCAGCGAGGTGACAGGCTTCAGGGTGAGGGGCCGGGTGGGCCGGTCCAGGGGGGAGGGTTGAGGATGTGCGCTGGGGTGGGCTTGTCATTTCAGCTGAGCGGCCCCCGAACATCCTCTGGGCTTCAAGCCACCAAGGCCTCCCATGTGTCACACGGGGGCAGCTGAAAAGCCCGGGGGCTCCTCTGCTTCCCGCGTGATTTTGGTTTATAGAACGGACGATTTGGCATCGTCCAAAATGCACATCTGACCGATGTAAAGAACCTGGCATGTTTCCACAACGTACGCCACAGACACAGACGCCTCTGAAGAATGCTGGCGCCCAATACAGTGCCTGATGACCCAGAGAGGAACCTACTTGGGTTTCTCGCGTCAGAACATGGCACCACGGCTGTCTCCGAGGCAGATCTTGAGAGAGCCCTTCAGACAGAGCCTTCCTCCTGCCCCGCAACCAACCTCCCTCCCTGCTCCCCTCGCCTCCCTAACGTTGGGCCCGACTCCTTCATCACCCACCCGGTTCCCCTTTTGTCGTGACTGCTGTCCAGTTTCCATCAGACCCGCCGGGAGAAACAAAAATAATTCATCGTGCCAACCCGGGAGCCGCAGCTCACCGGGTAACGAATGAGTGCCTTTGTGCTTAAGAGGCCCCCCAGGTGCTGAGCGCACGGAAGTCCCAGGAGGCCGAGCGGGGCGCGGGGCGCAGGGCGCTCACCGCCACCCCCTCCCTACACGGCGGACTGGTTTTCGGTGCACGCGTAGACGGTGCTCGGCTGGATTCGCCTCCGGATCCGCTCAGGCACTTTGGGGAGGATCTGGAAGGTCTGGGGCAGCAGCTCCAGGCAGGCCTCGCGGAACTTCTTGATTCGCCAGCAGTAGACGATGGGGTTGAAGACGGACTTGAGGTAGCTGAGCCCTAGGATGCAGGAGCTGGTGGCGTAGAACGAGGGGCCGCAGTAGAACCTCCGGCTGAACACGGACAGCAGGCTGTAGACGGAGTGCGGCAGCCAGCACAGCGAGAAGCCCACGAAGAGGATCAGGATGGTGGTGAAGGCCTTGGTTTTGAAGCTCAGGTCCAGGCTGAGCTGCTGCTGCCGCGGGAGCCGCCGCAGGCCGGCGCGGGGCAGCCGCCGCAGGCGCAGGCTGTCCGAGTGGTTGTGCACGCGCACGGCGTTCCTGCGCACCGCGTGCAGGACGCCCAGGTAGGAGCCGAGCATCACGGCGAAGGGCGCGAAGAAGGCGGCGCCCAGCAGCGCCAGCACGTAGGCGCGGCCGGCCGGCAGTTCGGTGTAGCCCAGCACGCACTGCGGGGCCCGCGCCGGCACCTCCACCAGCGGCCAGGCGGCCAGCGACGGGGCCGAGACGCAGAAGGACAGCGCCCAGGACGCGGCGATGACCACCTTGGCCCTGCGGGGGTTCAGCCTGTCCTGGCGCTGGACGATGATGAGGAAGCGGTCCACGCTGATGATGAGCAGGATGGCCACGCCCTCCAGGACGAAGAACCAGTAGAGCGCGGCCGAGAGACGGCAGAAGGCGTCCCCGAAGTGCCAGCGGACGGTGACGAGGGTGACGGCGGTGAAGGGCATGCAGCACAAGGACAGCATGATGTCCGAGAAGGCCAGCGTGGCCAGCAGCAGGTTGATGGCGGAGCGCATGGCCGGCCTCTGGTACACGATGACGCAGACCACGGCGTTGCCGAGGAGCCCCACCACGATCATCAGCATCATGAGGGCCGCCAGGGACATCCTGAGGGGCGCCGGCGGGGCGGGGGGCCCGGGGTCTGCCGCGTGGCTCCCGTTGGGCAGCGGGTGTTCGTAGGTCTCGATGGACGAGCGGTTACAGGCCATCGTGGAGGGCGGCCCGGAGCTGGGGCAGAAGGGAGAGGAAGGGGCCTCAGCGCCTCGGGGGCTGCAGCGTTCTGCCTGCCGGCTGCATCGACCGCCCGGTTGTCTTGGATCTGGAGGGCGCTGCAAGGGCTGGGAGGAGCCTCCGTCTTCGGGAGCAGCTGGCTGGGATGCGCGATTCATCCATCACAGCCTCCGCATCTCCGTGACAACCGACTGTGTCCTCAGCTTTCTACTTGGACGCTCTCAGGGGCCTGGAGCAAAGAAGCACGAAAGAGAACGGGGTTAGACCTTCCAAGCGCGGGTTGGATAGAGCAGTTTTTGCCTTTTACAGGTATTTTAAACATCAGAGTGGCGATGACTCACTTAACTTACCACGTGGGACAAGGCTTGGTCTTCACAAATACGCCGAGCCTTGTCACATCACCCAGGAAACCTGATTAGACCCACCTTGTGGGGGACCAGACTTTGTAATCAACATTGCCATAATCAGCATGCATTTTATAACTTGAATTATAAACAGCCTGATCCAGTGACGCTTTGGACAAGGCAACCCCCCGTAGAAAGCCAGCCCCATGAGGGCAGGGTTTTGTCTGTGTTGTTTGCTGTGTCCCCAGCGGACAAGATACTCAACAGAAATTTTGTGGAGTAAATAAACGGTAGTTGATGCCGCTGCTATTTAAGTGTGGAGTCACGTGCAGTTGTAAGAAATAATCCAGCAAGATCCCAGGTACCCTTCCCCCAATTTCCCCTAATGGTAACACTTTGGATAACTGCAGTGCTGCTAGACTGCTAGAATGTTACTTTTGGAAACGCTGATGAAAAGGAGGACACTCTCCCCCGAGATAAACCCTTTTAAAGGGTGCTATTGGGGCTTCCCTGATGGACAGTGGTTAAGAATCCGCCTGCCAATGCAGGCGACACAGGTTCGATCCCTGGTCCAGGAAGACTACACGCTGCGGAGCAACTAAGCCAGTGCACCACGACTACCGAGCCTGCGCTCTAGAGCCCGGGAGCCACAACTACTGAGCCCGTGTGCCACATCTATTGAAGCCTGCGTTCTAGAGCCCGCAAGCCACAGCTACGGAGCCCGTGTGCCACGTCTACTGAAGCCCGCACGCCTAGAGCCCGTGCTCCGCAACAAGAGAAGCCACCGCAATGAGAAGCCCGTGCACCACAACGAAGATCCAACACAGCCAAAAATTAAAAAAAAAAAAAAAAAAAAGGATGCTGTTATCTTTCATTTCGTGTTTCTTTCATGGGTGTGGCAAGGATGGTATTCTGTAGCCCAGTCCAAAGTCAGCTTGCTGAGCAGGTGAAATCCACCACTTTCCCACCACTGGGCGCCTCCGGAAGGCTGCTTAACCTCTGCTGGTGTGACCTCCTCGTCTGTAACATACAAATTCCAAAGCTTCCCACGGAGCGATGACTTGGCAGGCTGTCCACTTGAGGCTGAAAGAATGTCCTTGCAGAGACCGGGAGACGTCGCTCCTGGCATTCAGCATTGCTGGGGTTAGGTTGGCAGTGGATTTGATTCTGTTCCTTCACAGGTGACAAGTTATTGCCTCTTGAAGGCTGGATATTTTCTTTCTGAAAAATGTTTACAAGGCAGTGTCTAGATAGGAGTCTTTTCTTGTTTGCTGTGCTGGGTACTCAGAGGGCCTTTCAAATCCAGAGCCATGTGCCCCTCAACTCTGGGAAAGTTTCTTTTTTCACGTCTTTGCTAGTTTTCTCCCTTTTGATCTTTGTGGAGAATACTTAACAGGTAGATGCTGGACCTCACTGATTGGGCCTTAATTTTTCTTTTCTTTTCCCTTATTTTTAAAAAAATTTTTCATTGAAATATAGTTGATTTACAATGTTGTGTTCCCTTGTGTGTGTGTGTGTGTGTGTGTGTGTGTGTGTTTAATTTGTCTGCTTTGGACTCTTTTTTACACTGTGCTCTGAGGGGGTTTTTAACTTTGTGTTTAGTCCTATTTAATTTCTGACTCTGGCAGTCATGTTTGTAAATCTCAGAGTGTTCCCGTCTTCTGTGTCTTTTGTGCAGCTCCTCACTCGTTGAGGGATGTAGTCTCGAAACTCTCCAGGTTCCTAGAGGCGGTATTTTAAGTTCTCTTCTTTTTTTCTGAACTTTTTCTGGCTCCTCTGGAGTCAGGGCCTCAGTTTCTCTTTAAGACTGCTGGTCGTCCTCACGCTAGCGATCCTGGGTCCTGACCCTGCCGAGTCCCCAGGGCAGGGGGGCCACTGGGGACAGTCTCCCGCCCACCCTCTCCCTGTGTGGCGTGCCCCGGGGGTGGTCCAGGGCGGGCCGGCCTTGCATCAGGGTGCGCAGGCGCGGAGCCAGCCCCAGGCTGCGGGCTTCCCGTGCTGGGAAGAGGAGGGCTGCCCTCTGGGACCATAAACCTTCATGACCGTCAAGTGCATGGTCAGTACCTTGACTGCAGTCTTCTACTCTTCGCCTAAAGGAGGAGAGAGAAATGTCTATCACTTGACTTCACACAGGTTGGACCTCCCCTTTTAAAAAAGTGGTTTGAGTGGGTCTCTGTTTTTCCAGTGCAGATGTTAAATAAGTACTTCACATAATTTGTAAGGATTATGCCAACCTCATGACTCATCTTTAAGAAGTGCTGGGGCTTCCCTGGTGGCGCAGTGGTTAAGAATCCGCCTGCCAATGCAGGGGACGCGGGTTCGAGCCCTGGTCCGGGAAGATCCCACATGCCGCGGAGCAACTAAGCCCGTGCACCACAACTACTGAGCCTGTGGGCTAGAGCCTGTGAGCCACAACTACTGAGCCCACGTACCACAACTACTGAAGCCCGTGCGCCTAGAGCCCGTGCTCCACAACAAGAGAAGCTGCCACAATGAGAAGCCTGCGCACCACAATTAGAGAAAGCCTGCGCGCAGCAACGAAGACTCAACACAGCCAAAAATAAATAAATTAAAAAAAAAAAAGAAGTGCTAAGTATATAATAGGGTGTAAGAATCCAGCCCAGGATTCAGATGGATCCTACCAATGGATGATTTTATTTCTTAATTTCTCTAAGTCTTTGTTTCTTCATCTGTAAAGTGGGGATAACAACAGTGCCCCCCGGGGAGGGTTATTAGGGGAAGCACAGGAGGGGACGGGCCCACAGTGCTGGGAGCACAGCAAGCAGTGCACCGAGCTAGCTGCTCATTTGTTTTCTTTTCGTACCTGAGCTTTATTGAGATACTGTTGACATATAACGTATGTAAGTCTAAGGTGTATAATGTGATGATTTGATACGCGTATAATATTGAGAAATGATGACCACAATAAACTTAGCTAACAGCTCCATGCCCTCATGTAATTATCTTTCTTTTGGTGTGTATGTGGTGGTGACATTTAAGATTTACCTTTTTAACAAGTTTCAAGTGTATAATACAGTCTTGTGAATTGCACTCACCACGCGGGACATTATTCACAAGAGCCAAGACATGGAAACAAGCCAACTGCCCATTGGTGGATGAATGGATAAAGAAATTGTGGTGTATACATACAATGGAAGAAGCTTTAGAATTATTAACAATATATCATTTGGTATATACTTTGTTTAAAAATTACCTAAAGGTATAATACAATTTAAAAAATGTAAGAATCCAATGAACTAACTGTTTGACTAAATTTTCTTTTTACAGGCCCAATCTTTATTTCCTTTGAGAAATAAATGTTTCATAATTTCAATAAAAAGAATGTTGCAGTAGAGAATGTAGGTGACTAGAGTGGCCATGGAACCAGGAGGCTGGGCAAGCAGCTTCGGGCCACACCAGGCCCCCGGGAAAGTCCCACTAGCCACGGGGAGGGATCACGCGGGCAGTGACCAGCTTGGGCTGGTGCAGGCAGTGCCCACCAGGAGCCAAAAGAACATGCGTGACCGAGTGGAGATTCCTGCCGCAGGTGGTGGTCCGGGAACGAAAGCATTCGAAGGAGACTGGAATGGTTTCTTCTTTCCTCCACCTCCTGCCAGAGACAAACGGTGTGAGCCGGGTGAGTATCAGACCTATAGAAGCTTCCAAAGACACCTCAGCTGATGCTTCTCTTTTTTTGGAAGCCCTCCTGCTTTCCACTTACTCATGCCTACTTCTTCCTCTGTGCTGGCAAGAAGCATCTCTTTTTCCAAGTTTCTTAGAGTCGTCCTTATCATAGAGATCTCAAGTTGAAGGGCTGGGGTGATGTAGGAATCTAGGAGGCCTCAGACCACTTAGTCTAAAGGCTCTGCGGGTGGCAACGTCTTGGTGACGTTAGCTCAGGTCCACCCAGCCCCCGGTGCTCCAGGTGTAGACCCCGCCTTGGCCGAGCATGCCCGGAACGAGTTCATCTCTGTGGTGGGAATAGTCATCCAGACTCGTGGAGGCTGAGCTGTATAATCAGAGATCTGGTGTGTTATTTTATAAGTGAGAAGTATGTCTCTGCAGACGACAAATGCTTGTGTTAGCACGATACAATACTTCTGTGCCTCAGTTTTCCAATCTGTGAAATGGAGATAACTACACATCTACCCCCAGGGTTGTAAAAACATTTGCAAGACCTGGTACAAAGAAGGGCATTAGTAAATAATCAACTAGTAGTTAATACATTAATCCACATCCCTCATTGTTTCAAGTTTATGGATTTCTGTCTCTTGGATTACGGAGCAAGAACCATGACAGGCATGCATGAAGCCCTCATGGATTAAGTCCTTCTTGGAGCATAGAATAAGGGGTCATTGAGTAAAAGACACCCCCCTGTGTGTCCATGTGTCTGTCACTCCTGGCTGAACCCTTCACCTGCTCCCTTCTCTGCGCTGTAAGAGCGGATCTTCCCTACAGCATAATTACAGGGGGTGATTTCATGCTTAACCAAAGGAACAGATGGTGCAAGGAATTTTTTTTTTTAATGTGTGTCTTGAGGTTGAATCAGATTAAAATTGTTTGGGCTTCTGGGCAACAACTTGTCTCTGATATTTTAATTTAGTGTTTTGGTCACGGTCCTGTTGCTAATACCCAAATCAACAGCACTTTTCTTACCAAGCGCTCGGGCACACTAAAGATCAAAGTGAGAGGTAACAGGCGAACAGGAAATGTTCCGGTACCTTCTTTAGTCTGACCCAGCACTACCGCCTCTCTGGCGGTTTTCACTCGGAGGGGTGGGACCGTGATGGGAATTACAAGCCGAGGAAGAAGCGAGTTGGGAACGGAACCATTTCAAGGTACCTACTGTAGTTCCCACGCCATCAATCCCACCTTAGAGCCGGGCGGTCGTGCAGGTGTTGAAGATAAATAAGCATCTTGAACTGAGCTTTAATTTATGAGCTAAGGGGAAGAGACCGGCCTGTGCTGTGGTGTAAGCAGGGGTCCGCTGACCATGTGCTCAATGGACCGTATCCGCACAAAGGATGGAGGGAGCTTTCGGCCGTGCGCAGGGAGGAAACACTGCCATCTGTACACTGAACTGACCACGGCGTTGTCTAACGCCCCTTCCGCCACTCCCGCGGCCCTGCCCGCCACCCACGTGTGCCACTCAGATGCATCCACGAGCAGCTCGCCTTCGCAAAGGTAGTGCCAGGTAGAGCCAAGGCCCGAGGCCGGTCTCCGGTGCTGAGGCTCCGAAAGAGGGGCCCGACGTTGGTAGGACCAGAGCGAGAGTGAACGCAGTTTCTTGTCCGTGATGCTGACGAGCATAGAGAAAAGACAAACAATGCCTCCACCGGCCCAGCCAAGATGAGATGCAGAGAGCCCTTAGGTGAGCGCACACCTTCCAGGAGGTGACGGTGGAGGGTGGTCATCTGTGAGGGTGAGGGAAGGTGTCTTTCTCTGCTCCATAAGTATGACAGCTCTGCGGGGGACCACCCGGTGGTACCCTGGGGGGTTAGCTGGGCCAGGGGCAGCCGCAGGATGCTGCGAGGGCCTGGGACCTGCCCTGCCTGCCTGCCTCCTTCCCTTCCTTCCCTCCCTCCCTCCCTCCCTCCCTCCTTCCTTCCTTCCTCCCTCCCTCCCTCCCTCCCTCCCTCCCTCCTTCCTTCCTTCCTTCCTCCCTCCCTCCCTCCTTCTCTCCCTCCCTCCTTCCTTCCTTCCTCCCTCCCTCCCTCCTTCTCTCCCTCCCTCCCTCCCTCCTTCTCTCTCTCTCTCCCTCCCCTCCCATCCCCTTCTCCTCTCTGTCTATCTCTGTGTGTGTGTCTGTCCATCTCTCTCTTTTCTAGCTTTTAAAACTTTTTATGACGGTATATTGCAAACCTATAGAAAAGTAGAAAAATTAGTATAACAGAGCCCCATTTGGCCAAGCTTTTGAGATATGTTTTTCCCATTTCCTTCCATTGAAGTGGGAGCAGCTCTGCACGTCCTTGTCACCAAACACCTCCTTTCGTGGCTTTTTTTTTTTTAATTATTTAAATTATTTTATTTATTTATTATTTTCGGCTGCGTTGGGTCTTTGTTGCTGTGCACAGGCTTTCTCTAGTTGTGGCGAGCAGGGGCTACTCTTCTTGCGGAACACGGGCTCTAGGTGCGCAGGCTTCAGTAGTTGTGGTGCGTGGGCTTCAGTAGTTGTGGCTCGCGGGCTCAGTAGTTGTGGCTCGAGGGCTCAGTAGCTGTGGCTCACAGGCTCTAGAGCACAGGCTCAGTAGTTGTGGCGCACAGACTTAGTTGCTCCGTGGCATGTGGGATCTTCCTGGACCAGGGCTCGAACCCGTGTCCCCTGCATGGCAGGCGGATTCTTAACCACTGTGCCACCAGGGAAGCCCCTGTCCTGGCTTTTGTTTCCAATGTAAAACCCGGAGATTCTGCTGGGTTTTCTTGGAGAGAGGAGAGCAGGCTGAGAGGCAGAGGAGTGTCCTGATAGACAAGGAGAGGAACGCCAGCCCAGGAGAGGTTCCTAGGGGACAGGGCCGGCGGGGAGTGGGTGCACGGAGGGCTAGGGGTTCTAGAACCTCTCTGAGCTGCTCCAAGGATTTGACCGTCCTAGTAACGATGGTCCTGCAGCCAGCGATCAGTCCCTGATAGGATGTCACTGACTGTATTGCAAACGTGTAGCTTCAGGTGACAGATCTCCTCTTAGCTGGTAACATGCAGCTCTGAAGGGACAAAGTCTGAAATGTTTTTCTTCCTTTTCCATTTTCAAAGTCCGACATGAAGAGACCATCCAGGCTGTAACCTGAGATGGAGCTCGCTAGAACCCAGAGCGGGACGGAACGCAGCGTGCGGGCAGAAGCCCCCGGACGGGGCGGAGGGTTGCTGGGAGGGCAGCAGGGCCGGGCAGAGGGCAGAGCTGAGCCAGGGGAAGACTTCCTGGCAACCGGCAGGCTAAGCACCAGCATGGGTTCTCAGTGGAGGCTCTTATCTCTTTCCCTGTTGCCCCTAAAACAGAATGGCCTGAAGGCAGGTCCACACGGAGGCAGCAGGGTGTGTCATCACCTGTGTTGTCTGAAAAAAACAATGCACAACTTAAACGTCGAGAGTTATGTTTTATTTGGCGGACAAAACTGAGGACTTAAGGCCGGGACACAGCATCTCAGATCACTCCGAGGGACGGCTCCGAAGAGGCAAGGGGACGGGGCGGGGGGGGCGGCCAGGATATATGGGAGTTTTTGCGACACAGACCAAGTAGTTGGAACATCAGAGGGTTACTGTTAATTAAAGAAAACCGGACATCTCAAGTGAAGGAATTTAGCGCTCTTCTCTGTATGGGAAGATGCAAGAGTGTTGACTCACTGAAATCATTCCTTTGATGTGCACCTCAGCCATCTGGGGCCAGTATCCTGTGCTCTCTCATCCCGAGTCTCCTCAGGGCTCACCACTGGGGCGGCTGTAGTCTGATGGCTGCTAGATGGGGGGCATCCCGTTTCTATCCTGAGTGCCCTCAGGGCTCACCACTGGGGCACCTGTAGTGCGATGGCTGCTAGATGGGGGGCATCCCGTTTCTATCCTGAGTTCCCTCAGGGCTCACCACTGGGGCAGCTGTAATGTGATGGCTCAGTAAACAAACATCCTTTGTTTACTGACATGGCAGGTGCACTTGTAGTTCACACGTTTGAGGTCGGCGCAGCCCAGAAAGCCCGCGTCACTGTTGTGCGTTCAGGGAAATGACGGCCCCTCCCCACACGATGGCAACAGCAGCTGTTCCCCCATCTTCAGACCCCACCTGCTGTCTCCTCGCGGCTCCCCTGTGCATCTCTGTGTCCTCTGAGCAAAGGCCGGCGCTGGCCTTCCTGGGGCTGTGCCCTGGGTGCCTGGAGAGTGTCCCCTGGGGCGGGACCACCGCCCACTTCGAAGAACAAACCCTCAAAGCACTGGGTCGGGGACCAAGCCCTTCTTAGGGAACTGTTTTCCAGAAATACTAAAGTCAAGTCCTCACTACACACAGGCACATCTACATTTTACTTCACAGACTTAGAAATATGTATTTAATCTCCAAGAGAATTTGCCGTCTCTTCTGGTGGGAAACTTGGTGGACTCTTTCTCTGAAGTTGTGGTTATTGCTTCAGGTAACCAATTGGCGTCTGAGATATTGGACTTTTAATTCTTACTACGGAAAAACACAGTGGTTCACAAACACCCAACCTAGGGAATGAAGTCGGCGTGGGCAGATGGACAAGTTTGCTGTGGAAACAGCGTGACTCTGTCCTTACCTGCAGCCACATCACCTGCCTTTCTGATACAGACTCTCAAACAGATGGCATATTCCAAGTTCAATAACTTTATTGGCAATGAAAAAATATGCAAGAGCCGCCAAAAGTAATTCATCAATAGCTGTGCTTAGAAACAGGTGTTGGGCTACGTGTCTCAACTTTTAAGAAAAGTGAGCTAAGAGAGACCAGATTGTTTGATTTCTCAAGTCAGGCAAGACTCCTGGGGGGAAGTTTTTCAAATAGAACAGAATCGGGGAGCCTTTTAAGGAAGCACATCTTTACTGACTATTTGTAGCAACACCTGAAATGTATTGTGTGCGCGTTACTGCCGGCTGGGCTCGGTCCTAGCTCGGTGGTTCTCTGAACCTGCGTCAGCATCACATAGGAACTTGTTAAAAATGCAGATTATCAGGGCCACCCGGACAAACTGAGTCAGAACCCTGGGGATGGGGCCCAGGAAGCTGTGTTTTAACCAGCACCCCAGGGGATTTGAAGTTCTCAGTTGTGGGAGCTACTGACACAGCCTACCCGCTGGAACCCTGCCATTGACTCGGTTTTACAGACAGAAGTTCTTGACCTAGAAATTCGTAAAAAGACACACCTGCCTTGGGACCCAGGAGGACTGGTTTAACCCTGGACTGTGCCACTCCCATAAGATGTAAGTGAGAGTTCATGGCAGTCTTTTATATTTGCAACAAGTTAGTATTTCGGGGCAAGAGCAACAGAAACAGAAGAAGGAAGGAAAGTGGCTCAGAGGCTCTGTAGGACCAGCGAGGGCCAGAGTGCGGTGGGAGCACGGCAGCCGTGGACAGGCCCCAGGACCCCGGCTGCCCTCGGGCACCTATGACCTGCACAGGTGAGCTCTCACAGATGCTTCTGGAGTGATGTGGGTGAGTTCTCCTTGTCCCCCCCAAAGTTAAACTCTGCTGGCTGGAGAGAATGTAGGATTCAACGCTACATTGGCGGGAGACGCAGGGTAGCCCCGGGATTCGGCCGCTGTCCAGCCTGTTGAATACGTGGTGCCACCCCCATGATACGTACAGAAAACATTCATATGGCCCCGTGGAGTGACCAGGCTCGGGGCCTGAGAGGGTTAAAGCCTCGACATGCCCGCAGCCCATCCTACGGAACTAGCTTTCAGGATTCTATGAGTAGACAGGGGCTAAGACAGACTGAATTTTTGTTCTGACCAAAGAAACAGTAATAACACCTAGTATCTGGATAAAACTTTAAAATATTCAGAATGTTCCCAGAATGTGCTCTTTATTTCCTTTTCACAGCCACCCGATGATACGTTCATATTCCCATTTACGGATGAGGAAACAATCAATACATGAAGTGATTTGCTTGAGGTGACACAAGTGGGCAGAGGCGCTCCGGTCACTTCTCGCCTCCTCTCACGCCCTGAGGCTTTCTCTGTCCTGGGGGCCTGGTCAGTGGTACCCACTCAGGGTGCAGGTGGGTTTCATCATGTGGACAAATTCCTTGCTACAGACTCAGATGCCGACTCGGATACACTGACTGCCCACACTTGCTCTAGTTATGAGAAAGAATAGTTGGTAATATAAGTCCTTCTGAAAAGTCCAAAGAACCCACCCAACCTTCACCAAATACCTGTTTTTTGCATCTTTATGTTCCCCTCTTTCTTTAGAGGAGGCCGAAGCTTATGGCTCACGTAGGGACCTTAGTTTCCAAGTGAATCCTTGAAAATTGTATTTGTGCATGTCACTGTTAAAAGGCAACTTTCCCCCCTTTCTGAACTAGTTTAGAGGTGTTGCGTCTAAGGAGGAGTTTTTAAAGTCCCGGAATCATGTATGAAGATTTTGCTAGAGGCACAAAGCCTAAGGTGCTTGTTTAAAAATAGTTTGATGTTTTAATGAAATCTGAGACACAGCACTTTTTCAAGATGCTAAAAAATAAGACCTGCCAAGGTCAAGTTTCTCCAGGTAGAACATGTGACGTCCCAAGCAGCCTGTCTGGGGCTCCAAGACAGCCCACCCCGGGGCTCCCAGCGCAGCTGCACCTCCTTTAAATTCGAGAAACCCCAGGTGCCGGCCCCTCAGACTTCTCAGCCTTGCAGTCTGGCTGCTTTGCAAAACCTTTTCCCTCCTCCAAAATCACATCTGCACGTGCCCATCCCTCCGCTTTAACTTGGCTTTCTCAAAGACTATTTTTAAACTCTTTTTTGGTACCTTTGCAATTTTCCTAACATTTTAATGCCCCCATTCTGAAAAAAGAAAACCCTGACTCTGATCAAAAATATGCTTTTTCACTTGTAGTAAAGAAAACAGACACAGCTGATGTATTCGATTAAAATGCTTTTTGATGATATTTTAATGTTTTTAACAGCTTTATTGAAACACAATTTACACATGACAAAACCTGCCCATCGTAAGTTTACAATTCAATGAATTTTATACAATTTATAATGTTGGGCAACTGTCACCACAATCCACCTTGAGAACGTTTCCATGGCCCCCAAAAAGACCCCTTGTGTCTGTTTGCAGGCAACTGGTTGCATTTTTTTTTTTTTTTTTAGAAATTCAAATAGGAATTGTTTATTTATTTTTGGCTGTGTTGGGTCTTCGTTTCTGTGCGAGGGCTTTCTCTAGTTGCGGCGAGCGGGGGCCACTCTTCATCGCGGTGCGCGGGCCTCTCACTGTCGCGGCCTCTCCCGTTGCGGAGCACAGGCTCCAGACACGCAGGCTCAGTAGTTGTGGCTCACAGGCCCAGTTGCTCCGCGGCATGTGGGATCTTCCCAGACCAGGGCTCGAACCCGTGTCCCCTGCACTGGCAGGCAGATTCTCAACCACGCGCCACCAGGGAAGCCCCTGGTTGCATTTTTAATAGTGGTTTTGTTTTGTTTTTGTTTTTTGGCTACACTGCACGGCTTGCGGGATCTTAGTTCCCTGACCAGGGATGGAACCTGTGCCCTTGGCTGTGAAAGCATGGAGTCCTAACCACTGGACCACCAGGGAACTCCCGATTTTTAATAGCGTTTTAAATTTCCAAAACAGAGTTCCTAATACCGCCCACGAACTTGACAGCTGTATGGAGGGCTGTTAATCTGGCAGCCCCACCCTGACATTCCCCCCTGGGTCCCCGGCAGGAGGAGGGAAGTGGTATTGAAATTTGTGATAAAGATGAAATAGCATTGGAATCATTTTAGTCCTTCGGCCCAGGCCCATGTGGATATTCGTGACTCCGAGTGAACAAGCATCAATTGGGCAGCGAGCAGGGCAAGCTTAACTCCTTCACCCCTATACCTGCAGCAAACCCCTGCCCAACCTAGAGTCACGATGGGCCAGTGAAGCACAGCAGGCCGTGGGGCTGGGCTGGTCAGGGAGCTCCAGATCCAAACCACCGTCCTGCCTCTGCTTCCCAGCCTTGGAACTTGAGGACCGTTTGCAATTCTTCAGCCTCTGCTGCTTCTTCTTCTTCTTCTGTACCAACTCCACAGGGTGGCAGCAAAGATTAAACAGCATCTTGCAAGTCACAGGGCGAGCGGAGGGACGGGCCTTCATCAGGGCAGAGGGCAAGTTCAGAGGCATCATTCAGCAGAGCTACTCGGGAAACACCTGCCTGGCCCTCCAGGAGGCGGATCCGGTGTGGACGGCCCCGCAGGGCACAGGGGAGCGAGGGGCTGGATGGAGAAATGGCCGCTCGTGCTCGGTCGAGTTCCTGTTCTGGAGAAACATTGTCAAGAGGAAGCTACACTCCCAGAAGCCCCGTCAGACCCAAGATCATTACCGCTTCCAGATTAACTGTCCAGCACTGTGTTTAATACTATCCACGGTCCCTCCGAGCATCTGGAATGACTTGTTCAGACTTGTTTCATTTACGACGCGTTACAGTTTAATTGTCACATTAAAAGAATTGACCTAGAAATTCCACCTCCAGGAATTGGTTCTAGGGAAACAATTATTGATGGTCACAAAGATTTGGCCACACGAATGCTTAGGGCAGTGTTGTTTCTAAGAGGGAGACCGAGTGTAAGTTCAGTGACAGGAAGGCAGTCAGGAGACGCAGGGCCTGTAGTCGCAGCTCTGGGTTACATGTTGACTCTGCTCTTGGTGAGCCTCTTGGCCTCAGTTTCCTCATCTGCAAAATGGGCAAATGAGATTCCCTCCCTCACGTGCTCTGGCAGGAGCAGCACCGGGCATGGGACCCGGTGCGCACTGGGCACAGGCTTCTGCTTTGCCTACGACGTCCTACAACAGAACTGTGTCCCGCAGCAAAAATAACCCTACAGGCCGGTGCTCAGCAGCGCGGAAAGATGTTCACGAGATAGCAAGGGGGAAATGAAGGTTAGAGCATAGTTTGTGGAGTTTGAACCCTCGCTAATAAATGCACGCGTTAAAAACGAGCATGGGAAGTAAGTGCATGTTTGCATTGGTCTCTCTGGCAACTTCCCTGCCTCCACCCCTCCCCCTGCAGCCCCCCCTCCCCCTGCAGGCCCTCCCACCCCAGCGCAGCAGCCAGGATTCCTGGGGAAATGGGAGTCAGAGCAGGTCTTCTTGTGCATCTCCACTGGCTCCAAACTCACTTGGAAATGGGCATGAAAGCCGAACTTGTTCATGGGGAGCCCACTGTGGTGGTTTCCCAGCCCTAACCTCCCTCTGTGACACCCCCAGTCTCCCCTGCTCCCGCCCCTGCCCCTCACACTGGTTTTCCTGCTGTGCCTACTTGGTGTCCTCTGTCTGGAATGTTCTCCCCCTCCTGCAAGTGCTTCTTCAAAAGCCCATCTCAGTGTGTCCTTCCCTGCTCACTGGTGATGACAACCGTCCCACGGAGAGCTCAGCCTGCACCCTCCTCCTGGCCCTTGTCACTGACATGCAGGACCCTGCCCACGCTCGTCCTCGTTTATCTCCAGCGCTTACGGCAGCTTCTGGAACTTAGGGGCTGCTCCTCAACATTCATCGAGCGAATGAATGCTTTGACTTTTCTTCCATCGCGCACCTATACGTTCTAAGCTTTCTGCAGTTAACATAACTTATTTTTTTTTCATAAGAAGGTCAATTTTTAAAAAATGAGTATATAACTGATTCACTTTGCTGTACACCTGAAACTAACACAACATTGTAAATCAACTATACTCCAATATAAAAATTTTTTTAAATGAGTAGCATTTTATACGTATGCCTCAATTTTACACCATTTCGGTTTTGAACTCAAGATTCATGGATGTGATGGGCAAGGGTGGGAAACACACAGTGAGACGGAGGCGGGGAGAGGGAACAGGCAGAACCCACTATTTCCGGCCATTTCCTAGACGGCAGGCAAATCCTTTGCTAAATCAAAGGGCTGGAATTTAATACGACTCCTTATCAAGAAAGGCAACTTACTAATTTAAACCCAGGGCCAGAATATTTCCATTCCATCTGCTACAACTTCTAATAATTCCCAACATCTTTTTATTGCTCAGGATTTTAATAACATCAAACACATCTTCCCCAGCACGAGGAACACATTTAGTTCAAAAACAGCCAAGCTGGAAAACATTTGAAACGCACAGCCAAGCCACAGGGCAACTGGGCCCGCAGGTCAGCGATATCCACGTGGGCTTGCCCCACAGTTAGCCAGGAGAAGAGGTTCGTTTGCCATAAGGGAGGCTTGGTTCAGGTTTCTTGGGATAATGCTTAACGATCCACTCAAACACACAGGCCTGTTCTGTGTTAAGCTCCTCGGGTAATATTACCCAGAGGTCTGGAGTGTCTGGAAGATGATGACTTGATTCTTACTTGGGGACAAAGATGGTGCTCGAGCAGGAACTGTGGGCGTCCCAGGGTCTGTCCTTGCTGTTTCCCCACACTCTCCCTAAGAGATCACTTCTCTTCCAAGATTCCAAACACCCCCAAGACACTGCTCAGACCCAGTTCCGCAAGCCAGATCCGGCTCCCTTTCTTGACTCCCAGGGTCCACGGAAGATCAGCTCTTGGCTATTTCACACCCAGTGTACCTGAATCGGAACTCAGCGTCTTCACCCCCAGTGGGGTCCTCCCCCATCACCCCGCATCCCCAAAACCAACCCCCCTGGCCCTCCAGTTACCGAAGTAGAATCTGGAGTCAACCTTGACCCCTCCCTGCCCCTCATTCCGTGCCTCCAAACAATCATCTACTCTCTTAAGAACCTCAGAACTCAACCCACTTTTCTCTGTCCACACTGCCACTGCTCCAGTTTGGGTGCTGCCATCTCTCAACCAGGTCACAGCCACCTACCGGCCCCAGGGTACCCCTCCCCTGCCCACCACAGCCCTCCCTCTGCTGCCACTGGAGTATCTCCCCGCGAAGGAAATCAGACCAAGTTGCTCTTGGCTTAAAGCCCATCAACCGCTTCCTACCGACCTTGGGATGAAGTCCAGCCTCCCTGCCCAGACTTACAAGGGTGTGTGGAGACTCATCCTGTGAAGGTTGTGAAATCAGCTTGGGGGTCATAACCAGGACTGACAAAATTAGAATAAGGTGGAAATGGAGCTCTTCATGCAGGGTAAGGGGAGTATTGCTGGTGACTGTTGGGTCATACTGACATGTGTGTCCTGAGCTATGACGTTACATGCATTTCTCACTGTGGGTTGTAGTTGAAGACTGGTTTGGAAAACGCTAGTGGGGACTTCCCTGGTGGCGCAGTGGTGAAGAATCTGCCTGCCAACGCAGGGGACACGGGTTCGAGCCCTGGCCCGGGAAAATCCCACAGACCGTGGAGCAAATAAGCCCGTGCGCCACAACTGCTGAGTCTGCGCTCTAGAGCCCGCGAGCCACAACTACTGAGCCTGCGTGCCACAACTACTGAGCCCATGTGCCGCAACTACTGAAGCCCGCGTGCCTAGAGCCCGTGCTCTGCAACAAGAGAAGCCACCGCAATGAGAAGCCTGCGCACCGCAACGAAGAGTAGCGCCTGCCTGCCGCAACTAGAGAAAGCCCGCGTGCAGCAACGAAGACCCAACGCAGCCAAAAATAAATAAATAAATAAATAAATTCATTAAAAAAAAAAAAAGAAAAACGCTAGTGGACAAGACCTTTGGTGAGCTGGCCCTGGCCCGACTGTCCAGGCCCCTCCTCCATCCCCCCTGCAACCTTCTCTGGTCACCTGCAGGATCTCACATACCCATCTGCCTGCTACTGCCGGCCCTTTGCACATGCTCTTCTCTTCCCCGGAAGTGCTTTGCTTGCACTGCCCTGGCCTTGTTATGCCTAGTTCTCGCTCTTCAGATCTCAGCTGAAATGTCTGTCCCTCACGGAAGCCTTCCTTGACCCCTAGGCAGGGATAGGTCACCTGCCCCATGTCTCCCTGTCGTCCTGCCCTTCCCCACTGTAGCCCACGTCACAGTGTAGTGCAGCGTAGTGGTTTGTGTCTGCTTTCCTGCTCTTGGCTCCACTGGGGCAGGAATTACATCTGTCTTTTCCCCTCTGTGTCCCTGGCACAATAGAGCAGGTACTCAATGACCATGAGTTGAATGAGCCCATTCATTAACTCAAGGCTCATGCGTCAAGGGTTGCTTGGGTCCCTCTTCTGCGCAAGACCTCGTGGACAGACGGAAACAAGCAAGGCAGCACCATCGCCTGGAATTCGGAGGTGACATTTCCCTGGCCTCTGCAGCGGGACTGCCGCTCCGCAGCGGACGGGCAAGTTCAGCTGCACAGCATCCTACGGGTGATGCTAGAGGGTTAAGGAAGATTCTCTGGGACCCAAAGTAAACCTAACAAAACCGCCCCCAGATCACGTCCTGCATTTCAGCCTTGACTTCCAGCTTGGGAATAAATGTCAGTTATTCACACCACATGACTTCATTAATTCACACTCATTCCTTTTAGTCCTGTCTGAAATAAATAATGCTGGGCCAAAGGAGGAGGCATTCAGGGTTCTGGACCCCGAGGCCAGAGAGAAGGAAGAGGAGGGGGTGGGGAGACCCAGGGCTTGGGGTCCGAGCCTTGCCCAACCCTGGCTGCCTGGGTTGCCCCGCTCGGGGCACTGAATCTTCCCGAGTCACAGTCACTTACCTACACAGAGGGGCAGTCACACCCGCACCTAAGCTTGTTGGACGGATGAACACAGACAGAACTTTGAGGCCAGCTCTGCGGGTAGGTTCTGGATGCAGGAGCCGAGGCCAGGAGGCCGCTGGGAAGACGCCCTCAGGGTGACGAGGGAGGGAAGTGCGGTCTCTAAAACTGGGGGTCCTCCAGCCCCCAGGAGACCCCACCGCGCGGAGCCTGGGGTGCGGTGGGGAGCTGGGACCAGGCAGCCTCTCTAACCGGGGCCTGACGAGGGGCCAGAGCATCAGCGGTACCAGGGGAGCCCAGGATCAGGGAGTAAGAGGCCCTGTTCAAACCACGGAGCAAAGGATGCACTTTCCGCATCGGTTTCATTTTCTTTTTCCTTTACGTATACTGTGAGCTTCTGTGTCCAAACACATCCCCCGGCAATAAAGTGTTTTCCTCTGTGACCATGTCAGTGCAGGGAACCGATTAAAGGAGGGAGTGACTACTGACTTCTTATCCCCCGTCAGCCTCCGAGTCCCGCTATCGGATGTGAATGCTCCTGCAGCACCCCGGCCGGCACTCCCCACTTCCTGACGAGCTGCAAGCAGGAAGGGGGCCGGCTGGACCTGGGGAATCCAGTACCCCTCACCCTGTTCAGAGTCACTGTAACCGAAGCGTTGGGGAGAAACACTGATAGAAGCCACACGAGGGAGGCCTTGCATCGCCAGACGTTCAATATGAGACATGCACAAAACAGCCAATGGGCTTTGCAAGAAACGTGGTTTGTATTCCTCAGAGAAAGTCTGGAGATCAGATTTTCAGGGAGTTTCTATAAGAAATGTGTGGAAGTAAGGAAAACGAGGGGCCCCCTTCACTTTTTTAGATTAAAATGCATAACAGTAAGCTCTTAATTTTCCACATCAATGGCAGGAAGCGTTTATAGATAGCATTAGTAGAAATGATAATACTACTAACAATAATGTAATAAAAACAACAAAAATAACTAGGACCCAAACAGCTAAATGTAAGTCCTGAAACCATAAAACTCCTAAAACATAGGGGAAAAGGCTCATGACGTTGAATTAGGCAATGATTTATTGGCTATGACACCAAAAGCACCGGCAACAAAAGCACAAATGGACAGATAGGGCTACATCCAACTAAAAACTTCTGCACAGCCAAGGAAACAATCAACAGAGTGAAAAGGCAACCTACAGAATGGGAGAAAATACTTGCAAATCATACATCTGATAAGTGGCTAATATCCAAATATATAAGAACGTTACAACTCAACAACAACAACAACAAAACAGATTGAAAACTGGCAGAGGATTTGGATAACGATTTCTCCAAAGAAGATACACAGATGGCCGAGAAGCATCTGAAAAGAGGCTCAACATTGCTAATCATCAGGGAAATGCAAAAAAATACCCACAAAGAGATATCATCTCATACCCATTAGGATGGCTCCTATCAACAAAACAAAAGAGAAAATAATAAGTGTTGGTGAGGGTGTGGCAAAAAAACAACCCTTGTGCACCTGCTGGTGGGGATGTAAAATAGTCTCTATGGAAATCAGTATGGAGGTCCCTCAAAAAATTAAAAATAGAATTACCATATGATCCAGCAATCTTATTTCTAGGTATACATCCCCCCCAGATTGAAAGCAGGATCTCAAAGAGGTATTTGCCCACCCATGTTTATTGCAGTATTATTCATAATTGTCAAGAGATAGAAGCAAATGGACCCAAATGTCCACTGACAGACGAATGAATAAAGAAAATACGGTATACACAGACAACAGAATATGATCAAGCCCTAAAAAAGAAGGAAATCCTATCACATGCTACAACGTGAATGAACCTCAAGGACATTACGCTAAGTGAAACAAGCCAGTCACGACAAGACAAATACTGTATGATTCCACTTGTGCGAAGGATCTACAGTAATCAAACCAAACAAAACAGGAAGTAGAATGGTGGTTGCCAAGGCTGGGGGGAAGGGGATGTGGAAGTCTTTGGTGGGTACAGAGTCTCAGTTTTGCGAGGTGAGGACGGTTCTAGAGATACTCTGCACAAAATGTGAATGTATTTACTACTACCAGACTATGCACTTAAAAATGCTTACCATGGTAAATTTTGTGTTATATGATTTTTACCATTAAAAAAATTTTTTTTTAAATTTTTAACTAAAAAATCCCCCTACTACCATTTATCGATCACTACATGCCAGGTGCTGGACTAAGCTCCCTACATATATTCTCTCACGTAATCACGACAACGCATCCTGCTGAGGTGGGGACTACTACTAACCCGTTTTGCAAAGGAAGTAACTAAAGCTGAGCGTGCGGGTATTGCACCCAAGGTCACAGGCGTAGAAGGCTGAGCGATGTGCCCTAAGTGGTCCAGGGAATAAGCGGCTGAGCTGGGATGATGAGGTCTCCCTCCAAGGCCATTCCCGTAACTCACACGTCTGTGGGGCTGCAGGACAACCTGGGCTGGGGTGACATCCTCCCACCAGGTGGGGGGCTCGGGCCTCTGGTACAGCTGTGAGGGGAGGCGGGTGCCGGGAAGCAGGCAGGCTGCAAGGTCGTTAGTTTGGTACAAGGGGTGAAGGATGGTTCTGTGGACCATGGGGAGTATACATTCCTATGTCAATGCAAAGCATTTGGGAGAAGGTAGTGGACACAGAGGGACCCAGTTTCCAACAAATCAGAGGTAGTTTCCTACAGCCCCACCTTCTGAGCAGCCCGTATTTGGATCACTAAGAAGGGGAAAAGGAGAGCAGCGTTCACGTGCGCAAACGAAGTCATAGAGCCTGTGCTAGGGGCTGTACCAGCCTTGCTGAATCCTCAGAAAAGAGTTAGGAATCAGATGAGGAAACCGAGGACCTGGGGAACTTGCTGAGGTACCTGGCTGGTGAGTGAAGCACTGGGTGAGGTACCTGGCTGGTGAGTGAAGCACTGGGTGAGGTACCTGGCTGGTGAGTGAAGCACTGGGTGAGGTACCTGGCTGGTGAGTGAAGCACTGGGTGGGGTACCTGGCTGGTGAGTGAAGCACTGGGTGGGGTACCTGGCTGGTGAGTGAAGCACTGGGACCAGCCGGGGAGCCGGGGATGCTGGGCTGTCTCTGCAATTCGTGACCCAACCTCCAAGGCCATCAACACCCTGCCCTGGTCCACCTGGATGTCCTCTCTTCTAGAACCAGCTCTCCCTCCGAAGTCCCGTCACTTCCTTCCCATCCCTGTGCGTGGCATCTTGCTTCCGACTTAACACTCAGCAGAAGTGATGGAACAGAACCTCCCCAGGCTGGCCGGAGCCCACGGAGCTCACTGCATCTGTGCACAGACACTGCCTCTCCGACGGCTGACCTGTCCTTGGTCCAGAGGCCACGGCCGCAAACCTCGTTTCTTCTCCCTCCCTCCCTCCCTTCCTTCCCTCCTTCCTTTCTTCCCTCCTTCCTCCCTTCCCTCCTTCCCTTCCCTCCCTCCTTCCTTCCCTCCTTCTTTCCTTCTTTCCTCCCTCCGTTCCTTCCTTCCTTCCCTCTTTCCTTCCGTTCCTTCCCTCCCTCCTTCCTTCCTTCCTTCCTCCCTTCCTTTTTTAAAAAAATTTTTGTTGGAGTAGAGTTGATTTAACAATGTTGTGTTAGTTTCAGGTGTACAGCAAAGTGAATCAGTTATACCATATATATCCACTCTTTTTCAGATTCTTTTCCCATATAGGTTATTACAGAATATTGAGTATAGTTCCCTGTGCTATACAGTAGGTCCTTATTAGTTATCTATTTTATATATAGTAGTGTCTATATGTTAATCCCAATCTCCTAATTTATCACTTCCCCCCATGTTTCCCCTTTGGTAACCATAAGTTTGATTTCAAGATCTGTGAGTCTGTTTCTATTTTGCAAATAAGTTCATTTCAGCAAACTTTCTGCCTCTTGCGTTGTCCATTTTCCTTCACTACTGGGTCATCCCCACTCCAGCAAAACTGCTCTTTCTGTGGTCACTCAGTGACCTCCACTGAGAGGCATTCCTGGCATATTTCACACCCAATCGGATTGATTTTAACAATCCCTGGTCTATACAATGTAATTAAATTCAGTAATAATCATTGTTTTCTTGGTTCATTCTCTAGTTTTAACACAACAATTTAAAAAAGAATAAATTTCCATTGCAAAGCTATTCAAGTTTAGTATATTCATGACTAAAATTTGCATTTATCAAACAGAAATATGACACCTTGCAGTTTGCAGTCTATTGTAGTGTTCTGAAGTTTAAACGCAAATAAAAACTTCATTTGATCACATGGAATGACAGAATTGAAGTCACCAAGTTCTGTTTAGAAGAGTATACATTTCTAAGCCAATGCAGGGTTGTTTTGACAATCTCCCTGCTACCCCTGCGCCCACGTCAAACCTCCTGGTTGAATTCAGGAATGTGTAGGACCACCAGGCCTGGAGACAAGGAACTGAGCTCAAACAATTCTGGACTGTTTCGGATGACTCTGAGTCCGTATGTGTAGGGGCTGACTCTATAACTGGTAATTCTCTGGAAAATGCCATGTTTATTAAAAGAAAATAACGTAAGTGTGCGCATCTGAAACTTTCACATGTGTTACTAAAATTCAACAGTCTAATTCGAAAAAGATACAGGCACCCCCATGTTTATAGAAACATTATTTACAAGAGCCAAGATGTGAAAGCAACCCAAGTGTCCATAGATAGATGAATGGATAAAGAAGATGTGGTGTATCTATACACAATGGAATATTACTCAGCCATAAAAAAGAACAAAATCTTGCCATTTGCAAGAACATGGATGGCCCTAGAAGGAATTATGCTAAGTGAAATAAGTCAGACAGAGAAAGACATATACAGTATGATTTCACTTATATGTGGAATTAAAACAAAACAAATAAAGAAACAAAGTAAAACAAAACAAACTCATAGATACAGAGATCAGATTAGTGGTTACCACAGGGGAAGGGGGATGGGGGGGTGGGCGAAATGGTTGAAGGGGGTCATCCGTATGGTGATGGATGGTAACTCAACTTGGGGTGGTGACCATGCCATAGTGTATGCAGATGTTGGATTATAATGCTGGACCCTTGAAATTTATATGTATAAAACTCAACAGGAATTGCAACAGTCTTTAGAAATTAGACCAACAAAAGCCTGTTCGTCACTGACATTGTTCAGAATGAGCACTGAACGGTGATGATAAAAAGCAGACTCTTTAGTTGACTAATTATTATTTTTCTCTACAGAAAGTGCCCCCCTTATTACCTGCACCTGGGAAAGAGTCCGCCCACCCCACCTTCCCAGCACCGGCCATGCCAGGCACTTCTTGCTCCTCACTGACCCCAACACACTGCCCACCAACCCCCTCCTCCTGCAAAGCTGTCCTCCTGTGGCTTCTGGTCCACCTGTGTCTCGGGTTCTCCTCCCAAGGCGCTCACTGCTCGTCCTCCGTCTCCATGTCCCATCCCCCCCCCCCCCACTTTCCCAGCCTCTAAACATCAAAGTAACAAGCCCGGGGGCCTCTCGCCCCCTAGGTGATCTCAGGTCCCAGGGTTTTAAGGACGTCTGTGCGCTGATAGCTCCTGAAGTTACATCTCCAGGTGAGACTTCACCCCCGAACTCTGATACCTAAGTGTAACAAATCTGTCGCTGACACCTCCGCCTGGATGTCTCTCTGGATCTCATCCTCGCCCCATCCAAATCCTGCTCCTCTCCTAGTTCTCTCTCTCTCTCTCTCTCTCAGCAGACGGCGACTCTAGTTTTCCAGTGGCTTAAACCGAAATCCTGGCAGTAATCCTTTCCTCTTTCCCTAACACCCCACATCTAACCATTAACAAATCCTGTTCGCCTTCCCTTTGAAATATTTCCAGAACCCGACCACCTCTTCTCACACCACCCGCAGTTCCGGCCCACGTAACACCTGGCTTGGAGCGTTTCAGCAGCCTCTCACCCCCATCCCAGCCCCTCTAGTATTTCCTCACATGCAGCCAGAATGGTCTTTTTAAAATGTAAGGGAGATCTTCACTCCTTTGCTCAAAACCCTTTCCCCATTTCACTCAGGACAAATTCCAGAATCCTTACCAAGGCCTTTGAGTTCCAACACGCTCTAGCACAACCTGACCCTCACAGCACTACTACTTCCCCTTGTTTACTGCCATCCTCTGCCTCACCCACTCTCTGCAGCTACATGGCTCTTCTAATAGTTTTCAAACTCTCCCCTACACTCCTGCCTCAGGGCCTTTGCACCAGCTGTCCCCTCTGCTGGAATGCCCCCCACCAGAGATCTTCGAGGTTCACTCCATCACTTCCTCCCTCTTCCTAACCATCACACGCCTGGCAGGGCCTTTCTTGACCAGCATCTTCCCCATCACTATCTAGGCCCTTGTCCCTGCTGCAACGGGATGTCTTAGATCCACTATTTATTTAAATGTCTGTCTCCACACATTAGAGGGACTCTATTTTGTCACTCTTTGTGCTCTCCAGAAAAGGTCCCAGACCTCCCTGCTATTCTCCGAGCTCGGGGAGAACTTCCGGAGCTACTGTGGAAAAATCACTCAGAAAAAGCAACAAAAACTCCCAAACACAGGTGCTTGATTTTGCTTGTTTCTTCGTGGAAAACAGCCCAGGAACGTGCCCGATTTCTTGGTTGAAGACCTGTGACAAGGCTTAGGCCTGCGATGGCAAGTTTGCTGCGTGGATTTTTTCCACGCTCGCCTTCTGAGGTCTCCGCAGATTCTGTGTTCAATCATGGCCTCGGGCACGGTCTCCCAAGCCTCCGTGAGTCACCAAGCAGCCACTGTTGGCACATGAGATGGCGTTGGTCATCCTGCTTTAAAAATAGTTCAACATATGCATCTTGTTCCCATGCTGGATTCCGAAGGTCTAGCTGTAATTCACCGGAAAGGTTGAGAATCTAAGACGGGCTGGGGTAAGGGGAGGTGTCGGCTCCGGAGCCCCTCACAGCCCCTCCAGAGATGGCCGACAGCTCCGGGGTTCCCCAGAGGTCCTCAGAGTAGCTCCGGGCCCCTCATCACCCAAAAGTCTGCAGAACAATACTCTCCCCTGAGGGCAAAGTCTCCACTGCTCTGTCATCTCTTCTCACATCTCTCAAAGGCTTCCCTGCCCGATCCACATTCATGCTCTTCTCCTTGATACGAGGGCCCCTCAGCAAACGCCCCACGCCCACCGACTGCAAGAGCCAGAGCCCCTCGAGGTCAGGCTGGACACCACCCTCCCTGCCAGTTCCTCACCAGTGCCTGCTGGTTTCACCCCCGTCTCTTTCACCATCCCTTCCTCTCTAGACCACGACCCCAGCATGAGTTACGACCTGAATCAGCACATCAAGACCCTGACAGGTCCTGCACGAAAGAAACCCTTGACTCGGTGAACCCAGCCTCGCTAAACCCTTTGTGGCCCAGGAACACTTGGTCCCTTCACCACGTCTCCCAAGACCGTGCACCGTGGGATACTCCTTGGGAGACACCCTCGACCTCTCCTGGTGGGGGACCTAGCATTCCCACCCTGTCCTTATCACGAGCTGCTTCCTTCTCTAAACCCCAGGCATGTCCATCACTCCCAGGGATGGCCTGGGGCCGCCTCTCCCCCTCAGGTGTGTGGCTGCAGGTGTGAGAGCAGAGCCTCTCCCTCGGGACCACTGGGATGTGCTTACAATGCAGACTCGAGGTCACCAGGTCTGGCGTGGGACCTGAGGTTACGCCCTGCGTCCAAGCTCCCAGGTGAAGCCCAGCGGCCGTTGGACCCCTGCCCGGAGCAGTGAAGGCAGGAGGTGGAGGTGACTTGCAGGTGACAGACCCCGGCCCCCTTCGGCTCTGCCCTTAACTAGGCAGCCTTCAGCTCTTTAAGCCCTGCTTTCTTGACCTAAAATGGGCATAAGTACCCGGTGAGACCGTGGACAGTTGCTGTTGTCCACACTGTTTTGTGGTATTTGATGAGACGGTCAGTCAGCTGCGGCCACAGGAGACAGAGGAGGGGCTCGGAAACGAAGAGTATTCCACTTGCAGGAGGCCCGGCCTCCCGCAGGGCCACGTGGGGAAGGTGCCCGGGGTCCAGGAGCAGAGGTCAGGGGTGGGAAAGTTTTAAGGCACAGCCCTCGTCGGGGTTTTCCAGGAAAGGCCGGGCAGGGCTGGGGAGCATCAGAAGATTGGCTGGTTTGGGTGATTTGGGCGGGCTTTGGGGAGGGGGCGTGGCCTCCGGTTCTCTGGTCCCTCTGGGACCACGGAGGCAGAGGAGTATTTCCTGCGGGGGGCAGGGGCAGGGGGAGGAGTCTGGCTCTGGGATGATGAGTCTGAATGTCAAGGGCATGATCCTCGCTGGCCCTGGGAGGGACAGACAGCCTGCCACCCTCTGACCCTCGCCCAGGGCGTGCTGGCTGATTGGATGACGCGGGGCACGTGTGTGCGCACGCGCGTGTGCACGTGGCACCGCCCGGCCCACGGCACTCCCCACGTGGCTGCGGTTGCTGTCATCGTTTTTATTATTCTTGCTCAGAGCTTTTCAAACCCGCGTGACTAACAGAAAAGAACTCCCTCCTACCCCGCACCGCTGTGAATTTCAGAGCAAGATGCTGAAGCCTTGATGGAGCCGGCGTCCCCACGGGCTGCTTCCGCCCTGGGGAGCCCGAGCTGAACCCCGGCCCCCTCCCCCCCGACCCGGGTCCCAGCCCTGAGTCCATCCTCCCAGACCCTCCGCCGAGAGGAACAAATTGTGATGATCTCTGAACTTCCCTTCCTGTTTGCTTGTAAATTAACTCGCTACCCGAAAGGCTGAGAATCTCTGCCTGTCAGATATTTTCTTCCCAGTTGACGAGAAAGTGCTCAAAAATAGAGCTGCCACCTGGCACATCCTGGAGCGAATTGCCTTATACACAGCAGGCAGCTCGAGGCACGTTCACGGCTCACCTTCGCCTCTGGACCCCAGTTCACGGCAGTGGGCAGACAGCAGGGTGCGGGAGGGCTGGGAACGCCCTTTCATGCTCCCCCCACCCATCCCGTCTTCTGCTTGAACTGCAAACGTTTCAACCAAAGACGAAGCAGGCGATCGAGCCACCCACCAAACCTAATCAGCAGGTCCACTGGCCCCAGACTTTTTAGCGCCTGCCCGCAGGTTCCACCGGCATCAAAACGCGAAGACATTCAAAATCCCCACCGAGGAGTTTTAACAGGGCGTCACCCGTTAGTTACAAGTGGCTACGTTTCCCTTTGGTGTGTTTTGGGACAATTTTCTTCCATGGACATGTGTCACTTTATTTTTTTAAAATATTATGAAATATTTCAAACTACAGAAAATTACAGAGATTATTAAAATGAACACTCATGTACATTATCCACATCTTGTTTTCCATTTATAATCAGAAAAAATCCAGTAACCCTACAACAACAAAACCCCTAAATTCATCCTCTTTCCCTCCAAGTCAGTCCTTCCTGACTTCCAGTTTCGGATGATGGTGACCTAGTAATTCAGGTGACACAGCAATCAACACGAAACCCTCAGAACTGTGACTGAAGGCAACCTACTCGCTAACCCACAAGTCCAACTGATGGCACCTCTGTGCTTCTTGAAAAAAAACCCATTTTTTTTCCTTCCCCTTGCTACTTCAACAGCCTCGATTACATTGATTCTCTTCCTCTTTCTGGTCCTTTTAGGTCAGTACTTCAAGCTGTCATCCCGTGTCTCTGGCTTCGTTATGACTGAGGAATCAGGCATCAGCCCAGCTGCAATTCCTCTGGGTACAACCAGTGTTTTCCTCCCTCCTTCTCTGGATGGATTTAAGATCTTTTATCTTTGCTCTTCTACAGTGTCTCTGTTATGCTCAGATGCAGATGTCTTTTTAAATAGTTCAGCCTCCTGAAGCAGAAGCAGCTAGTTTTCCCATCGTTTCTAGAAGTTCTCCGCCGTTACATCATCGCATTTGCTCTTCCCTCCTTCTCTTCCTTCCTCCCCACCTTATTAGACTTGGAGGGACGTTCCCATGTTCTTCTCTGCGTCCCCTAACCTCTCACATTTTCCACAACATCATCTCTCAGTTTGTGCCTCCTGGGTGATTTCTTCAGGTTTTTCTTCCAGTTTACGAAGTCTTTCTTTTGCTGAGTCTATTCGGCTATTTAGTCTGTTCAGGAAGTTCGAATTATGATGGTTTTCCCCTGTTCCTGGCACAGAGCTTTACAAGCGCTCAGGATTTGATAGGAGTGTCTTTGTGATGCTACGGATGCAGCTCAAGGCGGGTCCCTAGATGGGTCGGGATGAGGCTGGTCACTGGAAAGGCAGACCGTGTGATTAGAAGGTAGGGGGTTTGGGCCATCCCACCTCCAGGGAGGAAGGGAGCTGGAGACTGAGTTCAATCACACAGACAATGACTCAATCAATCGTGCCCACCTGTGAAACCCTGGTAAACACTCTGGACCCCGTGGTTTCCTGTTGCTGAACACATGCCTCAGAGCTCACCTCTCTGCTCCTTTTATCTGGCTGGTTCTCCTTACCTATGTCCTTTATAATAAACTGTAAATATAAGTGCAGCACTTTCCTGAGTTCTGTGGGCTGTACTAGCAAATTATCAAGCCTGAGGGGGTCATGGAAACTCTGGAACTATAGCCGGTCAGTCAGGGGTCCCAGTGGCCTGTGAAACAAGAGTGTCTTGTTGGGGACCAGGCCTTGACTTGTGGGGCCTCTGCGGACTCCAGGTGGTCAGTGCCAGAAGGACACTCGGCGTGTACAGCTGGGGTTGGAACAGAATAGAATCCCAGTCCTCCTACTTGCTGTGTGTGAGACTCTGGGCAGGTCACAGAGCCGCTCTGTGCCTCAGTTTCCTTGTCTTAAAAATGAGGGACTTCCCTGCCGGTCCAGTGGTTAAGACTCCGAGCTCCCAATGCAGGGAACACGGGATCGATCCCTGGTCGGGAGCTAAGATCCCGCATGCCGCATGGTGCGGCCAAAAAAAAAAAGATCATAGCAGCACCTGCCACATAAAATGTATGAACAATAAACGGGACACTCAGTGTCTGGCACATCATGACTCCCCTGACAAGTGGGAATGCCCCAGTCTCCTGCTCAGATGTCACGTATCCAGAAAGCCTGCGGCGTGGCCTGCAGTGGAGGTCACTCCTCTTTCCCTGCACTGTGGGTACCCCCATCCCTCTCTCTGTTTTATTTCTGTTCGACCTGACACCTGTATTAGGCAGCTCTTCCAGTGACAATGCTCTGTAACAAATCACCCCTCAGACTGTCATGTCCAGGAGCAAGCCTTTACACTCACGCTCACGGGTCCACAGGCTACAGGACTGGTTGATCCCGGTGGGCTCAGCTGAGCAGCTCTGCTGCCACCTTGGATCTGCTGGGCGGGTCTCCAGGCTGCAGGTTGGGGTGAAGTCGGTGCCACAAGTGTCCCATTATTCTGGGACCAGAAACTACTCGGGGCATGTTCTCACGGCAATGGCAGAAGTACAAGAAGCAAGCCAACACCCATGAGCATATTGGAAGCCTCTGCTTACATTGCCCACCAATATCCCACAGGCCCAGGTGCATCACCTGCCACGCCCAGTGTCCAGAGACCAGAATGGACTCTATTTCCTGGCAAGGAGCTGCACTGTCCATAGCAACGTGTGATGCTTAATTCTAATATGAGCAGGCTTTGGGGAATCCGGGAACAATGCTCCAATCTACCACTCTCCTTGGCATTTTGTATTTTTACTGGTTTTTATCAAGAGTACTTTTCCTGCCGTGTAATAGAAGCTCCACGAGAGCAGGGACATTGGTTGTTCTGTACACAGTTCTCTCCTGGGCCCTTAAACAGTCACTCTTCAGCAGGTGTCTGTTGACTGAATGCGTGAACAAATGAACAAATGAGCCGGGTGAGAACAGTAGTGATAGCAGTCACACTGCTGACCTTCTATGGTACAGCTGGGGATGAGCCGTGAAATGGCCAGAAAGAGGTGGGCAGGTGGGGCTTCCTTAATGCTGCAGGGAGGGGCCATGCAGTGCTGTCGGCCAGTTGCCTCCTTGTACCAGAAACTGGCCATGGGACAGCGGAGTCACAGGTTCCGGGCCAGGCCATGGTTCATCCATGTGGATCACTTTATATTCATCCTCAAAGCCAGATGCTAAAGCAAGAGCCACACCACAGGTACCCAAAGCCAGTGATGAGACATCACTTCAGTATCTCAATGCCCCTGGTTTTCCAACCATTTGTTGTAAGAAAAAGCTCTAGTACCGAGTTAACTTCCCTAAAGTAATACTTACCAGCTGGCTGACCACAGAATTACCAGCCTCATTCACTAAGTAGGATTCTACACCCAGAGGTGGAAACATTGAGTTCAGCCTACTTTTATATACGTATTTTTTAACTTTCCTTGTTAAGGAATGACACCATGAATGGAAAGAGCCCTAAAAATACAAATTCTCTACAATTTAGCAAATGCAGGGACAATGAAAAGTCTAATAATAAACTTGAGACAGACTAAATACCACATAATTAGCACACTTGAACCAGAGGCAGAAGAAAAACATGTAATTAAATCTGAATACTTTAGGAAGAAATAAAAATGGTGCAATAATAGCTAAATCAACCAGAATGAGAAAGGTTATAAAAAGAAACCTCCGATTGATTTCCCCAGTAAGAAGATGATTTGGGACCAAACAGCAAAGGCTGGAAGAAGAGGGGGAAATTCACTACGGATACAGAAAAGTGAAGCTGATGTAATTTCCAAGAGCAAATGGTTGCTTCTCCAGAAGCACCCTGAAGGCTGAGTTCTCTTATGGTTGGTGAGAACAGAAAACACTGATGTGTAAAACTCCGTTCACATGTTAAGTATTAATTATGTAAAGCCCTGTGATTCCTGGAACAGCCAAGAGCGTTTCTACCCCAGGGCCTTTGCACTGTGGTTCCCTGCCTGGAGAAGTTTCCAAATTATGGCATGACTCACTCCTCACCTCATTCCCAGCTCTGCTCAGATGTCACCGTAGCTCCCAGGGGCTCCCTGTGCTTCTACTAGGCTTGATTTTTCTTCAAAATAAAGCATAACCTCCACTCAACACTATATTATACATCTGTTTATTCTTTTTTTTTTTTTTTTGGCCTCACCACGTAGTATGTGGGATCCTAGTCCCCCAACCAGGGATTGAACCCACACACCCTGCATTGGAAACACACAGTTTCAACCACTGGACCACCAGGGAAGCCCCTACAATTGTTTGTTCTTTGACCTATCCTCTGTTTCTCTGTATGCACCACGGCGGGGAGGGCTTGGTCTTTTATTACCCACCATCCCACCCCAAGCACCTGGCTGGAAGTACATGAATAAGAAACCTTCATTGACTGACTAAACGAGCACAGCACCCCAGAGGCCCACACAGTAGATCCTCCCAAAGGTGTGAACAAACAAATCCGTGGAATTTGTCGACTCGGCTAAAGGAAAGCACACCTTCATCCTCAACATCACTGTTATAGAAGCTGTCGTTGAATAGTAGCGGTAAGTATAGCTGCCCTCAGCCTGCTCGTGGCACAGAAAGGTACTGGCATTGAATCTGTTTCTCACAAGCACCTTTCTGGGGAGGTCCACGTCAGTGGGGGAGAAGGGGGCCCCGGCACCCGGGGTGCTTAGTGCGAGGCTGCTCAGGACCGCCCAGGCTGGCGGGGCAGCCGAGGGAGCCGGCGGGCACCACGTGTGCAGGAGCCTCTCCAGGAACCAGCAGGTCTGGGACTGACAGAACGATTCCTAGTACTCTGGCTTGTCTCCAGTTTCTGCGCAGAAAAAATGCAATTACTTTCTTCCCCCTCTGTCTGCTAAGAACCCGCAGAGAGAGGATGGCTGGCTTTCCAGGGACCCTCCGGACTCTGGCAGCCACAGTGATTCCCAGCCCCGGGCACAGGAGAACCAGCCCGGGAGCTTAAATAGTAAGATGCTCAGGCCCCACCCGCTGGCATTCCGTTCGCACTGGCCCGGGGCTGGGCCCAGGCATCTGCATTTTTTTTAAAAAAATGCAACAATTGTTTCCACTGTGCAGGGGGTTGAGAGCCGCTGGGGCCCCAGAAGAGGTGCAGGGTGTGGAGGATGGGGTGATGGTGGGGGAGTGAGGTGCCTCACTTTCTAAATAGAGACAGGATGAGAAGTACTACTTGTCCTTTTGCCTCGGGCTCTGATATGGCTCCACACTGGTAATAGTTCTGTCTTTATTTAAACATTTTGCTACTTTGCTTGTTGTGGGGTTTTTTGCATTAATTTTTATTTTTAAAAAATGCATGGAAATTTTATTTATGTTGATTATGGAGGTGTTAAATTTAGTGCCTGAAGCAAGCGCCTCAGGGCTTCACCCTGGGGGTGGGGGGAGGTGGGATGTGGCGGTGCCCGTGGGAGGGGGCAGAGACCTGCCAGAGGCTGCATCTCCTGATGGGGACATCTCATCCCGTCACCAGAGCCTCCCTCGGGGAGACACCCAGACCTCGGCTCTAAACACCATCTTCATGAACATGGTATCTCCGTCCGGCCCAGACTCCTCACCTGACTTCCTCCCTGACAGTCCCACTTGAGTATCTGAACACGTCTCAAACTTGTTCAAAGTTGGCCTCTGCGTTCCAAATCCTTCTCTGACCCAAAACAAAACAACGGCAGCAGCAAACCCCGGTCCTCCTAGACGTGCCTCTCAGTTTTGTTGGGGCCCAGGGCGGGCTGCCCCAAAATGTGCCTCCCTGGCATATTGATTAATCTGAATTAAAGTTACTGAAGAAACGGCCGATGCAAGAGGGTCACTGTGACCCTCCTCTCTGTCCCCCTGAAAGCAGGAACTAAATCCTCCATGTGAAGGGCCATCCCGGTACAGGAGGAAGAGACATCCTTATCACCAGAGATGGGGATTCAGGGCTGAGCAGCCTGGATAAACAAACCTTGTTCCTTCTTTACTAATTTAGTACCCAAGCCCAGAGCTTAAATTCCTTGCTAATTAAGCACCCAAACCTAAGTTTCTTTGTCCTGTCAATTCCTCCCGGCCGCTTCTCAGGGCCCATTTCTATGAGAATTTAGATCTGTGTGCGTGAATTAAATGTTTCTCTTTCTCCCGCTCATCTGCGTTGTGTCGATTTTATTACTGGTCCCGCCAGGAGAGCTCAAGAGGGATCAGAGGGGGAATTTCCCCTCCTCCACAGCACCGGTTCACAGGCCAGATGCTCTGGCATCCGTCACACCACCCCCCCCAACCCCCAGCCCCTCAGCACATACAATCCGCCAGCAGTCTGTCGACTCTGTCTCTGCACATGCCCAGAAGCATCTCCTGTCCGTCCTCACTGCCTCTCTCCTGTCATCTCCTGCCTGGACCCCTGTCAGCCTGTCTCCCCCCAGCCTCCAAGCAACCCAAGCGATTGTCCTACACCCAAGATCCATCACTAAGCTCTGTTCACACCTTGCCATCAAAAACAGAGCAAACCCGGCGCTTCCCTGGCGGTCTAGTGGTTGGGACTCTGCGCTTCCAATGCAGGGGCCACGGGTTCGATTCCTGGTCGGGGAACTAAGATCCCACGTGCCAAAAAAATAAATAAATACATACACAAAAGATTTTTTTAATAAATAGAGCAAACCCCTTCCCACAGCTTTCCCTGACAGACAGACACACCCTTTGCCTCGGCCCCTGAAGCTCGGCCTGACCAGCCGTCAAGCTGCCCAACCCTGCTGCCCACCGCCCTCCTCCCCGCTCACCGTCTGCAGCCGCGCTGGCCTCCCTCCTGGCTCTTCCACAGGCCCAGCTGGCTTGTGCCCCGCGGCCTTTGCACCTGCAGTGTCCTGGTCTGGACCGCTCTCACCCCTGGAGCCTCCCATGGGGGCCCCAGCATTTAGGTCTTTGTTGAAATGTCACTTCTTTAGAGGGGACGTCCCTGACCACCCCACTGGTCACTCGTTATCTCATCTCTGCTTTCTGTGTCCCACTTGTCTGTCTCCAAGATCATTTTAAGGTACTAATATTTTGCTTGTCTATTGTTTTTCTTCACCACTAGAATGTATATTTCATGAAAACGGCGGCATCATCTGTGCGGTTTGTGCTGTGTCTCCGTGGCCTACAAGAGAGCTGGCTTATAATAGGTGTTCCATAAATACACGTTGAATTAATAAATTATTGAATAAATGAATGGATAAGTGAGTAACTGAAAGTTAATAACAGAACTTTCTCTTGGAAATTCCTAGGACCTACAGGCTAGCAGGATGACTTTTACGCTTCAAGGTAAAGAACCAAAGACATACAGCTAAGGAAGTCCAAGAACTATCATGTACAGAGTTGCTGTTCTTCTTGGAAACCCTTCCAGCACCTTCAGTGGATTTGAAAGGCAGGCCCCTGTGACACGGTCGGTCCGTAAGTAGCAGAATAACGGCCCTGCCAAGGGGCTGGGACAAATCCCTGGAACATGCGAATACGTCACTCGACGTGGCGCAGGGGAGTGGAGGGTGCAGGTGAGCTTGAGGTTGTCAGCCAGCTGACCTGGACGTGGGGAGGATCCCGGCTGTCTGCGCGGGTCCATTGTGATCACAGAGCCCCAGGTGGGAAGAATCAGCGTCCGAATGGGCAGCAGAAAAGGACTCACTGGTCAACGCTGATCTTAAAGACAGAGGCAGAGGCCACAAGCCAAAGAAGGTAGAGGCTGGAAAAGGCAAGGAGACGGACTCCTTCCAAGCCTCCAGAAGGACCAGATCCCTGCTGACGCTTGACCGTAGCCGAGGGAGACCCGTGTTGGACTCTGACCTCCAGGACCGTGAGGGAGTAGACTTGGTTTGTTTGTTTGTTTGTTTTGACTTGGTTTGTTTTAAGCCACCCCATTGGTAGCGGTGTCACCCGACCCTAGGAGATGAACACACGGTCTGTCGGTAGAAGGTGGTCAGGGCGGTGCCCTTAGCCCTCTCTCATGTCTATAAAGACTAAACTGTGCGAAACCAGGAGATGCAGCAGGGCGGGTACATTCCGACCCTGAAGACCAGGCCAGGGATACGGCAGTGTCATGAACGGGCCCGTGGCAGACTGGCCAGGGGAGGGGAGTGGCTGTATCCTGAGAGCCACTGCTGGGCTCTTGGCTTTTAGCCACGTCCTCTGGGAGGGCGGGGGGTGGGGCGGAGCACGCAACAATTGTCCACCACCATTCATTCTTCCACTCACTCGTCCGTTGCAAATGCTTCTGGAGCATCAGTTAGGTGCCAGGCACTTTGTCATCACCGTGGCAACAATCATACCAAAGGTCAGGTTCAGGAATTGACTACATTTTCATGGAAAATTTGGCAATAATAATAATAATAATAACAACAATATGCACCACTTACTAAGAAGTTACTATGTACCCGGTCCACGCTGGATACTTAAAGAACACTTTGTCTCATCTTGACAAGGTAGACAGCAGGTCCGTCCTGCAGATTCTCAGAGAGGTGTGTTTAATGACCTGTCGACAGCCACAGGGAACAGGATATAACTTAGATGCCTCTCTTGCCTGAAGCTTGTGCTCTTTCTGTGACATCATACTGACCCTCAAGATAGAAAAAGTTTCCATTGTTTTACTTTATCGCATGCCCGAGTCTCTAACAGTATTATCTGTAATCTTCACAACAGCCCTATGGGGAAGGTACTGTCTCCACTTTACAAATGAGGAAACTGAGGCTCAGGGAAATTAGGCTTCTTGTCCCAAATCACGTAAGTCATAAATGTCAGAGCCAGGGTGGCCCATCTCCACATCTTGTGTTTGGTCCACACAGCAGGCTGCCTGGGGCAGATTCCGCTGCCCGAAGTCTACAGTTTTAAAACTACATTATTTTCACTCCTTCGGCCTCTGTTGTCCATTTACATCTCTCCTCTCTAACAGAATCTCATGCAGTGCCCGCCTTCACTTTCCCTGTCTCACTTCCGCTCCTTCGCCCGCTTGCCCAGGTTCTGGTGTCTACACTGGGCTGTGATGCGGAAACTGTTTCCACTGGAAAATCAAGGGCAGCTGAGGCCTTTGGGAGAACACAGCGGAGACAGGCATCAGCCTCCTGTCAGCAGCCGGGCCCCCGTTGGAGGGGCTTCAGCGGATGCTCTGTGCGGGGCAACTGGTCCTTAGAGGTTTCCATGGAGACCCCTCTGCTCTCTGATTCGCTCACCAGACCCTCGGCATCACGATGGAGACCACTGTCTTGAGGACCCCGGGCCTGCCTACAACAGGCCCCCAACGAGGCGCCCCTTGCACGGGCTGGGGGTAAAACAGAGACCAGGCCCACATCTTGTGCATGGAATTTCCCAGAAGTGGTTTGCAAAGCAGATTATCCTTAAACTAGTTTTATTTTCTATAGGAATAAAGCTGTCGTTAATGCCGTGATCCCGGCCAGGACTGTCTCCGAAAGCCGTGGTTGTGACCATGTCACCGACGTGGCCAGGGAGCTGGAGCCCTTCCTCCCCCATCCCTACCGGGCATCTCTCCTCTTCTCCCGCCAACAGAACTCGGATCTGGTCCACACACACCTGGGCATCCGTGCAGGTGGGCGGGGCCTGGTTTGCGGACGTGTGACCCAGCCCTGACCAATGGGATGCGAGGGGAGTCACTCGTGGGATAGATCTGTGCTCCTGCTGTCAGGAGCAGCGGGGGCCAAGCCATTCTGTGCTGCTGGGGGGACGCAAGGCGGAAGAAAAACCAGATGGGCCCGCGGAGCAGGGGGACGTGAGGCCCCCGGGGGGCTGACCGGCCGCCTGTCCAGCCCCGGAGTGTGAGCCTTTAGTTCCCTGAGTTAATCGAGTGTCTCTATTGCTAAAGCCGCCTTTGGCTGCATTTCCTGCTCCTTGAAGCCGAGCACATAGTAATAGACAGGCCCCCATCCAGGCATAAGAGCAAAGGGAGAGCTCTAGTTAGTGACGTCAGGGACCTCGCCGCCTGAGGGGCCCCTGGTTTGTCCAGCCCGGCACCCTCATTTAACGCGTGAGGACCTGAGGTCAGGGGGTGGAATGTCCTGCCTGGGCCCCCTGGCTGGTTGCAGAAGAGCCACTACGAAGGTTTGGGGTGTGGGGACCAGCGACATCCAACCTTGCAGCCCATCCCGTAAGCTCTGTGCCTCAGCCAACCCCCGCGCACCCCAAAGGACAGGACGGCCTCCGGGGACGCGCCTGTCTGAACTGAGTCCTCCTTCTGGCTCCCTGGGTCTCCTAACTGCATCCCGTCTTACGGGGCAAGACTCTAATAAGCTAGCTCGTTCTCACTGGGGTGGTGGGGACTTCCTGAGTTACCACCGATGCTTCGAAAGATGCAAGTGCAAAGCCCAGGATAAACAGAATAACTTCCCAAAGGATGCAAGTGCAAAAATAGAATTTCAGGACGTGTGTTTAAGCCACACCAGTCAGGCCCTGCTGAGTCTGCCTTCCACCTGTCAAGCTAGTTCACTGTCTTCCTGGACTTAGAGAAGGCAGGACCACCTCGTGCTTTCCGAGCACCGACTTGGCAGCTGTTACAATGCTTTGAGGAGCCCGGGAGACTCAGGCACCCGGCTCTCTGCCCGCACTGGTCACTCAAAGCAGAAACAATGCTTCCATGTGCCAGGCACTGGACCAGTGTTCCCATAAACCATTCCATTTACTCCTATGATAATGCTGTGGAACAGAAAGGGTTAACCTTTCACAATTCAGTGGATGACTCTCAGGCCGGAGAACCAGCTCGCCCAAAGCCACAGGATGTAGGATCCGAGCTCAAGGGGAAACTAGAAGGACAGGCTGAGGCCCATCAGTGGCCTTCTATTTGTATGAGGTACAAAATAGTAATTCCACGTATGCCTAGAAGTTTCAAAAATCTTAGGAGGGATGAGAGCTAATGCACGAGAGGAAAAGAACATACCTAATCTTCAGCTTGAAATAGAATGCTTCTCGGACGGCGTGTCCACTTCTAGGGCTGCCCTGACAAGTTCTCACAAACTGGTGTCTTAGAACTGCAGGAATTTAGTCTCTCGTGGTTCTGGAGGCCAGAAGTCCAAAATCAAGGTGGCGGCAGGGTTGGTTTCTGGAAGCCCAGCAGGAGAATCTGTTCTCTGAGTCTTTGTGAGCATCTCAAAGCAACATATTTATATTTATGCAGGTGTCATAAGAAAGAATAAAGGTTTTGCTTTTTTTTTTTTTCAGCCAGGCAGAGGGAGCCGGTCTGGGAAAGCAGAAAATGCGGTACAGGAGGGCAGTGAGGGCTCTGCCCCCGGGGGAGAATCTCATTGCTTGTTGGGAGGGGCGGGGCGATGGGAAGGGCGTGGCTGGTGGTTATTGGCGCAGCCACCAGGAATTCCCCGTGGGTCTCCGGCCGCACCGTCGCGTCGCCCTCTCCGCTCCCTTGAGGTTGAGCGCGGCAAGTGGCCCTCGTTGGCCACTAACCGTGAGGGGTGCCCTCTGGCTGATGCTGAAGGGCAGGTGCGCCCCTGACTCCCTCGCCCCTCGATGCTGGAGCCTTCCCCGCCTGAAGGTGACGAAGAGGAGACCCCAGCCACCCTTGGCGACCAGGGAGCAGGAAGAACAAGCAGCCCTTTGCTGCTCCCCGGGGGTGTCAACACCACGTGACCTCGTCCCCCGGCCACACAGCAGGCAAGGACTCGGGGTTTGGGCCACATCTCTGCCGCTCCCTGGGGCTGTGGGCAAGTGCGTTGCCCTCCCTGAGTAAGACACACATGTTAGCGCCTCCCACAACCTACAAGAAAGCATGTATGAGGCTTAAGTGACGGACACCCGGGGAGCAGCCAGCGCCGTGCCAGGTCACCTCCGTGCTCAGTAAAGCTGCCTCTGATCCCCTGGTTCTCTCCAAGGCCTCGGTTTCTCATCATTAAATGAGGCCGTGAGGTTGCAGGGGACGGTCCCCGAGGGCCCTTCCTGCCTTCTCTAGGATAGGACTGGCGCCTTCTACACGGTCACATTGTAGAGTCCCGGCGCGTCTGCGTGTGTCTTGACAGTGATGGATGATTGAAGGACACGGACTACCCACCCGTGACGTCTTCCCTCTCAGAAGAGAGGAAAGATCGTTTCCCTGCCCTGAGAATCATGTATGATGGTCATAGAGCCTTTGGCAACCCCCGGCAGTAAATCAGCGGTCAGAGTCACTGGATGTGGCCTGAGACTCAGGGATGTGCCCTGCGGAGGGGACGGGAGACCCCGGAGAGAGCCACACCTCTCTCCCCAGCTTCTGATCAGCCATTCCAGACACCAGCTGTTTATTTTTCACTTGCTTATGTGATTAGATCTGCTTGGCTGACGGCCTTCCAAGGCTCTGTTCTCAGGAAAACCGTTCTGCCGTTTAATAAGCCTGGGTAGACCGCGGCTGCGCGAACCACAGGGCACCAGGTCAAGGCTGACCTCCCCCCCGCCCCAGCCTCGTCGCAGCATTTTCTTCTCCATCAAGTGCTCTTCTGCGGCAACACAAATCCCCATCCCCCCACCCCGCAAGTTTTCCTTCCCCACCGGATTCCTTCAAACAACAAATAATGACTGCGTGCTGGGCTCTGAGCTGGGAGCTGGGAAGCAGCTCGGGGCTTGGCTCATGGAGTCCAGTGGGGAAGAGGCTTCATGGAACCATCAGGAAACTGCTGGAAAATGGCAAGGCTGGAAAGAGCTGCGGAAGCAACATCCACGGGGCAGGGACCACGGCGGTGCGGGGGCCCCTCCCGCACGTGCCCGCTCCCCAAGGGTCCGCACGCCTCCACCTCGCCCCTGCCCGGCTGACACGTCCCCACCGTGCCGCAAAGACTCCCTAGTCTTGACCTCCTGACCCTTGTCTGAGCTTCTGGCTTGTATTTCCAACTGCCCGTTACACAACTTACAGTTGTCTCTCGTAAGAATAACATCAAACGTGTACCAGCACTTACTGTGGGTGTGTTTGACAGGAATGTATGCAATCCTTCTTAGGAGTTCTCTTACTGTTCCGATTTTACTCGGAGACAGTGGTGTGCAGAGGGGTCATACCCTTGATCAAGGCCACACGGCTTAGAAGTGGCAGAACCCGGATTTGAACTCTGAGCTCTGACACCAAGCCTGGGCCCTCACCACCGTCCACTCCGTCCACTGCCACCGGGGTGACCTGTGGCATCTTGTATTAAAACATCTAAAACCAAGCCCCTCTTCCTCCTCTCCACCGAGCCCCTTATCCACGCACCCTGTGTGAGCTCTGTCCCTCTTCCTGTCTTTTCTAGAAATGACATCGTCACTCTCTCAGGCACTTAGACTGTCACCTCCCCCTGCCTCTTCCCTCCTATGTAATCAGTTGCTAAGTCCTGTGGCTGTCTGCAAAGTCTTCTAGGTCATTATAACAGCTCCTGAATGATCCAGTTTCTGCCTTGCCTCTCTCCAACTGACCCCCAAAATAACATGTAACGTTTGTCCCCCTACATCTGTTTGGTTCCTCCCTTGATCAGATACCTTATGGCTTCCTAATGGAACTCATGAATCCTAACTCCTGAGACCTCTCTTCTGGGTTGCACGTATGTCCCCTGAAACTCACCCACGGCACCTGAAGCTCAACATGCCTCCAACCACACCTTCTGCTGTCACCCTCTCCATCCTCCCGTTCTTCCTCTGGTAGCAGAACCCCAGAGAGTTAGCGGGACACAAGACAATGTTTCCCATTTTCCCTGCAGCGAGGTATGGCCACGTGACTAAGGTCTAGCCAAACAGATGTTTAGCAAAAAGGATGTGGGAAACTTGTGGGCCATGACCTGGGAGGAAAGAGGCACGCTTTCCTCCCACTTCACTGGAGCCAGGTGGTCTCGGTGGTGTGCCATCTTGGACCACCTGACAGATGACAGAACAAGGTAGAAAGAGCCTGTGTCCCAATACCATGGAGCTACCCTATTAGTTCTGAATTGCTTACACTTCAGCATCCATGTAGAAGATAAATAAGTGTCTCTTTTGTTTAAGTCATTTTGTGTGTCTGTAGTGGGGGGGAAAATACCTTTCTAAGCTCTTGACTGGGGCCCCTATTGTGAGAAACAGACGAACAAGAGAAGGGCATACACATTTACTTAATAAACTTTCACATGACACAGGAGCCTTAACAAGGAAATGAAGGCCCAAAGAAATGGTTAGATCTGAGTGTTTTTATGCTAGGTCTGATGGAGAGTGGAAGGCTGTGGAAAGATATAACAGGACAGAGAGTGCAAGCTAAGTATAGTAAACTTGAGGAAACAGAGCAACTTCTCTTCCTTCAGATTCATCTGTGTCCCTTTCTATTCCAAGATAAGGATGCCCCTTTCCTGTGGATATAGGGAGGGTACCTCGCACATGAGGGTTTTATGACCTGCTTCAAGGGAAGTTCAGAAAGTGTTTTTTACTGAAGACCTAAATGTAAGACCTGAAACCATAACTCTGAGAAGAGAACATAGGCAGAACGCTACTCAGTGACAACCCCTCCAAACGGCACTGAGCCCATTTGCTTCCTTCTGTCTCCCCCTCTAGAGCCTGCACTCCTGGGAGATGGCGGTTATGACCCCCGGATCTGTCCCCAGAGGCCTAGCACTGCCTTGGTCCATGGTAGGGGATGTTTAATACATGAACAGAATGAGTGCAGGAGAAAATGGCTGAGACAAGGAAACAGTCTCTTCCACCACAGATGAGATGCCAGCGTGCCGCCACTCCTCTGAAGAAACGTGGGGCAACCAGGTGGAGGAGGGCTTTCTGGTTGTACGTGGTCACCTCTGGTCGTTACAAAGAGGGGGAGGGGTTCCAGCAAGACAACAGGCCTCAGATGGAGTCGTTCATGCTAAGTCACCAAGCCGAGACTCAACTCAATGACAGTTTCCGCTCTCCCAGAAATGGGATCTTAACCCAGTCCGTCAGGAGCCGCCTGACCAGCACTGGCGGCCTGCCTGGTGGACCCCTGCCGTCCGGCCCCTCCAGGAAAGCGATCTTGCCATAACCAACCTGCTTTTTTGCCAAGTATAAGCTTCTTGTTGCCGTTCCCTTCGGCCTATAAGACTGTTTCATTTGGTCCAGCTCCTGAGAGCTCTTTTCTCTCTGCTGAATGAGATGCTTCTTGATTCATAGCTCTTTGAATAAAGCCAACAAGACCTTTGAAATTTACTTCGTGGAATTTTGTTTTTTAATGCTAGAGACAACATTTTTTTTTTTTTTAAGAGAGACACTAATCTTGCCTGCTGAACTTCTTTAAAAGTGAGAACAGACCATGAAAATGCCTCTGCTGAGAATCTGCTTCTCCAAGATGAAGACTAGAAACATTGCCTCTTCCTGGAAGCCTCTGGCACCTCCGTCCACCCTCCTGAACCTGAGCTCCTGGACTGGTCAGCACCTCTATTCTGTTCTGTCAGCAGAAGAAAACGTCTGAGCAGCAAGGTGGGAGGCTTCCACCCTCCAGGAGACGGAACTATGACTCTCTCGGGAGACAGATTTCTCCATAGGGAGTAAGAATGGAGACATTTGTGATTAAAAAATAAGGCAGAGTCTTGTAACTCTTTGGTGAACAGGATTCCAATGATCCTCCCTTGCCTTTGGGCTCCACAGTGTCGTCTGTTTACAATTGCTAATAAACCCTTTAACTCTGCAAAGTTCTTCCCGAATACACCGCCATTTCTCTTTGCTCTTTCACAAAGGTGGAAATAGCACCTAGAGGAAGGCACACCATTCCCTTCCTGCCCCAGTGAATGAAAGAGAAACCACCAAGCTACCAAACATTCCACATCCTGCTCAGCCTCTTCTCTGAGTCAGGACTAGAGAAAGTGGAAATTATACTGAATTATATGAGACCAAAAATGTTATTTACTGGATGCAGGTCAGAGGTCAGTGGTGATGCTGAGGGTTCTCTTGGTGGCATGCTGGGCGCCAGGATGCAGCCGTGAATGACACCCATGGAGCCCACTCTTGAAGCGCACAGTAAAGCGGGGGGCTCAGACACCGACCACTGTGCTCACAGCAGCTCACCCAAACCAACCCAAATATCTGGGGACAATTTGGAAATAAGTCATGGAAGAAAAAGCAAACTGCAAATCAGGCCAAGCTTCCAAGGACAAGCCCAGTTTTTAATCCTTCACCACCACTGGCTCCTTTCTCAAGGCAGAAACAAATGTTTGATGAAAGAATGAGTGGATGAAAGAGATGACGTCTCAGTTAAAAAACAAAATCATTTTTTGGTCCTCATGGCCTTGGTCATCTGGTCTACCACTAGACTACCACTTTTAAAATTAGTAGTTACCTAACAAGTAACTCCACCCCCCAATGGCTACACTCACAACAAATGCCACATACAGAGTGGGGGGAGGGGAGGGGTTATTTATTGAGCATATGCTACATGCTTTACAAATGCTGTTTTGTTTAATCTTATGTCAGCTCCGTGAGGCATTTTTCATTATATCCCTCTTTTACAGAGGAACAGATAGAAGTTAGAACTGGTTACATAACGTGTACCAGATCATACAGAGAGAAGGGAGTCGTTGTGCAGACGCAAATCCAGGTCTGTCTGAGTTCCGAGTCCTGCTCTTTCTGGAATGTCATGATTTTTCAAACTTACTCCAGATGAACAAGGAAGACTTACTTGGGGGACTTTCACTGCTAAAATCAAATAACAATTTATAATGACAGCTTTTTTCCAATTTGCAGCAAAAGTTAATTGAATTTTCTTAATTTCATGTTTTTTCTCCTATTATTTTTTTTCCTAAGGCTTTGGCGCCTGCTACCCCTTATCTGAGAGTGACAGCAGCAGTCCTAAAAGGAATGAAAAATTAGGAAAGGATCATTAACAACGACTCATGCTTCAGTCAGGAGATTTTTTTTTATTATGGAATGAGTGCTCTCAATTTTGATTTTAGATTGAATCTGTGTTCCAAGAGCCCTGGAGCTCACGGGAGAGTTACACGCACGAAGCTCACTGAAAAAGGTGTTTGGACTGGATGTCCTGAGGAGGGCTGTCCCTCTGAGGGAGAACATCAGGATGAACCCAACTCCACATTAGCAAGGACACACCAGGGGCGATGAAAGCAATTTCCTATTCAGAGGTAGTTGGTCCTGTTCCTTCCAGCAAGCAGCTTGTCTGTACTGGCTTCTATTAGGAACAGAAACAGTCTGGTCACTCAGTAAATCACCGATTTCCCACAGAAGACATGTCCTTTTCATTAAAGAAGGAGGGAAATTAGACCACTGCCTTAGAGCCACAGAACAGTATTGTTACACTGCAAACAATTATATAAAAGCCAGGTCTCACTGAGAGGCAACCTTCCAGGACAATAAGGAAAGAAAGAAAGAAAGAGCTTTTGAAAGCGGTCAGGTCTGAGGCTCTACAGCCTGCTCAGAGGCCAACTTCTTCCTTCCAGGAGCCATTTACTCAGTCACCTCTTTATTTATTTCTCCAACATTTTTTCAGCCCCACTCTATGCTGTGTAGTTCTTTGCAAAGCCCCAGGATGCATACGAACGTCCTGCCATCCATCGGGTGCGAGACAAGAGTGGTGGAGAGAATTCATACAACGCTGCACCCCACAGGCTCTGCAGGGTGGGGGAGGGTGCCGGGTGGGGACCACAGAGGAGTGTAGGCGTCAAGGACAAAGGATGTTGTGTTTCCATGTTGTGATGATGCCCCAAGGAATCTCCAGATTTGACGGAAACATCAACAGAAAAAAATAGATTGGATTTCATCAAAATTAAAAACTCTTGTGCAGCAAAGGACACTATCAACAGAGTGAAAAGGCCATTGACGGAAAATGTTTGCAAAGCATACACCCAACAAGGAATTAATGCCCAGAATAGATGAAGAACCCCTACACCTCAACAATAAAAACAGACAGCCTGATTCGAACATGGGCAAAGGACTTGAAAAGACATTTCTCTGAAGAAGATACACCTATTTTCATAGTGTTCAGTTTTCCTTTTTTTTGTACTGTTGTTTTCTGGTTTTGATATCAGAGTAATAATGACTTCATAAAAAGGACTGAGAAGTTTTCCTTCGTCTTCTATTTTCCAGAAGACATTGGGTAGAATTGATGTTTTTCTTTAAATGTTAGGTATAATTCTCCAGTGAAACTACCTGGCCTGGAGATTTTAAATTAGGAATTTAGGGCTTCCCTGGTGAGGCAGTGGTTAAGAACCCGCCTGCCAATGCAGGGGACACGGGTTCGAGCCCTGGTCTGGGAAGATCCCACATGCCATGGAGCAACTAAGCCCGTGCGCCACAACTACTGGGCCTGTGCTCTAGAGCCCCTGAGCCACAACTACTGAGCCCACATGCCACAACTGCTGAAGCCCGTGCGCCTAGAGCCCGTGCTCCACAACAAGAGAAGCCACTGCAATGAGAAGCCCGCGCACCGCAATGAAGAGTAGCCCCTGCTCGCCACAGCTAGAGAAAAGCCCACGCACAGCAACAAAGACCCAACGCAGCCAAAAATAAATAAATAAATAGATTAATTAATTTAAAAAAATGAGTAATTTTATTTCCTTAGTAGTTATAGGGTTATTAAAATTATCCATGTCATATTGGAGTAGTTGTGGTAGTTTGCACTTTTTAAGGAATTGGTCCATTTCATCTAAGTTGTCAGATTTATGTGTATAGAGTTGCTTGGACTATTCTCTTATTACTTTTTTGATGTCTGCAGAATCTATAGTGATATGCCACTTCCTTTCTGGTATCAGATTCGGCATCTTCTCTTTCTTTGTCAGTCTTGCTAGAGATTTGTCAATTTCTTTATCTTTTGGAAGGGCCAGCTTTTTGTTTAATTGATTTTCTTTTTCTATTTTTAAATTCACAGATTTCTTCCTCTTTCTTTCTTTCTTTTTTCTTTCTGTCTTTCTTGAGGTATAGTTGATGTACAACATTATATAAGTTTCAGGTGTACAACATAGTGATTCACAATTTTTAAAGGTTATACTCTATTTATAGTTATGATAAAGTATTGGCTATACTCCCTGTGTTGTACAATATATCCTTGTAGCTTATTTATTTTATACATAATAGTTTGTACCTCTTAATCCCCTCAAATTCATAGATTTCTGATTGAATATCATTTTCTTCCTTCTACTTGCTTTGGGTTTATTTTGCTCTTCTTTTTTTTAGTTTCCTGAGATGGAGGCTTAGATTATTGTTATGAGACTTCTCTGCTTTTCTAATGTAAGCATTTAATGATGTAAATTTCCCTCTCGGCATTGAATTAGCTGCATCCCACGAATTTTGATATGTTGTATTTTCATTTTGATTAAGTTAAATGTGTTTTTAAATTTCCCTTGAAACTTACTCTTTGACTCATGAATTATTTAGAAGTGTGTTATTTAGTTTCAAGGTGTTTGGATTTCCTTTTATCTTTCTGTTATTGGTTTCTAGTTTGAATAATAATGACCATTATTGCCTTGAGCACTTTTTCAGTCCCGCCCTTTATCTCTTCTCCTAGAACTCCAATGACATGAATGTTAGATCTTTTACAGTCTCACAGGCCTCTAAGTCACCTCCTTCCCTCCCTCCCTCTCTCTCTCCCTTCCTTCCTTGCTTCCTTCCTTGCTTCCTTCCTTCCTTTCTCCTTTTGTCTATTTTTTCTTTTATTCACTTTTGGTAATTTCTATTTATCTTCAAGTTCACTGATTTTTTTCCCTCTCTCTCCTCCATTCTGCTGTTAACTTCATCCACTGAGATTTTTTTATTTATTGCACTTTTCAGTTCTAAAATTTCAATTTCATTCCTATTTATATGTTTTATTTCATCACTGAGATTTTCTACTTTTTCATTTGTGTAAAGTGTGTTGATAATTGCTCAGAGCATTTTCATGATGACTCGTTTAAAATCCTTGTTGGTAATTCTAACATATATATTATCTTGGTGTTGGCATCTGTTGGTTGAGTTTTTTCATTCAAGTTGAGATTTTCCTGATTCTTTGTATGATAAGTGATTTGGGGTTGAAGCCTAGATGAGTTGGGTATTGTGTTATGAGACTCCGGGTTGCAAGAGGCGAAATAAAACACAGGGAACTCACTGCTGTGTTATCCTTCAAGTTCTAAGGTCCCTGGTGGATCTGTCTCCTTTTCTCCACTTTTCAGAGTCTTCTTTTGTTTATTTTATGCATAATGTCCAGGGATTTTGAGCTCTACTTAGCAGGAAGGGTAAGAACAATCACTTCTACACCATCTTTCTAGGAGCAGAAACCCGTACTTCTTTGAATCGAACCACCTTTCTTCTGTTTTAGGAGTCACGTCTCGCTCCTTCTTACTCCTATTGCTCTAATATCAGGACAATATGTGAAGATACTACCTCCTTAATGATCCCTGAGTTAAGAGGATGCCCCTTTCCATATTCCATGCCTTTCCCCTGTTCACACACTCATTATCTCTTGCTCGAATTATTTAAATGGCTCCCTAATTAGTCTCCAAACGGACAGCCTCTCCCTTTCTTCTAGTCTCCTCTGTCCTGCAGATTGCGGGCAGGTTGATCTCCTGAGGCATAAATCTCTGTCCTTCCTTTCTCTTCCTCCCTAGCTTTAGACCACTCACCACTAGCTTCATCGTAAAACTCAAACTCCTTAGCCTGGGGTTCAAAGCCATCCATACAACGGCTCCACTTCCCGTGGACAGCCTTCCCTTCCTCTGCTCTCACATACAATCTGATACCGCGGCTAAAATGCCTCACTTCCAGAGTCCAGACACGTGCTGTGCAGTTGGCCCTGGGCCTTCACTCATGCTTTTCCCCCACTTGGAATGCCCCTCCTTGCCCACTGTCTCAAGGGACCGTTCCTTGATCACCCAAGGCAGAACTGACAGCTTCTCATAGCCTTTTGCTCACATCTCTCTTTGAGCATATTTTCAGTCCGTGTCATAGTGACAAGGCAGAATGTATGCTCCTGGCAGGGGGTCTCTTCTTGTCTAAAACCAGGTCTTCTTGGCTCAGTAGTCCAGCGAGGAGAGCAAGCCCATCAGCGGATGGAAGGCCAGAGCTGGCTTCACCCGGAGGAAGGAGGTATGGCAGAAAAGCCTATGCTTACTTCTAGAATACGTGCCAGTTTCAGGAGATTCTGCTCTGCCCTGGGCTCCTCTGAAGGTCCAGGAAGAACACTTTAGAGATACATTCACCACACTTGTCTTGAAGTCAGTTGTGGAGACCCTCTAGGGCAAGGCTCTTCGCCCTGCATTAGATCTACCTATTCTGTCTGTGATGTGGACAGTCCACCCTTTGGGGTGCGGCTGCTTTCTCTTAAGGGGGGGTGCTGGCAGCGTGAGGAGTGAGGGAACGGAGAAGTTGCTGCGGTTTGAGTCTTAGCTCTGCCACTTACGAGCTCTGTAAACTCTGGACAAATTATCTAACTTCTTTTTGTACCGCCGATTCCTCATCTGCAAAATGGGGATAATTATAGAAGCTGCAGAGAATCCCATTCAAATGCTTAGAACATCTGATGGCGCTCCATAAATGTTAGCAGTTACCATTTTCAATGTTTTCCACCAAAGTGCCCTGAACGGTAGAAGAATATGCGTGAGGATCTGGGGGGAGAGCCCAAATTAGCCTCTATTTGCTCGACGTTTCTTTTAAGCATTCTATTTCACGTTAAATATTTATGCAAGTTTTGCATTCTACTCTATTATAAGGTTGAGTTTGTTTTAATATCTGGCTAATATTTCTTCTGCAAATGTACTTAAGAGAACATACATTCTAGAAGGACGCCTCCGTGTTTTCCCCTCGGCACAGGCTGGGGCTTCCCAGTGTGAGGGGCTCAGTCAGTGGGCCTTGAGCCAAAGATGCAGAGGTCTGGCGCCCAGGCCGGCACCGGAAGGTGTGTCTCACTGGTGAGTGCTGTGCGGGGCCAACGAAGCCCCGCCACCCCATTCACTGCTCCTCCCGAAACAGACTCACAACCTCAGTCCACCTTTTCTCATTCCGGAGAGCTGGCCTCCGGCTGGACGCATGGGATATGGGGAATGTGGGCACGGAAATAAAAATCTTGGCTTGGATTTCCTGAGCTATGATCATCAATAAAATAGGGCAAAAGAGAGCTATAATCTAATGTACTATATTACTGTAATTAGAGCTTCACGCATGGAGCTCCCGCCCGCCCTCCCTCCAAAATAATGAAACAGTTTAGCATAAATAGTAGTGACTTTATTCTCCATCATGGGGTGTTCAGTGATTGGGTAATTATGGTAACAGCACATCCAGTTAACGGGTGTCGAGTTCAGAATGTAAGAGAAAAAGGACGCGGAAAGGCACACGAAGGAAGAGAACCACAGAATCACAGCACTGCAGCGTTGGGAAGAATCCTGGCAATTGCGTACCTTCCATCCCACAGAAGAAGAAACGGAGACTCAAGATGGGGGCGTTAGGGCGGGGGTGAAAGACCTGCAAATGTCAGATGCTTAGACAGAGGTGGAGTCAGAACCAAAACCCAGGCCTCTCTCTCCTGTTCCAATTCTTTTCTACTGGGGCTTCCCTGGTGGCGCAGTGGCTAAGAATCTGCCTGCCAATGTAGGGGACACGGGTTTGAGCCCTGGTCTGGGAAGATCCCACATGCTGCGGAGCAACTAAGCCCATGCGCCACAACTACTGAGCCTACGTGCCACAACTACTGAAGCCCACGAGCCACAACTACTGAAGCCCACGCACCTAGAGCCCGTGCTCCGCAACAAGAGAAGCCACCGCAATGAGAAGCCCGCGCACTGCAACGAAGAGTAGCCCCCGCTCGCCGCAACTAGAGAAAGCCCATGTGCAGCAACGAAGACACAACGCAGCCAAAAATAAAGAAATAAAAAATTCTTTTCTACCCACGTGTCTCTGGGAAACCACATAAGGCAGAATACTCTAGAAAGCTTTCTGCAGGGTGAGTAGTCTTTGTTAACGAAATCTGCAGAGGTAGAAAACAACGTTCTTTCGTTGTCTGTGGCTGAAAGTCATGCCCACTGAATGTCAACAGCAATCAGCAGTAAAGGTGTGAAATGTGTTTTGTTTTGTCCATTTTGTTCCTCTGACATAGCAGACAGGAAAAATGAGCAAGTGCACCCATTAAGATTTTGTTCAACTTACAATCGAGGAGGCTAATTGTTTATTTTCAGTTAGATTTGATTTCTGTTATTACATTGAGAGCATCAGATAAAAAATATCCTTTCCCATAAGAATATGTACATTTCTTAGTCCTGCATTGCATGTAAGGGGCTTGGATAGTCAATGCTTTTACTAACGAAGGCACAGGTTTCCTAAGGAAGCAAGCTAAGGGTCATCATGGGACAACCAGGGGGCAGAGGCCAGCCGGCAGACGGGTCACAGGTTCACACTGACACAACCGTGCACCATCTCCGCCTAGTGTGTAGACACAGTCACAGCCAGTCATCCACATGACCGCCCTCCACTCTCCTCCTTCCTGTGGAAAAGGAGAGGCTGGGAAGTAGTAGGAAAGATGCCACTGGCGGCCAGAGGGAGCCGGTTCCCCACCAGTCCCCGCGGCCTCTGTCCTCTGCTCCTCAATCCCAGGAAAGCCACCCGAGGGGCTGGGGCCAGGGGGCTTCCTCCTTCCACTCTGTCCAGTGACCACCCAACAAAACACGCACCTGCCACCGCTGGGAGCTAAGCCCGGCTTGGACAGGGTGGACGGGACAGTCCGATTCTGTCTGTGACGGGAACAGGGGCCACTTGGGCGAGAGCCGCCATCACGGGTGGTCACGGGCCACTTGGCAGGAAGCAGCCGAGCAGCTGGAAAGACTCGTTTCGGAAGTTTGGTTCACACTATCACATCCACAGAGAGATGCCAACGCCAATATTTCTCACCATTTCTTTCTTGCTCCCATTCAACCCTCCCCCAGCCTCGAAACGCAGCCGGGGCCCAGACGTCTTGCTGGACAGAGACACCCACAGTCAGACTGCAAGATGGGATGAGGAGGTGTGGAGACAGCAGCTGAAGCCAGTGGTGTGACATGGGAAGACCCCTTCCCGTGGGCACCTCGGCCATCAGCGGGCACGCAGCCCGGCCTGGGAGGTGCTTGCTGTCCGTGGCTCCACCGACGTGACACCCATGGCCCAGTTTCCCACCACAAAGTACTTCCTCAGCCAAAGTTCCACGTGAACATCCCCAGGAGTCAGCTGCCCAGGGAGCGGTACAGTGGGGACCGGCGTCTCCATTGGCTCGGGAGGAAAGCGAAGCCAGGGCAGCTGGCACACAGCCAGAGAGAGGAACGACTAGACGTGCGCTGAATTTACTGCAGGACGGCTCTGTACTGCCTTGGTTATCTCATCTGTAAAATGGGGCTGATAACGGGGCCCCCACCCTCCAGAGGATGCTGTAAGGATTAAATGAAATAACGCAGGAGACGGGTTTCCCGTGGTGCCTGGGCTAGGGGAGCCTTCAGTTTAAGCGTTAGCTGACCCTCCAATGTCCTTACAAGTGTCTCTGTCTTACAGATAAGGAGACTGGGGCACAGAAAGGAAAATGACTCACCAGCACGGTACATGGCCTTGTTAGGTCTCAAAATGCAGACCCGCGTGACTGCAAAACCTGCCCTCTTTCCACTCAAGAACAGGGTGATTTCAGAACTCAGGTTGCCTGTTTCCAAGTTCTAGCACTTTCACCCTGATTTGAGACAGCTTCCTATAGAAAGTGTTGTGGCCTGGTTTGACCGCCGCACACAAGCCTTCTGCCTCAGAAAATACACAACAATGTACTGCCATCCGAACAAAAATCCGAGCACCATGTTCCATGATGACGTTGATGACATCAGCAAAGAAGCTCTAGTCAGAGCCCCTGGAGCTCCAAGAGGTTCTGTAGTACACTCTAGCGTTTGAGGCCAATAATGAACATGAGAGCCAATAGGATGTTCTCATCAGTATTCCTACAATTTCAAAAATCCTTTTTCTTTATGACATCATTTCCATCTCTGTTCTCTTTTTTTTTTTTGGAAAAGGTTAAGTGGATGCAAAGAGAAAGATCATTAGAAAAAAACCTTTCTAATTCCTAAGGCTTTGTGCACGCAGTAGGCATTCCATAGATGCTTGTAGAATGTATGAATAAATGGATTATATGAATGAATGCATCTATTTTCTTCTTGTGAATTGGTTCAAAGAGCCAGTTTTACAGAGACTGGCTAAAAACTGCATCCTGAGAGGTCTCAAGTATCCTTTGCTTTGCTAAAAAGCCCACTGTCTTTATATTTTAGATGCCCCCTGAGGCATGGATGTCCCCCACGGGTACGGCCAGAGGCTCATTCCTGCTTGGTAAGCATTCAACTTGAGCTTGAACGCAAGAGCCTAGGAGGTGCCCACACTTAACGCGGGGACCCGCAGCCCAGGCGGGGAGCACACCTTCCTTTGGGCGTCGTGTTCACTCTGTGCCCTTCGCTGGGGGCTGGGCAGTTCTGATCCCATTTCCACCCATTTGATGATTCTTGAAAAGAACAAACACGCAGACGAGATCAGCAGGCTGACACTGCTGAGACACGACACAGGCTTTGCTGGGAGCTACGTTAGAACACGCTCTTGGGTCAGAGGGACCTGGACTGGTCAGAACACCTGAGCCTGAGTCTCGGCTCTGGGGTCTCATCAAGGAACCACGGAATACTCCTCCTCCTTCCCGACCTGTAACGCGGCCCTGGCGACACTCATTGAACAGAATGGTGGGCACAGAAAACACTCAGACTCGGTGAAAAGACAAGCTGGCCTGACTCAAAGGATCACGCCCGCAAACGGAGGGGCAGGAGGAGAGCTCGCCGTGGCCACTGGAGGGCCCTTGGCTCATGACATGTTCTCAGCAGCCAGTAACTTCAGATGATCATATGCACCCCACTCTCAGACAGGTTAAACTACAGGCACTCCCGAATCGGCCGTTCATGAACCTGCCACCTTCCCAATTTCTGCTACATAGAGTGGAACATCACCGCTGTTATAATTTGTCTATATTTCCTCTTACGTCAAATTTCTGTATGTTTTCATCTTGTTGTAATCAATAAATCCCCGGTTTGACATGCTGGTACCATGTGCTTCTATGTTGCATACCATGCTCCGTGAACCAGTGGATTAAGCCAAAGACTGTTCTACTGCCTGATCCCGATAGGAATAAGAGGCAGCCCGCGGAAACCTGTGTGGGCCGCGTGTCCCCAAGGCTGAGCAAAGCGCAGTCCTAACATATTTAAAATCCATTATCTGACCACACGTAACAGGAATTATTTACAGTTTACACGTTACAGCGTGAACACCACATTCACGGTCATATACAGTCTGGTTCTGAGCACAACACTGACAGCAGGTGGGGTGGCCTACAGTCCCTTGCACACAAGGGGCTCAGACATGTTAGAGGATTTTGCAAGATCACATTAGAAATAAACCCTCTACATCTTCAGCTCATTTCACTGTACGCTCCACAGGGGGGAACAATATTTTTTTAAAAGACTGCTTTCCTCTTTTTAGGCAGATCAACTCCCTCCTGCCATCTTTTTACCTTCCCATCTATTTATCCATCCAGCTACCCATCTATCCACTCATCCATCCATCCATTCTTCTATCTGCCCTTCCGAACACGTCTCCACATCCCTCCATTGATCCATCCAACCATGTATCCCCTCCCCCATCCATGCGCCCATCCATTCATCCATCCATCCATCCTTGCACTCAGCGTTTGAGGACCTTCTTTGTGCTTGTCACTCTACAGAGCACTGGAACTACCTACCAGTTTTTATTCTTTTTTTTTTTCCAGTTTTTATTCTTATAAAAAGTTTTCATTTTGAAAAAGGGATGGTAATAAAAGTAATTCAGGCACACGTCCTTGCACTGTGCTTCCCTTCATTGTGCTTGGCAGATACTGTGTCATTTGCAAATTGACGGTCTGTGACAGCTCTGCATTGAACAACTCTATTTGAGCCATTTTTTCCAACAGCATTGGCTCACTTCACGTCTCTGTGTCCCATTTTGGTCATTCTTGCAATATTTCAAGCTTTTTCTTTACTATTATATTTGTTACGGTGATCTGTGATCGGTAATCCTTGACATTGCTTGTGTAATTGTTTTGGGGTGCCACGAACATTGTCGTCTTATTTTAAGCGATTGTCAGGGCCACCCCAGCCTTCAGGCACCACCACCCTGATCAGTCAGCAGCTGTCAAATCAAGGCAAGACCCCCCGCCAACAAAAAAGATTATGCCTCGTTGAAGGCTCAGGTGATGGTTAGCATTTTTTAGCAATAAAGTATTTTTAAATTAAGGTACACACATTGTCTTTTTAGACACAACGCTAATGCACACTGAATAGACTACAGGATAGTGTAAATGTAATTTTTATATGCACTGGAAAACCAAAAAATTTGTGACTCGCTTTACTGCGATGGCCTGGACCCGAACCCACGGCATCTTGGAGGTGTGCCTGTATCTGCACCAGTGTCTTCTCATTTGAAAATCGACCAAAGATTTTCCCCGATGATAGAAAAACACAGTAATGTGCTCTCATTCTTCCTGTCAAGTGAAATAAAATACTTGGGAGTCGGCCAACAAAAGAGCCAGGAAAAGACCTAGTTACTAAGAGCCTTCTTCCTCATAAGTGCACGAGAAGTACAGTCATTAGGGTTATGTTGTTGGATCCCTTTAGATGAAAAGGGCGCACATCCAATTACTTCACAAGATAACGAGTTCAAATAATTAGAAACACATCCCTGACAGAGTCTTGGAACTTTGTGGAAGAGCTAATTTAAGCGTCTAGGTGTTTTCTCAGGCTGCCCTTCAGAGTTGAGATTCACTTATCTTCACTATTGCACTCTGTTTTGCCATTTTAATGCCTCCATTTCAGAGTTGAGGGCAGTGAACCAATTATCAGTGATGTAGGTGGCCTTACAGATAAATGGAAGTGTTTCAAAGTAGATAAAAACAGAACGCCCACAATCATACTGAACGGAGTGAAACAAAACATGAATCCATTATCAACTAGCAGATGAAAGGAAAAAGCTCAAACGTGCAAAAGAAAAAAACATTTGAAATTTCTAAATAAAAAAAAATAAATAGAACAAAACTAACACTCCTGTTAAAGATTTTTAAAGTTTGCCTAAACAGGCTGTAACTCCAATAAAATCACTTTCACCAAGTCTCCCAGGCACCAGTGACTGACTTTCTTACTGATTAATGCAGTAAAGCAGTGGTTCTCAAACTTTGGGGAGCATCTGTATCACCTGGAAGGCTGGTTAACACACAGAGTACTGGATCCCACTCAGAGTTTCAGATTCAGATTCAGGAGGTCCAGAGTGGAGCGCAAGAATTTGCATTTCTAAGTCTCCGGCTGCTGCTGCTGGTCTGGGGACCCCACTTTGAGAAGCACGGGAAGAGACCATCCCTAGTCCTCATCTTACATAACTTCTCAGCTGCGGGTGGCACTGGGGACCACTCCCTAGCCCCCCGAACACCACACTTCTCTTGCTTTCTCTGCCATCTCTCCTTGTCTCCTTTTTAGTCTCCCGGTATCCCCTCGATATTTACCCTAGGCTTACTGCTCTTTCACTGAAATCTTACCGAGCAAATTCATTCACTCTGAAGCCTTCATCGCCACCTACAGCCGGCAGCCCCGAGGCTGCAGCTCTGGCCTGTTACATGTGAGCTTCACAAGGACACGGTTCCACGTCTCGTTCACAGCTGCAGCCCAGGTGACCAGAGCATGCCTGGCACATGGAATGTGCTCCGTAAATACCTGTTACAACTTCCTGGTAGATATTTCTACCTAACTGTTCCACAAGCTAACTGGCAACCGAGATCAAATGTATTCGGAAAGACATATATCAAAAAAAGGATATTATATAAACTAGATTCTCTGCCCACCCCACCCAATATTTCCAACGGTACCATCATCCACCGGTTTTGTAAGATCTAAGAAAGCTAATGGTCATCCTGGAATCCTCGCCTGTCAAACGCCAAGTTGTGTTGGTTTTACCTTCTAAATCTCTTCCAAGTCCACCTGTTTCTTCCCATTGCCACTGCCTGGCTAGGCCACCTCAGTCTCTCACCCGGATGCCATGGCGCCTGTCCCCGCCCCCCGCGTGCCTCCTGTAATCTCCCCACCACAGGGCAGTCGGCTGACAAAGCAGGTCTCATCCTGCCTGGGTCCAGGGATCCTCTTGCCTGCAGCGCAGGGCGTCACTGCGGCCTCAGAGTCTCCTGATGGGCCCCCACTGCTTCCCTGGCTGTCCTTCACCCCCTTTTCCCCCAGCCTGCGCTCCAACTGGCCTTGACTTAATTTTGTTCCTTGAACACTCCACGCTCTCTTCTTTCTGAGCCACCACTCGTGATATTCCTCCCACTTGGAATAGACTTTCCTTTTCCTCCGACTACATTTTACTTACTACCTCCTGCTCATTTTTCAGTTCCCAACTTAAAAAGTCACATCTTCCAAGAAGTCTTCCCTTTCCCCCTCAAAAAAACGAAAACAGGGCCATTTTTGCCTCTGAGATGGCCCACACTCTGTCTGTGGAGTGTGTTTCTCTCTAAATAAATCCACTTCTTACCTAAAAAAAAAAAAAAAAAAAAACCCAAAAAACGGGGATACAACCTCCCTTGCATTCCAATAACCCTCTGTATCTGCACACACTGTGTTACCTCTGCTTATTTAGTTATCTGCCGTATCTGCATCTCCAGGGAAGGCTCCTGTCTATGCAGTGCCGGGCCCAGGGCCTGCACCCAGCTGCATTTGCTAAAGGAATAGGCCAACCAGATTTAATGGGGGGAAATTTAAAAGAAATGATTTTAAATGAAACTATTTTTCTATGTTGAGAACAGCCAATGGAGCGGGAAGGGGCACAAAGGGACATTTGGGACCATGGACGTTTTCTGTATCTTGCTCTGGTGGAGGTTACATGGGCGTGGACATAGGCAAAGATCCATCAAACTGTACACTGAAGAGCTGTGGGTTTTAAATGTGTAAATCATACATCAGTAAAAAGAAGTAAGTTATTTTAAACTTATAGCATAACCCATATGGGGATATAAATATTCCTATGGGTTAAACAACTCATGTGGGATATAACAATAGAATTTACTAACAACCAAAGGCATAAAGGTCCCTTAAGGAGCTAATTATTTCCCAAAGATCCAGAACTAAAAACATGGTGAAGTAATTCCTTAAGTCTTTGTTCTGGAATTGAGATTGTTTTACAGTGACTATGCCTTACTCAAAGTTGAGGCCCTGAAATATTTTCAAGGAAAGAAATTATTTCAAAGTCATTCTCTACAGAATCACATAGATTATTTAAAAACCCCATTTCCAAATCGAGTTAATGAAGTATAGCTACATTTCAATGTTGGAGAAATCTTTAACTACGGTAATGGCAACAGCTGCTCAGTGGGGTCCACAGTGTGCCTGATAGTATCGTTTCCTTCTTGAATTGTAGGAACAGGACATGGCGTGAACCACTACGGCCCTATTAAAAAGGAGCCCTGCTATCCTGACTTCTGAGCAAGAGAATTTTCCAAGCATATCAAGACATGTAGAACTGTCTAGTTGTCTGTCTTGGACTAGAACACAAAACGCGGACGTCCAGGGTTTGTCTCTAAGCAGTAGTAAGTGGAGGGGACTTAGGTGCCTGTTTTCTGGAAGTTACTTTTCATAAGGAGGTGGTCCCTGCGCTTCTCACGCTGGGCTCCCCAACAGTCCCCATGGCTCTGGAGATGTGTGCTTGTTCCAGCTGCCCCCCCCCTTGGACCAGGTAAAAGCCAGTGTTGAAACAGTAATTAAAACATTCTTCAGGTAGGGTGAAAAACACCCAAGGGACACTACATGCATTCAAAGTAATGAGACTGAGAGCCACGAACCACTAAAGGGGCACTTTCTATGCTTCAGATGGGACTCATTGCCCTCCGCCCACTTGGGTGATTTTTCTACACAGGACATCTTTTGTTCCTATTCTTGGTATTGTTTTAGTGAAAGTTTCATTTTCCTTATGTCTCCATTTACTGCTGGTATTTTCACACTCAAAAATTAAAGGAGAGAAAAATTTTAAACTCCTGATTATCTAATTTAGTGAGGATATTACTTTATCATCATCAACATCATCATCATTACCAAGTGAGGGAGTTTTTTGGGTTTTTTTTCAATTTACCAAACCGTTCCAGAACCAGAGATAGAAAAACTGAAAGCATCGCTGCCTGACTGCCCCTTTCCTGATGGGAAAACGGAGGCAGCTAACGGACAGACGACGGACAGCCTGCCCCCCGCAGACGTGCTTATCCCTAATCTGAGGTACTCTGTCGCTCTTTCAAAGTATTACCCACGAAAAGGAAATAATCTGATAAAGTTGGCGTTACACAGGGGAGGGGCGGGAGGGGGTATGAGCGACGGTCAGCGCTGGTGATGGTGGTGGATGTGGTGATGGTGGTGATGGCGGTGGCTGATCGTGATGGTGACGCCGGCCCGGTCCTCTCCCGTTTCTTCATCACCGCCTGTCTTCTCTGCCTCCCGCCTCCCCGCGCGGCCTCTGCCCGGAGGAACACAGCCGACAGGATTTGCACCCAAGCCGCACGTCCGCGGGCGCAAGGCTGCTGCGCCCAGCGAAGCGGCACCGCTCGGCTGGCCCCGCGCCCCTCTCGGCGCCCCCTCGGCTGCGGCCCCTCCGCGCCCCCCGCGCGCCGGCACCGCCTCGCGTGGCGCGCGCAGCCCGAGCCCCGGACGACCGGGCCGGCCCGCCCACCCGCAGGGAGCGCCCGCGACCCCGGCCCGCTCCCCGCCGAGCCCCCCGGCCCGGCCACCGGTCACTTACGCCTGCGCTGGGCCCGCCGCCCGGCGGCCCCGAGACAAAGGCTGCGCGGCCGCTGCGCCGCCGGCTGCTCCCGGAGCTGCGGCTGCCGGGGACCGGGAGGAGGATGGGGCGGAGGAGACGGGGCGGGAGGGGCCGTGTGGGAGGGGCCGGCGCGCCGCGGTCCACCCGCTGCGGCCGCCCAGACCCGAGCCCTCCTCCCCCGCCCGCCGCCCTCCCGGGTCCTCGGCCGAAAACCTCCCCCCAGGGGCCGGGGTACCGCCCCTCGGGGGGCGAGGGAGAGGAAGAGGAGGGAGGGAGGCGGAGAGAGGGAGGGGGGGAGAGAGAGAGCGTTCCTCCTTCCTAATCACGATCCTCTCCATCCACCCCCGCGTCCCCAGCAAGCTTCGGAAAGGGCCAGACTCTGCCTCACCTGGGCAACCCTGGAGACGCTCCCACCCACCCACCTCCTTCCACCGCGCGCAGCTCTCCCAAGGATGGACGTCAGACCATTTCATGGAGAGCAAAGCCGAGCCTGGGAGGTTAAGTGCGCCAAGGCGCGGCGCCAGGAGGGGCTGCCGCGGGAAGAAGGCCCCGGGCGCCAGACCCACCTCTTACCTGTTTCCCTCCCCGAAGCCTGGCACCTGGCAGACCGGCAAGGTTGCAGGGTGGGGGCTGCGCACTCCCTCTCTGGGAGAAGTAACTTCTGTTTGGCTCCGAGATTTACATCTTGTTATGAACAGTAGCTATGATTTATTTTTATTTTTAAAACTTTTTTATTATGGCATTTAAGAGAATCAAAAGTAGAGAGAATGGTATCATGAACCCACAACTGCTCAGCTCCAGCCTGAAAGATTGTCAACATTTTCTCTTTTTTTCCTTTCATCTGCTCCCCACTTCCCTATCCCTGGAGGCTAAGGACCTAAAAACGAACAACAGAACAAAAAACAAAAAAACCATGAGGGACTTCCCTGGTGGTCCAGTGGTTAAGACTCCACACCGGCCGGATCCCTGGTGGCGGAACTAAGATCCCACATGCCACGCAGCAGAAAAACAAAACAAACAAACAAAACATGATCACGGTATCATTATCCCATGTTACAAAATTAAGAATAATTCCTTGATATCTTGTGACTATGGTTTATTCACAGCTGATGGTTGTCACCCGCCTGGTCTTTGCGTTTAGTGCTTCACCTGTGCCGCTCAGCCTAGGTGGGCCCTGACTTCCACCAAAGCTCGTGGTAGCGTGGAGGTGAGCTGGTGGTTGCTGGCCCACAGTCGCTGATGGAGCAGGAACTGGTGAGCACTGACCCCCCAAGGCCCAGACACTCCTTAGTGTCCCCAAACCCCTTGAAAATTTTGATTGAAGCCCATCCTTCCAGGATAATGCACACATAGAATTGTGATTTACATTCCAGGGGTTTCAATCCAATTCTCACAGTCTGTCTGAGAATGGTGGAGCCGAGGCATGCCCCTCGGCCCCCGGCTTAGGGAGCATTGCTGAGAGGTGGCGGAGACCGCCAGGGTGCAGGCTCTGGCTCAGACTGCCTGGCCTTGAACCCTACGTGTCTTGCTAGCCTAGTGGCCTCGGACCGCTTACTCGACATCTCTGTGCCTGCTTCCTCATTGGGAAAAGACGGGGCTGTCATTCGAGGTTGTCTAGTTGGGCTGCCAGGGCGCTTTTGTGCACGGGCAGTGCCTGGCACCGGAAGCATGGGGGGCGCTCAGAGCGTTCTCGCTGCTTGTGCCCTCTGAGTGGTTAAACCCAGAAGGACCGCGGCGCCAAAGGATTCGCAGCCTTACTTGAAGCAGAGGGAGAGGGCCCACGCCTGCTTTCTGCTGCAGCAGAAGCAGCGTATAGACATACACACGACAAAGACAAAGCGGCCCTTCTCTCTTTGACGGGGGCGGGAAGGATGTTTGCCTGATGGCCAACGTGGAGTTCTTAGAACTGTGCGGGTCACATGTACCGACGTGGCTCCAGGAAATGATCTTTGAGATGCTGAAAGGATGCAGTCATTCTCTATCACCCACGCCAGCCGAACTGGCCTCAGTTAATGGACCAGACAGTCCCTGAAGCCTCACCTCCTCTCCAAGGTGGCCCCTGACAGCCTCGGGCAGTGGGCAGTGTCCCCAGTCTGAGCTCCTGGGCACCGGCCTGCTTTAATGACTAGGGCTGTGGGTCGCTGTACGTGATGTGTCGGCCCATCTAGACTGTAAATGTGCAGAGAGCTGCGACTGTAACGCAGGGTCTCAGCATCCCCCAAACATCTGTCCATCGTCCACCCAGCATTGGTGCAAGGGGTATGCACAGAGATGTCGAGTAAGTGGTCCAAGGCCACTAGGCTAGCAAGACACATAGGGTTCAAAACCAGGCAGTCTGAGTCACAGCCTGCACCCTGGGTATCTCTGCTACCTCTCAACAATGCTCCCTAAGCTAGGTACCTAGGGGGAAGGGACTCTCCCTGATTATGACCCCCTGGTTCTGCCTCTTCACCTCCTGGTTGCTCGGTATCCGCATCCCTGAAGTGGGAAGCGTGGTTACTTCCCCCGCGTGGCGCTGGGCTCCCGGGACCTTCTGACGAGCACCCACCTCTCTCTCCGCCCCGTACTTCCGCTTTCTCTCTCTCCTGCTTCCCTTCCCTCACTCCCGACGCTCTGTTTTCCTTTCCTATCTCACAATATGGATTATATGATTTTTAAAACCGTTTGATGGAATTTGCTTGTGTCAATGAAGGATGATGTAGGTGAATAAAATCAAGACTAAAGCTTTTGTAGAGTGAGATGGACAAATGACAAACAGCGTCTACTTCTATTCAGGGGAGAACGACCCAACCGTAGGTCTTCAAACAGAAGGGAGAATATTTGAGGGATACTCAGGCCTTATGGGTCTTCTTGGGAATAAATTTTCCAAAGGACCCTGAAGTTAAGAGAAAACATAACAGAGAGTGTTACTGGCATCTACTTGTTCTTTGGGGACAATCTGACACTCTGGGCCAGCTCTAAGAAAGAACTATTACAATGACAAAGAACTTTAGTCATGGTAAAGAAACAGGGTTTGGTTTAGCTAAATGAAGACCATATGAATGTGAAAGGACAGCTCTTGGTGATGAATGGATTTCGAGGCCCTAACAATCAATTTACAGAAGATTAATAGAAGGAGAGCTGTATCTTATCTGGGCGTCCAGCTGTTGAGAAACCTAAACTTATTGACACTTAAGATAAGCTTAGATAAAAGACATCCAGTTCAAATGGAGACAAAAGTACTTGAAAATAAGCCTAATGCTAGCAACTAAGTGCAGGCAGTAAACATATCTGTGGTTCCAGCCCACTGGCTGTTGTAGAGACGACAGATCATCGTAAGCAACAGCGGATTATTAACCACCAAGTGCTCTGTGCACCATGACGATGTGAGCGGCTCACTCTCCCACCTCAAAGGAAATCGGCTGTCCTAACAAGGAAACTCACAGCCTAGTTGGAAACTAAGAAAATTGCGGAGATCACAGGGGGTGAGGTGTGGTCTACGCGGCCTCCTGTGGAATCTGGATGGGCTTGGGGCTGCTTCCACCAACAGAGAAGGGAGGGAGGGTCCATCTGTGGTCTCCGGGGACTAGATCATCAGAGGCATGTAGCTTCCATCTGCGTCGTTTGCAACAAACGCTCACCGTCCAGTGCTTCCTCTTGGGATAAGCCCACCAGGCTGGGAGAGGTCCAAGCCACAGGTCACGGAGAGGCGCCCAGGTCAGTGGTCCCAGCCTTTGAGTGCTCCCAGCCCACGTACCAGACATACGAATGAAGATGCCTCCCTATGATTCCAGGGCCCAGCCTTCAAGTTCCCTCCAGTTTTCCATCCCAGACCTCAGACGTCATGGAGAAGAGATTAGTCATCCCCTCTGTGCTCTGTCTGAATTCCTGACCCAAAGAACTTGGACATAATAAAATGGTGTTTAATGCCACAGAGTTTGGGTAGTTGTTGTGTAGCAGCAGATAACAGGAATATCAAACAATCTGCCAGATGCATGAGGCAGATTTTGCCTTCAAAGAGCTTACAGTCTTAGCAGGGATGGGGGGTGGTATAAGCTGAGCAAGAAGGTTGGGGGCTTCCAAGCGGGACCCTGCCCCTCCTGGCTGCGTGGCCCTGGGGAGTGATTGTCTCTGTGCTCCGCCCTCATCTGTAAAATAACGGTAACGATAGTACCTGCTTCACAGGCGAGGTGTGGAGAGAGGACATCCCTGAACCACGTAGAGCCCCGTGAACACTGCATTGGGGCATAATGTTGTCACGCCCCAGGCACACGCACCTGTGACACCACGCAGGAGACAGCGCTCCCGAACCCAGCCACAGCGTCAGGTGATCTCTGTGTCAAGGGAAGCGGATTCCTAGAATGGATTTGATCAGTAGGCTCTATGGTTTTATAATGAGTTCACAATGGCTTCCTTGAAATCAGAGTTTTACAACCTTTTTTGGACTGTGACCCACAGTAAAAAAAATACATTTGCTATTGTGACCTAATACACACAAGCATCCACTGCTATAAAAACCACATTAAGGGACTTCCCTGGTGGCGCACTGGTTACGAGTCCACCTGCCAATGCAGGGGACACGGGTTCAGGTCCTGGTCTGGGAGGATCCTACATGCCACGGAGCAACTAAGTCCGTGCGCCACAACTACTGAGCCTGTGCTCTGCAACGTGTGAGCCACAACTACTGAGCCCTCAATGAGGAGTAGCCCCAACTCGACACAACTAGAAGGGCCCGCACGCAGCAACAAAAACCCAACGCAGCCAAAAGTAAATGAATAAATAATTAAATTAAAAAAAAGAAAATCGGAGAATATTAGAAACAATATGAAAAAAAGACACATCAAGATGTTCATGAAACAATATTTGCCCTTACTCTGTGCAATGCACTCTGATATTTCGTATTCTGTTCTATTTAATTTTGCAAGATCCACTAAATTGATTTTGTGACCTGCTAAATGGGTTGAAATTTACCATCTGAAAAGCAGTGTCTTAAATAACAATTTTTATAGTTTCCTTGTCCTAAATATTTCACTGTTTTTTCCTTCGTTCATCTAACTCATGCTCCGCTTTCTGGAAGTGGCCCCCCTTCAGGACGCCCATCCACTGCCCCCCATCCTGACTGGCTATGCTGGGTTCTGGCGGAGCCAGGGGTCTGTCCGACTTGGTGACGCCAGACCTCGTGCTGTGTGCTGCCCCGCAGGTCCTGGCACCATGCTGGCACGTAGCGGGTGTCAGCAAGGATTTGTGAATTGGTCTTAGAACAGGGATACTAACTTTATTTTTCTGCTCATGTTTTTTATGTGTGCTAAGCACTTAGCTGGTTCTCAGATGATTTATAATTTGAGGTCATTATTTGGTGAGGATGCGATACGCCAGGGAGAAGAGACCTGGCCAGCATCCCTTTCCCGGGTATCCTAAACCAACACGCACAGTGTTCTTAGTCCTCACCCCAGTCACAATGCCATAAAGCTGTTGTCACTTTATAACCACAGGACATGAAAATCAAATTCCAGAAAGTGCCTCGTAAGTAAAAATTTACACCGCCTGGTGCTGCAGACCAGCTTGGTGACTGCTTTTGGTCACTGCCCGTCATAGACAATGACCCTGGCACGCGTTCTGCTACTATAGTCATTCCCCCAACGCACTGTCCTGCTCACAGGAAACAAGCAAGCATCTGCTAAGGTTTTGTTTTTTTCTATCTTGTTTTGCTTTTTTCTTCTGCAGAACCTCATGATAGGCAATAAAATGAGCCAGTGGAAATTTCAGAGAAATGTGAATTAGAGCCACAGATCCTTCAGGGGCATCTACATTTAGCTCACAGTGCAAGATATTTGTGTCCACTCTTGGGCTGCTGTGTCGGCAAAATGAGAGCGTATTTGCACAGGTGACACACCTTAATTCCACTGTATCTGTAGATAAAGGGAATTACCTTCTCTTCAAGGGGAGTCATGTGATGGAGTAAAAAGGTGGTCCACAGACGAGGGTGTTGAATCACAGCTCCAACATTCATCACCTGAGCGACTGGAAGCCAGGAGCTTCAGCTTTTTGAGCCTCAATTACCTCATCTGTAAAATGGGGATAATAATATACCTCTCAGGGTCATGGTGTTAGACAAAGGTCCATGCACACCACGGGGTCAGAAGCCACTCCTTGTTCATGTGGGTGACACGTGTCTTGTGCCACGGCGTCCTGCCTTCCAGACCAACATGGAAGGGGCCAAGGACTGATGGCTGAGCCAAAAGCAGCCCCTGCAGGCGGGCCAGAGATGCCTCGGCCTAACTAGAAGGTCACTAGAGAGTGATCAACAGGCCCGATCAATTAACTTTTAAAAATAGCTTTATCCAAAGAAATGATTACCAAAAAGTCTGTTTAGTGGGTGTAGCAGACAGAACAATGGCTCCATAAAGATATCTATGGTTCTAATCCCTGGAATTGCGAATACGTTCATGTTCCATGGCAAAAGGGACCTCGCAGATGTGATTAAGTCAAGGGTCTTGAGATGGGGAGATGATCCTGGATTATTCAGGTGGCCTTGTGTAACCACAAGAGTCCTTATAAAAGGGAGGCCAGGGCTTCCCTGGCGGCGCAGTGGTTGAGAGTCTGCCTGCCAATGCAGGGGACATGGGTTCGAGCCCTAGTCTGGGAAGATCCCACATGCCGCGGAGCAACTGGGCCCGTGAGCCACAACTACTGAGCCTGCGCGTCTGGAGCCTGTGCTCCGCAACAAGAGAGGCCGCGATAGTGAGAGGCCCGCGCACTGCGATGAAGAGTGGCTCCCACTTGCTGCAACTAGAGAAAGCCCTCGCACAGAAACGAAGACTCAACACAGCCAAAAATAAATAAATAAATAAAAAAGAAAAGAAAAAAAATTAAAAAAAAAAAGGGAGGCCAGAGGGTCAGAGTCAGAGAAGGAGGTGTGAGGACAGACACAGAGGTCGGCTACTGTGGGGTGACCAGAAGTGAAGTGTTGTGTGTGTGATGGTGTGAAAGTAGGAGAGACGCACAGGGGAAAAGCACAGGAGGGAAGATGGGGTTCTTCTCTACTGAGAAGGAAAACTGGATTTTTCCAAGTCAGGAGGTAATTAGGTCATGAAGGTGGAGCCCTCATCGTGGGATTAGTGCCCTTATGAAAAGAGACATGAGAACTTGCTTTCTCTCTGCATCTTTGTCTCTTTCAGTCTCTCTGTCTCTGTCCCTATGTCTGTCTGTCTCTCCCCACCACATGAGGACACAGTGAGAAGGCAGCTAGTTGTCTACAAGCCAGTGGATCTGCTGGCATCTTGCTCTCAGACTTTCAGCCTCCAGACTGTGAGATATAAGTATCTGTTCTTTGAACCACCCAGTCTTTGGCGTTTCTTGTCATAGCGGCCAGAACAGACTGCTGCCCCCAGATAGCTCATGATGGAGGGAGACGGTGGGGGGGTCTCAGCTGTGGCCCTGGGACCGAACGCAGCAGGGTGGTTTCTCCCTGACATCCCTCCCGGAAGTCCCCCTCAGGGATGGCGGCCCACTGGGAGCTGGCTACACGGGCAGCGTGGAGCCGAGCGGGGCAGGGGGTGGACTCTGACGGGCGTGGAGACGAGCCGCCTGCCTCTCGGCAGCGCCCGTGCCCGGGGTGGGGAGCCCGGGGCACAGACAAGCCCTGCTCGCCAGCTGCTCACGGGCCCACGTCAGCTGTGAGAGCCACCTGGTGAGGCCGCCCTACGAGGCAGGGCAGCCCTGCTCCGTGATGAGCAAGGCGGAGCTCGAGGGCAGGCTCCGGGCTGCCGCCCGGGGTGGCTGAGGCTCTGCGGGGCTCACACCGTGTTTCAGCCTCTTTCTCTGCCCAGTCCCTTCTCCTCCCCTCACGGGTGCTCATCTCTGCAGGAGTCGGCTTGAGCTGTCGTGACAACGTGCCACGGACTGGGGGCCATGGACCAGGGGCGCTTAAACAGCAGAAACACATTCTCTCACAGTCCTGGAGGCTGGAAGTCCAAGCTCAAGGTGTCAGCAGGGTGGGTTTCTTACGCAGCGTCTCTTCTCAGCTCACTGGTGCCCATCTTCCTCCTGTGCCTTGGTGGTGTCCTCCCTCTGTGTCCTCATCCCCTTTTCTTACAAGGACACTGAGTCCTATTGGATTAGGTTCCACCCTAATAGCCTCATTTTAACTTTTTTAAAAAAATTTTTATTGGAGTACAGTTGCTTTACAATGCTGTTAGTTTCTGCTGTACAGCAAAGTGAATCAGCTCTCCCTTCTTTTTCCTTCTTGTCTTTCCTTCCCCACCCCACCCCCCAATAATTTTCGTTTGTGACACTTGTCTCTGATACACATCCGATGATGTCACCTGCCTGCCACTACTCTCCAGTTCTCTCCTGGTGGTAAAACCCCAGCACAAACCTTTGTCACAAATAAACCTCTGCAGTTTCTAGAAGGGGAGGCGCGCGGGGCAGAAGGAAGCTGGGAAGGACCGTGGTCTCGCCACGGAGATGCTGGGTTAGCGCCAGGACGAGGGTCCCGACGTGGTGAGACTCCAGGGGGTGTGTGGGAGACGGAGGGCCCACGCGAGCCACCCTCACGGCCTGACCGTGTGCACGGGTGTCTGTTCGACCTGATGAGCCCGCTCTGGTGGACAGACTGCTTATAAACATAATAACTGTGATGCAAAACAGTATGCAGGGTCCTCAGAAAACTAAAAATAGGACTACCATATGATCCAGCCACCCCACTCCTGGGAATACACATGGACAAAGGTGTAATTCAAAAAGATACATGCACCCCAGTGTTCACAACAGCACTACTCACAATAGCCAAGACATGGAAACAACCTAAACGTCCATCGACAGAGGAATGGATAAAGAAGATGTGGTACATATATATACAATGGACTATTACTCAGCCATAAAAAGAACGAAATAATACCGTTTGCAGCAACATGGATGCAACTAGAGATTGTCATACTAAGTGAAGTAAGTCAGACAGAGAAAGACAAATACCATATGATACCACTTATATGTGGGATCTAAAATAGGACACAAATGAACCTATCTACAAAACAGAAACAGACTCACAGGCATAGAGAACAGACTTGTGGTTGCCAAGGGGGAGGAGACGTGGGAGAGGGATAGACTGGGAGTTTGGGGTTGGTAGATGCAAACGATTACATTTAGAATGGATAAACAACAAGGTCCTACTGTACAGCACAGGGAACTGTACTCAATATCCTGTGGTAAACCATAACGGAAAAGAATATGCAAAAGAATGTCTATATGGGTATAACTGAGTCACTCTGCTGCACAGCAGATACTGGCACAACACTGTAAATCAACTATACTTCAATAAAAAATATATACATAATAATTGTGGAGGACAGACTCCAGGGTGGCCCCTGTGTTGCCCGCCCCCTTGGGTAGGATTTGCTCCCCTGAGTGTGGGTGGGACAGGAAGGAAAGACTAGATGAGCATTCCTTGGACACGTGCAAAGCAATCATCCCGGCGGCCAAGCTCCCGCCCCAGATCTCGGCAGCACGGACTGTACTTGCTCTAAGCCGAAGAGCAGCACAGGGGGCGCAGAGCCCCCAGGATACCCAGGAGCGCCGGCGTCCCTCGCTTCCGGGAAGAGGGCGAGAAGAGGGTGGGCTTAGAGGGTGTGTCTGTCTTCTGTCTGGAGTCCTGTTTCCTGTCCCCCGGGCTGTCAGTGAGCTCGGGAGTGAGCTCCAGACCCGGGGGAGCCGCTCACACTTTTCCAGGTAGATGCTTATCCTGCGACTCGTTTATTTTGTCTGAATTGAATCCCCAGAATATTAAATATACGCATAATCAAATGTAAGTACAAGCCCACATTTGAAAGTCAAATATAAAGAGTTTCTGAATTTGTATCATTTTGCATTATCCAGGCCTCCGCTTTCATCCACGGGAATGAATAAATAAGAGTTGTCTGAGACCAAAATAATTTTCTGGGCAAAGAGGAATAAATGTGTTAAAATGAAGGGGAAAAAACACCTCTGAAGGTGAAAAGGTTTTCACCCAAGATTGAGGTGGGAGAGATGGAATCTGCCTGTTACTTTCCATTTCAATCATCCAGCCTTTTGTCATCAACATAATAATGGGGCAGCACAGAACATCTTGGAGGGAGAACCAAGGCCAAAACAGCAGCCGCCAATAAGCCCAGAGCCCTGGACACGAACCTCAGAAAACATGAGCCTCTAATCAGTTCTCCTCAAGATCCTAATCAAGTTCCTTTTTATGAAAATCAAACTTCGTTTGATAACATTAATACTTTCAGAGGAAGCCTGAGAAAGCCACCCACTTAAGACCCTAAGTTAGCTGGATGTTAATTCAAATGAAGGAGATTGTGCAATTCGTTTCCTCTTTCCATTTTTAGAAAGGAGTAGACATTTTCTAGCTCAAGGAATTTTTGAAACCTTCTAAATTGAGGAGACAAAAATTAAATTATTAGAGAACTGTTTCTCTTCTGACAACTTGGTATTTCTCATCTTGGCTTATCTAAGAAGGCCTATCTGTATTTTCAAAAATGGTTTTCTGGATAACATTTATGTAAGAATTAGTTCTATTTTAAATTACATAGGCATTTCCCCTTGTCAAATACAGTAGGCGCTTTGATTAGTGAAATGGCATCAGTGGATTGAAACAGCATTTCTACATGGGCTACTTGCATTTTTGATGCTTCTCTGAACACGGGAGGGGCACTTTTTATCGTGAGATACATCCGTACAGGCATGTGCAGATGAACGGATAGTTCTAGAGGGAACACTGGGTGTAATCGCCACCGAGACCAAGAAAGAGAACTTTATCAGCACCCAAAGCCCACCCACTCTGACTTAGCCAATAGTCCTTCACTTGCTTCTCTTTATGTGTGTACTTCCTGCTTAAGGATCCCCAGATATGGACAAGCTCCCCCCTCTCTCTCCTTATGGCCCCTAGATTTTTATGTATTCCTTATTTTATAGTCATTGTTCTGTCTGATGCTTAGATTGTCCCGACTGGGACCAGAGGAAGTCCATCAACGTGGCTTCTGGGTCCTTGGAGACCCCCTCCCGCCATACCTTCAGTCTTTAAAACTCAATTTCATTGCAATATTATTTACAGAAAATAAAATGCACCCACAGTAACTGTGGAGGGTGGGAAGTTTCACAAAGGTGCACACCTGCGTGACCACCGCCACTCATGCAGAATCTCCATCATCCCGCAAAGGCTTCTCCTGCCACTTCAGTCAGCTCTCCACCGCAGCAGCCCCATCAGTCAGTTTCAGCTTTCTCCAATTTCACATAAATGGAGTCAGACAGCATGCGTTCTTTTATGTCTGTTAGTTTTTCACTCAGCATGATGTGTTTGAGGTTCATCCATGTTGCCGGGTGCGTCTGTGATCCTCTGTTATTTCTGGGTAGCACTGCCCCGCAGGCTAGACCACAACGTGTACATCTATTCACCTGTTGATGGACATTTAGGCTGCTTCCAGTATGGGGCTAGTGAGAGTAAAGCTGCTACAAAATTGGCCCACATACAAGTCTTTGTGTGGACGTAGTTTTCATTTCTCTTGGGTAAAAACCCAGGCTGGTACCGCTTGGCCACATGGTAAATGGATGGTTAACTTTATAAGACACTGCACAAAGCCACCCAAGGTCACCCCGTACATTCCCTGCCTTGGTCAAAGCAGTCACTTCTCCAACAAGCCCTGATTCCTTTTTAGTACAAAACAGAACTTAGAAATCAGGGTTGGGTATGGTCATGCTCACGGCTGCGGGCAGTGGCCGTGTCAGCAAGCGCTGCTTCCGGTGGGTCATTTTCGGAAAAGGTGAATCCCTGTCCCAGCACGGCAGGGCACCCGGCATCCTGGCCTCTGTGCAGCAAATACCGGTGTCACCCCTCAATCACTGAGAAACACATACACACCCTAAAGCAACCACACATTTTCCATCCTGGAAAGACACACTGGTCCACACAACTTTCCACCATCAAATGCATCTGTGGTCTGCATCTACACCAATGTGCTCTTGGTTCCCTGCTGTTTCAATGGTAAAAGGGAAGTTTCTCCTGTCTGGGGTTATTTCCTCGCCTATCCTCGCTTCCCTGGCATCCACAGGGCTTCTCTCCCCCACTTTCGCCTCCTTCCCTAACATCTTCATCTCCTCCTCCACTTTCACTTCTCCCCCATGTTCAATTCCTCCCCACCTTCACTTCCCCCATCTTCACTTCCTCGCCCAACTTCACTTCCCCCCATCTTTACTTCCTCCCCCAACTTCACTTCCCCCCACCTTCACTTTCTCCCCATCTTCGCTTCCTCCCCATCTTCACTTCCCATCTTCACTTCCTCCCCCACCTTCACTTCCCCCATCTTCACTTCCCCCCATCATCACTTCCTCCCCATCTTCACTTCCTCCATCTTCACCTCCCCCATCTTCACTTCCTCCCCCATCTTCACTTCCCCCATCTTCACTTCCTCCCCCACCTTCACTTCCCCCATCTTCACTTCCCCCATCATCACTTCCTCCCCATCTTCACTTCCTCCATCTTCACCTCCCCCATCTTCACTTCCTCCCCCATCTTCACTTCCCCCATCTTCACTTCCTCCCCCATCTTCACTTCCTCCCCCATCTTCACTTCCCCCATCTTCACTTCCCCCATCTTCACTTCCTCCCCCATCTTCACTTCCCCCATCTTCACTTCCTCCCCCATCTTCACTTCCCCCATCTTCACTTCCTCCCCCATCTTCACTTCCCCCATCTTCACTTCCTCCCCCATCTTCACTTCCCCCATCTTCACTTCCTCCCCCATCTTCACTTCCTCCCCCATCTTCACTTCCTCCATCTTCACTTCCTCCCCCATCTTCACTTCCCCATCTTCACTTCCTCCCCCATCTTTACTTCCCATCTTCACTTCCTCCATCTTCACTTCCTCCCCCATCTTCACTTCCCCCATCTTCACTTCCTCCCATCTTCACTTCCCCATCTTCACTTCCTCCCCATCTTCACTTCCCCCATCTTCACTTCCTCCCCCATCTTCACTTCCTCCCCCATCTTCACTTCCTCCCCCATTCCATTGGAATTTGTACACACTCCAGCCTCCTTATCTCAGAACAAAACCAAGCCTTCGGGGCCCAGGCCCTCCTTCAGCTACAGCCCTTTGGTCCTCTTTGCCTGGCCCCACCCACATCCTCACCCCACTGCACTGTGGGTTCTGTTCCCACCACCCTACCGCACCCGCTTTTACTAAGGTCACCAATGACCTCATTTGCGCCAAATCCAGAGGACACCCTTCGGCCTTCACCTGACGTCTCTGCACGGTGTAGATTCCCCTCTCCCTTGCCAATGGTGAGATTGGTTTTCTTCATTTGTCCTGGCTGTGGCAGGAAGTGCACAGAAGTGGTCCAGGGTTTGAGAAACGGTCCTGGGGTGACAGCCTGGAAGGGCTCCGCATGCATTTGGAAGTGTTAGCTCCAGGTCTGTTAAAATTGTAATAGAACAGACCTGACCTACTGCATTTCTAACACCATAGGCTCCCCTAGTACATAAACTCCCTCCACTGCCATCCCAGCATCTCATGGGAAACTCTGCGTTGATAAAGGGAGAAAACAGAAGGAAAATATACAATATTTGATTCATCTAACCTTACATTCCTCCTCCGAAACAAATACCGCTGTGGATCTATTATCAAAAGATGAAACTATTTTTGAAAAAGTACCCCAGCAATTCAGCGGAGGAAGACAGTCTTTTCAACAAATGATGCTGGAGCAACTGGACACTCCCAGGCAAAACATCCAACACCCTCGACCCAACACCACACCTTATTCAATGAAAATTATATCAAAATGAATCACAGACTTAAAAAACATAAATGTAAAAAATGTAAAATTATAAAACATTTAGGGACAAAGAAGGTCTTTGGGATCTAGGGCTCAGAGAAGAGTTCTTAGACTCGACACTAAAAGCAGCGTCCATAAAAGGAAAACAACCTCCTCGAAAGGAAAAACCTTTGCTTCGTGAAATATCCTTTTAACAGGATGAAAACACAAGATACCAAGTGTGAGAAAATGTTAACAAACCACATATCTGATAAAGGGCTTGCAAGTGGAACGTACAAAGAACTCTTAACACTCCACAGTGAAAAGCAAACAATCCAGTTAGAAAATGGGCAAAAAACGTGAATGGAGACAGGACACGTCTTCACGGAAGAAGGTACACAGTTGGCAAATAAGCACATGGAAGGAGGGTCACTGTCGTTTGCTATCAGAGAAACGCAAATTAAATCCACAGAGATAACACTACATACCTGTCAGAATGGCTACAACAAAAAATCGTGAAACACCAAATGCTCTCAAGTATGCAGAGATGCTGGGCCACTCACACATGGCTGGAGGGGATGTAAAACGGTCCAGCCACCCTGGCAAACGGTTCAGCAGTTTCTTATAAAACCAGACAGGCAACGACCACGTGACCTGCAGGCTTGGACCTCTGTCTAGAGAAATGAAGACTTAGGTTCACACGAAAACATGTGCACAGATGCTCGTAGCAGTTTTAGTTGATCTCAAACTGGAGTAAGTATATTTTAAGTTAAAGAAAACTTAGCCATATTCATCAGTGCTGGCAAAAACACCGCGTCACCCCCGCCAGCCATTTAACAAAATAAGAAGCTTAAAAATGCCTTTTACGAAATTCTTTCCTGTTTTGTAGTTGATGCAAATCAGTGGATAATCAGGAGTTCTTGTATGTTAAAAGGGGAAGTTTTCAATTTAAATTATTAATATTCCAAGACTTTCTAACCCCTGAAATGACTTTTGAGACACAGAAGTAGAGAGAAATCCCTCCGGTTTAAATGCAGAGGCTCTGCCAGACGCTTCCTCCTTGACACCATCCTAATGCCTCTTATCATACAGATGAATCATCAGAAATTACCACTCAGCTTTATCTCTTGCCTTTCTCATTAGAAAAACTCATAAACTTTACATTTTACTTATGCTAATGTTTCTAAACAAACTTTGTTGTCTTATTTGCATAATATCAAAATATTGTTTGAAATCTTACATTCATTCGTCTTAGTTAATTTCAAGCTCAGAGACCACACGAGCACCAAGTGAGCTAAAACCTCCCGTGACCCCAAACCCCTCCACTCCGTGAACCCTGGCCCTCTCTGCCCCACACTCGCACACCATCATTACTGCTCATGATGCCAACGATGGTGGGAGAAGGGTCTCCAAAGGCCAGCCTGTGCATTACTTCTTCCAGAATTAGAGATATTTCTCCCTCAATTTAGTGCTGAATTGAAGACTCATATAACTTACTATGTGCCAGGCACCTTTCTAAGCATTTACACATGTTAATTAATTTATTCCTTATAACCACCTTATGAAGCAAGTAGTATGGTTATCCCATTTTACAGATAAGGAACGTGAGGCCCTGGGAGGCAAATAACCTGCTCATATCACACAAATAGGTGGCAGAGGCAGGACTCAGACTAAGCAGTTCAGACCTGGACCCTTAGCTAGGCCACCTCCCAGAAAGAATGGATGGATGGGGCTTCCCTGGTGGCGCAGTGGTTAAGAATCCGCCTGCCAATGCAGGGGACACGGGTTCGAGCCCTGGTCCGGGAAGATCCCACATGCGACGGAGCAACCAAGCCCATGTGCCACAACTACTGAGCCAGTGCACCTAGAGACCATGCTCTGCAACAAGAGAAGCCACCGCAATGAGAAGCCCGTGCACCACAACAAAGAGTAGCCCCCACTTGCCACAACTAGAGAAAGCCTGCATGCAGCAACGAAGACCCAACACAGCCAAAAATAAATAAAATAAATTTATTTAAAAATTTAATAATAATAATAATAATAAAGAATGGATGGATGAATGGAGGGAGGGATGGAGGAGTGGATGGAGTGATGGATGGAGGAGTGGATGGAGTGATGGATGGAGGAATGGATGGATGGATGGAGGGATGGATGGATGGATGGAGGGATGGATGGATGGATGGAAGGATGGATGGACGGATGGATATACAAATGATTGAATGAACTAATGAAAAAGTTTGTCCTGTGTGGCCATCAGGTGCAAATGGGATCCGCATTGACCTGGGAGCTCCCTGGTTCTCAGGGCCTGTCTGTGGCCTCCGCACGGCAGCATCTGGCCTCAATCCCAACTTAGGACTTGCTTTTTCATGAACACTGTGATTGCCAAGGTGTAATATCAGGAGCGCAGAGCTGGGAGGCGGGAAACCTGCATTCTTATGTTGCCTGCAACACCAACCTGTACGCTCTCAGGTACACTGAGGACCTGCTTCCCCATCTGTCAGTGAGAGGGTTCAACCAGAGTAATTTCTAATACTTAACCAGTCTATGTTGTGATCCGTCCAAGTGAAAGTCCACTGGCAAGACCAGAAGTACAGGAGGTGGGCATGAATCAAGACACTGGAGCACCCGGCAGAGGCTGGGCGTGGTCCAAGCTCCTGGCCCAAGAGCCGGCTGCAGTGCCACGTGGCTGCGGCTCGGGGAGAGGGAGGAGGTGAGGCCAGAGAAGAAGAGCTGAGACGGGGCCTCAAGAGCCTGCGCACAGACCGTGACGCTGCCACTCCGCAGGCCACGGGGAGACACGGAGGGCTTTCACTCATTTATTTTGTGATACATACTACGTACAATTCTATCCTTCCGCCCAGTTTTACGCGCACAGCTCGGTGGCACTGAGGACATTCACGCCGTTGTGCAGCCATCCCCACCATCCGTCTCCACAACTTTCTCATCTTCCCAACCTGAAACTCTGTCCATGAAACACTCACTCCCCCCACCCCCACCCCGGTCCCTGGCCTCCCACATCTACTTTGGTCTCTATGGATTTGATGACCCCAGGGCCTCAGAGCATTTGTCTTTTTGTGACAGGCTTATTTCCCTGAGCATAACGTCTGTCAGGTGCACCTAATGTTGTGTCACGTGTCAGAATTTCCTCCCTTTTAGAGGCTGAATAGTACCCCATTGTATGTATGGATGACACTTTGCCTATCCATTCATCTGTCGATGGACACTTGGGCTGTGACCACCTTCTAGCTACTGTGAATAGTGCTGCTATGAATGTGGGTGGACTCAATCTGTCTGAACGGAAGGGCTCTGAGTAGGATACTGGTTGGGCCAGAGTTTTCCTTTGGAAAGATCTCCCTGGTGGTGCAGAGACGACGATGATGATGACAGCAGTGACATTTAGTGGGTGCTTTCTATGCGCCAGGTACCGTCCCAAGTACTGGACGTGTATTCACTCACGTAACCCTCATTCCATCCTCACACCTACTCCTGCGAGAAGGTGCTGTCTCCACCGTACATGTGGGCAAATGGAGAGAAGTTGAAAACTCTGTCCAAAGTTATGCAGATAGCAAGAGACAGAGTCTGTAACTGAACCCGGGAAGCCTGCCTGCTCACACCGACCCCGGCACCGCTCAGGATGTGCGGGGAGGGGAGGGCTGCAGGATGGCGGCCCTTTGCGGGGCGTTTGGAATTATCCAGGCAGGAGCTGACAAGGGCTGTGAACTCAGACAGCAGAGAAGGATGGTCGTGAGGGGAGAGGTTTGAGAGTCTCAGGGTGGGACGGACAAGCTCCCCATGAGTGAGTGACCACGGATGTGAGGAAGGGGAAGGGGGCTGAAGAGGTGGACAGCTTTTGAACTTGACTGCATACTGGAGAGAGGTGTCATCACTAAGAGAATATGGGTAAACCTGAAGGGAGGGTAGGGCGGGCACAATAGACAATGATTCTATTCGGTACCTGCTGAATCTGAGATGTTATGGGGCATTCAGATAGAGGCCGTTATATTAGAGACAAACTCAAAGGAAAGACCTCGTTGGGGGCACAGACCGGGCAGTTGTTAGCGTGGGGAGGGTTAGAATCTGAAAAGCAGATGGGCTTGTTCATGGGTTGTGTGTCTAGAATAAAAGGGAGAGACTGAAACCCAGGGACTGGGGAGCCTCAAAGCCGGGTAGAGGGCACACTTGGGTTTGTAAATTTTAGAACCGACACGACAGCGTGGAGAGAGGGGGTGAGGCCCCATTGTGTTGCCCCATGAGCCATCTGTTCTATTTGGGGGACGCCAATGGTTAGGAGCTGCGTCAACAAAAAGGAGAGAGAGGACACTTACAGAGAAGCGTCAGAAGGGTAGGAGGATGTGGAATCCAAGGCGGTGAGAAAGTTTCCAGAGGCATGGGGTCCAGTGCCTCACAGAGACCAAATGAAAGGGGCCTGAAAGATGTCCCTGACCTCTGCAGTTAACATTACTGGTGACCCTGGAAAGAGCTGATCGGTCAATGTGGTGGACCCGCCCTGGGCCGGGCCTGGCGGAGTGGAGTGGAGGCGGGGTGTGGAAGGGTGTGGACAGGCGCCGGGATGAGGGGGACAGGGCAGGGGCTGGTGAGGGGCCCTGGGGACGGCAGGCACATCCCCACCGAGGAAAGGAACTGTGCAGACATCCCAGGCCTGGGAGGCCGGAGGACGGGGTGACCAGACAAGAGGGGGACACCTGAGAACAGACAGAGGCAGTAGGAACGGCTGGGAGTCCACCGGGCAGAGACCCTGGAAAGGCTGGAGCTCTTGAAAAGGGAAATGCTCGGTGCTGATCTTGGCCGTGGGGCTGGCACACGTACCCCGGAAATGGCAGAGGCTCTGCGGAGTCACTGGCTACCGGTATAAAGTCAATTCGTGCCATTGACTTGATAAAGTTAGTTCTGGGAATTGACCCTAAGGACAAATGAGAGAAAAAGCAAATATGCTGGTGGTACATTATTTACGGTATTATTTTTAAAAAGCACATGTGGCTAACGGTATGGATACTAGTTAAGTAAATTGGGAAACATATGCTCGATGGATGGAATATTCTGAGGTCATTAAAATGATAATTATGAAGCTCAAAGTGGTTATATGATCGTAAATGGAAATCAGTTTTAAAATGGTATGTATGTTCTAATTACCATGATGTAAAATATGCTTTCACGTGAAAATATACATACTAGAATTCCTAAAAATGCTACTACCTGTTGGTTGTGGATAATGGTAAGATTACGGGTGGGTTGTTTTCTTTCTGCATTTGGTAAACTCACTTTGACTCTGAATGCTACAGCGCTGGTTAGAACAACAGAAAAGCAGCCTTGAATCTTCTTAGTTATCAGCCTATTGAAAAGAGAACATAGCTGAATATTTCCCCTCCATCCTCTGACAGTACGGAGGTCTAAGAAGATGGAGTTGGGACTTCCCTGGTGGCGCAGTGGTTAAGAATCCGCCTGCCAATGCAGGGGACACGGGTTCGAGCTCTGGTCCAGGAAGATCCCACATGCCGCAGAGCAACTAAGCCCGTGAGCCACAACTACTGAGCCTGCGCTCTAGAGCCCGCGAGACACAATTACTGAGCCCGTGTGCCACAACTACTGAACCCCGCGCGCCTAGAGCCCCTGCTCCGCAACAAGAGAAGCCACCGCCATGAGAAGCCCACGCACCGCAACTAGAGAGAGCCCGGGCACAGCAAGGAAGACCCAACGCAGCCAAAAATAAATAAATAAAATAAATAAATTCATTAAAAAAAAAAAAAAAAAAGAAGATGGAGTTTACGTGATACAGCGATTCCACTGGAACCCTCGCACTCCACGGCGTGGAGGCTGAGTGTTTACGACCAGGGTAGTCCCCCTGCCCCCGCGGCAGCCTCGGTCACCCCGCAGGCCACAGCGCGCCTGGATGCTGTTGATAGAAACGTGCTGGCTAAACTAGGCCTGCATGTCCTGCCAGGGTGGGGAAGGCGGGGAAGGGGAGAGAGGGCCGTCCTGGCCAAGCCCGTAGCCAGCACGCGGCCCACGCAGCGCCTGCGCCACCGGGCAGGTCCCTGGGGGCCACCCACACGCTCTCGTCCGCTCCCACCCCCGGCACCTCGGTCTCAGGATGGAACGCCCCGTCCCAAACGCGTTGGTTTTGCTTCTCAGTCTCTTAATAGTGGTCTTCCACTATTTTGAGTTAAATTCTCTCCACTTTTTTCCTTTTTTTGTAAACTAGCGTTTAGAGAGCTTATTAATACTCAAAACACTGATGTAACTGTATGTTTTGAAATAGTAACTCGAAGTCAAAGGGGAGCCAGCCTATCCCAGGGGCAGCGGCTGCAGGAGGAAGCAGGGGTGTCCGGCCTCCCGTCTGCAGGAATCTTCCTTCCCTCCCTGCAAGACGCTGCGGCCAAGTCCTATGACTCGGCTTCTGGTCTTTTCCAGCAATCCGCCTTTCATAAGACGACTCGAGTCATCCTCATCACAGGAGAAATAATTTTTCTGGTAACTATGTATGGTGACAGATGTGAACCAGACTTATCATGGTGATCATTCTGCAATATACAGGCAGACCTCGGAGATACTGTGGGTTCGGTTCCGGACCACCGCAGTGCAGCGAATATCGCAATAAAGCAAGTCACACAAAATTGTTGGTTTTCCAGTGCATATAAAAGTTATGTTTATGCTATACTTTAGTCTACTAAGTGTAGCATTATGTCTAAAAAATGCACATAGCTTAATTAGAAAATACTCCATTGCTAAAAATTGCTAAGCATCCCCTGAGCCTTCAGCGAGCCTGATCTCCTCGCTGCTGACTGGTCGGGGGGGTGGCAGCAGTGAAGTCTGCCACATCGACTGACGACTCTTCCTTTCACGAACGATTTCTCTGCAGCCTTTAATGCTGTGTGAGAGCATCTTCCCCCCAGTAGCACTTCTTTCAAAACTGGAGTCAATCCTCTCAAACCCTGCTGCTGACTCATCAACTAAAGTTTATGAAATATTCTAAATCCTTTGTTGTCACTTCAACAATCTTCACCGCATCTTCATCAGGAGCAGATTCCTACTCAGGAAACCACCTTCTCTGTTCATCCGTAAGAAGCAACTCCTCATCCGTTACTCTCATGAGATGGCAGCAATTCAGTCCCATCTGCAGGCTCCACTTCTAATTCTAGTTCTCTTGCTGTTTCCACCACATCTGCAGTTACTTTCTTCATGGAGGTCTTGAACCCCTCAAAGTCATCCATGAGGGTTGGAATCAACTTCTTCCAAACTCCTGTTAATGTTGATATTTTGACCTCTTCCTGTGAATCAGGAATGTTCTTAATGGCATCTGGAATGATGAATCCTTTCCAGAAGGTTTTCAGTTGACTTTGCCAGATCCATCAGAGGAATCCCTATCTGTGGCATCTATAGGCTTATAAATGTATTTCTTAAATGATAAGACTCGAAAGTTAAAATTACTCCTTGAGTAATTTCATGGGCTGCAGAATGGATGCTGTGTTAGCAGCATGAAGACAACATTAATCTCATTGTCCATCTCCATCAGAGCTCTGGGGTGACCAGGTGCATTGTCAACGAGCAGTAATATTTTGAAAGCAACCTTTTTTTCTGAGCAGTAGTTCTCAACAGCAGGCTTAAAATATCCAGTAAAGCATGTTGTAAACAGATGTGTTGTCATACAGACTTTCTTGTTCCACTTATAGAGCACAGGCAGAGTAGATTTAGCATAATTCTTACAGGCCCTAGGATTTTCAGAATGGTAAGTGAGCACTGGCTTCAACTTAAGGTCACCAGCTGCATTAGCCCCTAACAAGACAGTCAGCCTGTCCTTTGAAGCTTTGAATTCAGGAACTGAGTTCTCTTCTTCAGCTATGAAAGTGCTAGATGGCATCTTTTTCCAATAGAAGGCTGTTTCATCTACACTTAAAATCTGTTGTTTACTGTAGCTACCTTTATTAATTACTTAGCTAGATCTTTTGGATAATTTGCTGCAGCTTCTACATCAGCACTTGCTGCTTCACCTTGCACTTTTTATTTTTTATTTTTTAAGATCTTTTGGCCTCGCTGCGTGGCATGTGGGATCTTATTTCCCCGACCAGGAATCAAAACGTGCCCCCTGCATTGGAAGCGTGGAGTCTTAACCACCGGACCGCCAGGGAAGTCCCCACCTTGTACTTTTATGTTATGGAGGTGGCTTCTTTCCTTAAACCTCATGAATTAATACCTGCTAGCTTCAAACTTCTCTTCTGCAGCTTCTTCACCTCTTCCAGCCTTCACAGAATTAGAGAGTTAGGGCCTTGCTGTGGAGTAGGCTTTGGCTTAAGAGACTGTTGTGACTGTTAGAATTTTCTATCCAGACACTACAACTTTCTCCACATCAGCAATAGGGCTGTTTGCTTTCTTATGTCTGTGTGTGTTCACTGGGGCAGCGCTTTCAATTTCCTTCAAGGACTTTTCCTCTGCATACACAACTTCGCTAACCGTGTGGCCCAAGAACCCTAGCTTTCAGCCGGCCTTGGCTTCCGACATGCCTTCCTCATTAAGCTTCATCATTTCAAGTTTTTGATTTAAAGTGAGAGATGCGTGAACCTCCTGTCACCTGAACACTAGAAGCCACTGTAGGGTACTAACTGGCCGAATTTCAATACTGTTGTGTGTCAGGGAGTACGGAGGCCCGAGCAGAGGGAGAGAGACGGGGAACAGCTGGTCGGTGGACAGTCAGAACACACACACATTTATCCATTAAGTTCACCACCTTATATGGGTGTGACTCGTGGGCCCCCCAATTACAATATAGTAACGTCAAAGATCACTGATCACAGATCACCCTAACAAATATAGTAATAATGAAAAAGTTTGAAATATTGCGACAATTACCAAAATGTGACAGAAATACACAGAGAGCAAATGCTTTGGGAAAATGGCACCAACAGCCTTGCTCGATGCAGGGTTGCCACAAACCTTCAATTTATATACATATATAAAAAATGCAATATCTGTGAAGCACAATAAAAGGAGGTATGCCTGTGTACAAATATCAAATCATTATGTTGTACACCTGAAACTAATATAATAAAAGGGAACCAATTTAATAAGTGAGATCATTATAAATTCAAATGTAAGCATGTGAAAAATAAATCAGAATTTAGAGATTCATCTGCAATAGATGGATTTAAAAATATAATTAATATGCCTGATGTTTCCAAGGGGCAGTACAACGTACAGGAATCACCTGGATGAAATTAGGGAAGAGGGCGGGAATCTCACCCCCTTCGCCTTTTCTGCATTGAGTAGCCTATTCGGTTGTAAACTACTCCACCTTGTGGTTAAACCAGGGTACTAATCGCTCGAAATCTGGACACTTCAAGGCGAAATTCACTATTTTCTGTTATAAAAGTTATGAATGAGCTTTAAAAAGTTCAAACCACACATGAAAGAAGAAAGTAAAAAATAATCAATAATTTCACTGCATAAAGATATCTAGACACAAACAGATTTTATAAGTCAAATACAGGCATAAAGATAGCTAGACACAAATACATTTTATAAGTCAAATACAGGCATGTAATACATGAATATTCTTTGATAGAAGAGAAGTAGTTACCACTTGCTTTTTTCACTTCAAATGAATCAACGTCTCAACACAATTCAGGAATGAGAGCTAGTCCGTATCTGATCACGTTAGCAGGCCGGAATAAAAACTCGGAATCCTTTCACCCAGCAATTAGGGCAACCTCTGTGGACCTCTGTTAAGGGGTGGGGGGGTGTCAGAGGTTGCACACCAATGGGACCCTGAGTCCGGCCCCTGACCCCTGGGGCCCGTGGTCTCTCACTGCCCAGCACGTGCGCGCGGCCTCCCTGGGGAAGCCTCTGGTTGGTGACAGCTGGACGGAGAGCCCTAAGCTCCCCTCTGCTCCAGCCGCGTGATGATGCGGTCCCTTCCGGGGGACGCTTCACACCTGGAGCAGGGTTTCCCCGTGTGTGGTCCCCGGACCGGCTGCAGCCGCATCGCCTGGAACTAGCTGGAAATGCAAACTCAGCTAGAAATGCCTGCTCTAGGCCTCCTGCAGAAACTCGGGGGGCGGGGGCGGGCCCGGAACGTGTCTTAAGTCCTCCAGACGACTCTGACTCTGATGCCCGTCTGAGAACCACGATCTGGAACACTGATGAAACATCCCATTCTTTCTTATTCACTTGTCTCTCACCTCCTCATTATTAACCTTCGAAATGTTCCCTCCACACGGGATTGGGCTACTACAGTTCAATTGATCGCAAAAGGGGTTACACTATTCACTGACCTGGTAGTTACGGGTCACCTTGACAAAGTAACGACGGGATGGGATGACATACACTTTACATAAATCACGAGTGACTTGATCTGGGACTTAAGCTTTCAAAACCCAGGGTCTGAGGCCTCTCTCCAGCTCCACTGCTTGCACTCTGGTCCCAGCCACCAGCTACGTCACCTGACTCGGTGTACCGCCTCCTGCCTGAATTCCCTGCTCCACCTGAGGCCCCGAGTGCCCCCTGAACACGAGGACGGTCGGACGCACGCACAGGGCGCGCCAGCCTCCGCTCAGAACGTGCAGTGATTCCCGTCTGCCGCCAAGGAAACCATGGCCTTCAAGCCCTCCCGCTCACCCCGCCCGGCTCTGCCCTGTCCTCTCACTACCCTCCTCCCCCTGCTCCGCCCACACCTGCCAGCTCCCGGGGTTTGGCATTAGGCCAGCCCCTCGACCGGGGCCCTCCGGTGCCAGGTGTGTGATGCTTGCTCCTTGCTGCCTTCACGGCTCCCTGCAACAGCTGCCACCCCCCCTCGCTGTGCCAGTCCCAACCCCCCTTCCCTGCTCCAGGGCACCCTCCACCACGCACAAGGCCAGCCACGTAACACTTTATTGTCCCCCCACGCCGGCACACAAGCTTTTGTTTCTGCTCCCTAAACCTCCTCAGCACTCACCGTGGGGCTGCGTATATTAGCATCTGTTGGGTAAATGGAAGAGCGTAGGGGTCTGCGAGGGACCCCGCGCCTTCGCTCTGGAAGGCGTCAGCCCGCTTTGCACCTGGGAGCTAGGCTGGAAGTGCTACCAAGGCCCCAGGCAGGGCATGTCCTGAAACCCAGCCGGCTCCAGGCAGCCGTCCAGGAGAGAGGTGCACAGAGTAACATGTGTGGGAAAAGAAACTTTCATTTTTTGGTTTAAAATTCGCACATCCCAGGATACGTTTCTGAAAATAAGCAAGTCTTCGCTGGCAGAGCCATCGGACGGTGTAAAATTGCCCGCACGAGACTTCCCTGGGCACTGGCTACAGAAACGTCCTAAGAGAAGGCTGTCCTGAGCTCCATCGGGGATTCAGGGCACAGATCTCTTCCAGAAGCCCTGCCTCCTGTGACTCGATCGGGGACCTCTGAGTTCCTGCGCCAGCCTCATCTCCAACAACAACCTATGCTCACACCTGTTATTACTTTCTTTCTTTCGGCCGTGCCACGCGGCACGTGGGATCTTAGATCCCCAACCAACCAGGGATCCATGCCCCCTGCATTGGAAGCGCAGTCCTAACCACTGGACCGCCAGGGAAGTCCCCTGTATTAGTTTTCTATGGCTGCTGTAACCAACCACAAGCATAATGGCTGAAAAACAGCACGAATTTACTGCCTTATGGTTCCGTGGGTTAGAGGTCCAACCCCGAGGGTTTACCTCACTGGGTTAAAACCAGGGTGCGGGCAGGCAATGTTCCTTTCTGGCGGCCCGCAGCACCTTAACACTAAGGCTAGGGTTCACTCGCCTGATTAGATTAAAAGTACAGACTATTCAATGTTTAAATTTTTTAATTTTTCTCATTTAAAGGAAATAGATTTCCTAAGCCACAAGCAAGTTATTGTTACTCTATTTATTGAGCTCTGAAGTACAGTACATCATTTAAGAATATTCTGAAAGGCTTGGTGCTACGATGAAATGAGTAGTTACAGCCACACACTAGATGTCTTAGAAATACCCATCCATTCCCTCCGAGCCACTCCTGTCTGTCACCTCTCAAACAGCCCTGTGTCGTGCACCCTGCCCAGCAGGACATCTCAATTCTCATCCGCGTGACCCACGAGTGGGTTCCACTGTGTGGGGACAGCTAAGTTTGTAACTTGAAGATCCGCTCTGGAGTTTGGGTGGCTTATTGTAGGTCTCCAAATTCTCCCTGCAGACCCTCAGAGATCCAAAAAGATTTCTCCCAACATGCCGGGGAGCCTCCGAGGCAGTATGTGGACACGAGGGCAAGATGAAGGTGGCGAGCTGGCCCCTTGCCCTATGGACCCCGCAGATCCCAACGCGGGGGGCGGACAGGGAGGGAGGAGCGGGAGGGAGGGCAGGAGGGTGGTCGGCAGGGGAGACCTCAGAGGGCGATGCCGCACAGGCAGTTAGAAACGCCCATCCCATCCCACACGATGATACTGGAGCTTATGTTTAGGAAGCTTATATATAAAGACCAAAATAAGCCCACTATGCTCTTTAAACAAGTAATTTAAAGGTAGGAACAAGAAACCCAGAAACTAAAACTAAGATGACCATAAAGTTTTGAATTCGTCCCATCATTGTCATGAACTGAATGGGCATTCTCAACGAGGTGCTGTGCAGACCCTCAGGCCAGGAACGGACCTTCGGGGTTCCGTGAACCCCTCAGCATTACAGGATGGTACTCTTGTATAAGCCGCCTTTCCAGGGTGAGGAGCCTTTGTTTTCATCCAATTCCATTGCTCCAACATGGATTAGAATTTTTACACAGTTTAAATTCACATCATCTTGAAAGAGCACCAGTGCTGATGATGTATGGGAGGCCCTCCAGCTTGAACAGTATTCGTGTGCAGAGACGTTTCCACAGAGCGCCTCCAGCACCCGGGTGTCAGGCCGCAGCTGGCTGACGCTCCCGTCACCGCCTGCAGGCAGCCGGCTGGGGAGAAGAGAAGCCAGATCCAGGAGGGCCCTTGGAAGAGGGAACGTCAACAGGAATTCCAGCCCGGCCGGCGGAGGCCAGCCCATCTTAGGGATGCACAGATGCCCACGCGCAGCTCAGACAGTAACGCAGCTGGTACTGCCTCCCTGTCACTTCTTCCCTCAGGAAGACCAGGCCCTGGGGGATGTGCGGGGGGGGGGCGGCTACCAAGAGTAACTGGGGCGCAACCTCTGAATGCTGCCCGCCGGGCAGGGCCCACGTCCTCCTCGAGACAGCTTTGACGTTTTTGGTCAACACTGGCAATGGCAAGTCACCAGGACCTGCTGCCTCGGAAACTGCCAGGTGTCTCACCCCAGTTCCAAGTGGTCCGCGGAGCCGTGGAAAGCAGGGATCCTGCCCCCATCTTTCAGACCAGAGGGCTGAGGCTCGGTGTGGGCGGAGGGCGGTGGTCTCCGGAGCACGTGTCACCCCAGGCCTCGCAGAAGCTCCCAGCCGAGGTCCCGTCCTCAGCTCCGTGTCATTATTGCTCAGTCAACACTTCTCAGCAGGACCTAATTGCCTTCTAATTGTTTTCTCTGTTTGTTGTTTTTCTAATTAGAGACGCAAATTCTAAGCTTTGAGGACAAAAACTCTGTTGACTACTTTTTGTAACCCCCTTCCTGTGGGATCTACCGACCTGCAGTGTCCGGCTCCCTTTCGTTTATCTGCGAATCGCCGTGAAACACGCCTCTCCTCTACCACCCTCCCCTCGCTTCCAGGCAATACTCTGAAATTACAGAATAAAAATTCAGTGTGATAATGGGGGACCCTGAGAGGGAGCAGTGACGACGGTGTCCTCGGCGGAGAAGTTTACGGGGTTCGAAACGCCATCAGGAGAGTTTGTGTGAATCTTTCATTCTCGACTTGGAGAGAAGGACCTCACACTGTGAGGCTGGCTTCCCCGGGGAGGTTTCAATCTTTTTTAGGAGAAGTACAATCAAGTCTTGGGAAAATGAAAAAGGAATAAATTTGGAGTTCTCGTGAACAGTTTTCATAGAAGATCCAACCGTGGTCCTAACTTTTGTTAAAGCTAAAGTAGCAGTGATTTCATGAAAAGTAACAGGAATTTACCACTTTCTTAAAGGGGTCTCCTCCCATCCGTTAAAGAAAATTTCCTAGAAGGAACCTGTCTGATTTGTATTTATAACTTGTTAAATAAATGTCTGATGAATAAAAACTGAGTAAGAAAAAGCACTAACACAGCAAGACTAGGACCCCCTATTCTGCTGCTGCAGGAACAGTGCCTGAAAGGCTGAGGCCCTGTGTAAAACCCAGGTTTCATCCGGATCAGGTATGAGGAGGCCAACAGGCCAGCAAGTGACTGTCTGAAAGGCACGCGGCAGGCATGTGGTTTACTGTCGCCAGGGACCCGCTAACCCTGGGAGGGGCCCTCCCTCCATGCAGCAAGGCCCCAAGACATCTGGAAACACATGGTTAAAGCAGGCCTTCACTCCAAAAATCATGGCCTTTAAGTACCTTCCGATTCTAATGAAATACCTAATTCTACCTTACAGTTCCTTTTTTGAAGTATATATTATAAATGTTATTATTTAGTTTAAAAAGCTAATGGCCTGTGCTGAAGGAAGGAATACACTGATATGACTTGAATTGTTTTTTCCCCACATTTTGCACCTCTGTAGTAATTTATATTTTCCGAGAAATGACAGAAAAAAATTCTCTGACAATATTTTGCTCAGTGTTGAAGCTCAGTAGTTTTTATATCTTAGTGCTCAAAGATTACTTTCAATTTTCAGTATTGAGTTTACTGTGTCTTAACCAAAGGCTTACAATAAGAAGAAAATTTTCTGTAGCCCACAAAGTTGGTCACCAAAGAAGGTGGCAGTATTTCTGTGCGATGATGATGATGATTTTTATGGCTCCTGGACTGTTAATTTGGGGGAATGGGTCACAGGCTTCCTGGTAGAGGCGCTTGACATCAACGCTCGTGCACACACAAGGTGCTGGCCCTCCCTTATGAACACTGAGAGCTCCTGGCCGGCTGCCACCTCCCGTGGTGTGTGAGGGCCGAGCACCTGTGTCTGTGGGGCTGCTGGATCGAGTGCAGCCTGGACGACTTAACAGACACATGGAAACACTCGGTGTACAGCGCTCAGCTACCCCACACACAGCATCGTGTTTCTGTTTTTTCTGAGGAGTCGAGGCGGTGAACTGTCATTCATTTTCAAGTTAACTGCCTGTTTACACCATGACCCCCACTCCTTCCCTTGTCCAACTGAGATCCTGTGCACTTGGGTTTAACCAAACGACAGAGGTTAAGGAGGGGTTTCTTGAGGAAAATCACAACCAACACTGATAGAGGACCTGCTCTGGGCTCCGCGGCTCCTGTGGATTTTACTGAATCCTCTAACCCTGGGACAGGGCAGGGTGTCCTCCCCTCCTCACGCGCGACCACCCAGCTGTAAGGAGGTCAGCTGCCCGAGGTCACACATAAGCCCCGGAGACTGTTCTCGAGCTCCTACGTCCCGACTCACGGTGGTTTTTCATTCACTTTTATCATAAAACGGTTCATAATAAAAATCACACGTATCACATTTGAAAGGTATAGTAAAGCGGACACTCATGTACCCTCCTCCCAGCCAGATAAAGATTATGACCAATACCCTTGACCCCTGCTCCCACCAGGTCAGGCCCGAAATCTCACCATGGTGTCTGCTTCGCCTGCTGGATCTAGGGCTGCACACAAAGGGCGGACTTACTGTCCTTGAAAAACCCCCCAAACCCTCCTCATGCCCGTGGTTCTCAGTATCATAGGGAGGGACCCCTCTGGGCATCTTGTGAGAGCAATGGAACTACGTAGCCCAGAAAAAGTGACGCATGTATAAAACTCTGGACCTATTTCAAGGTTTCACAGACACGCTAAAGCCAGATCCTCAGAACTAATTCATACTGTAACTGCAAGTCTGTACCCAACTTGGAAGGTACTATGCTAAGTGAAATAAGCCAGAAAGAGAAAGGCAAACTCGGGCGTGGTATCACTTATACGTAGAATCTTTAAAAAAAAAAAAGAGTCACACTCAGAAGCAGAGAGTGGAATCGTGGCTGCCGGGGGCTGGGGGGGACTGGCCTGTTGTCTTCCGCAGAGACTCTGCTGGGCTCCGGACAAAGACGCTCCACGGGCTTCACTCTTCTCAACAAGCCTCTCGTCCGTCAGTCTTGAAAGATATGCCGTAACAACTGCTCTCCGGGAAAACGACCGAGTTAGGGGGAGTGAGTCCAAGTCCGTCCTGACATTAGGTTAGCAGTGCGGCTCTGGTGGGGCAGATCTGTAGGGCTGGGCCTTTCCGTCCGCAAAAGGTGGTCTCTTGATTGGATTTTGCTGAATGCTCCTTTCAGGTTGAATATGCCAAGATTCTGAGTTATGCTTCTAAAGCTCTCTTCTGAAAAAGTTTTAAAAGTAAAGCAGCAGAACAAAGCTGAACAGTTTTAAATAATTATTTTTAGAAGGTAACCTTTACAACATTGCATTTTAGAGTAAATCATCTCACAACTCAAACGTCTGATGGTGCTGCTTCACCCCAGCCAGCAACCGTCTCCCGCGCGTCTGCCGCGTGCCAGGTGCACAGCGGCCCTCTCCTTTCCTGCCCAGAACACTCAGCGCTTCTTCCAGGTGAACTTCCTGCGGGCTCCCTCCTGGCCTGGCTTCTTCCGCTCTCTGACACGGGGATCGGCAGTAAGCAGTCCCGCTGCAGCATAAAAAGAGACGCCTTTATGAACCATGCAAAGCGCAGGAAAGCAGGAGAACCGTGTGAATTGGCACCTCCTGCTGTTGTCAGAGGAAAAGCACCAGGCCCACAAGCAATTCCCAGCCTCATATACAACTCATGACAGCAGTCCGATTTCACTCTCCTAAGCTATTTTCCCGATTTCTGAGACAAACACCAGGTACATTACTTGAGTCTGCTTTTCTTCTCCTATGAGAGATATGACTCCTTTTTGGTTTTTAAACTTGTTCAACTTAAGACAAAGCTGCTCTGGTGTGCCAGTCACGACTCACTGCCAGGGAACTTGCCCGGCACACTTACTATTACAGATGTGAAAGTTTCAAGAGGGAGAAAAGAAACACTTCCTGGGGGCGAAGTGTGTGGAAGTATGCAGACACGATACAGTAACAGTGCCCGTGAATATACTGACACATTATATGACTTACCAGACATACCTGAGAAAAGAAACTTATTCTTCTAATTTGTGTGATAGTAATAGTTCTTGGTACTTTGTTTCGGAATCTAAAAAAGGTTTTAGAGTTGTGTTCTCAGCACAACGCACTGGTTCCAGAAGAGTAAAGTCACTTTAGACTGGAAGCTCCCGGTCTCCCACCATCAGGAGTAATTACAGCTTCTGAGCAATAAACGAGTCACTCAGCATACGGCCCCGATGGGTGCGCCCAGCGGTGGTCCAGCCGTGGGATGTTGTAACTACCGCAAGAATACCAGCGACAAGAAAACTCTTTAACTGTGTTTATAAATATGTAAACAGACCGGAGTTTCTCACTGTCTTTTTCACCTTTCCAACACTAGCACTTCTCTTCACTGTATGCGAGGCTTCTGTATTTTATTAGGGTACTTTCAATGGCCACACAGCAAAGGCAAAATTCACATTTTACGCTTGTCATATACCCATAGCTCTTGCATTTACTTGTACCTAGGGGGCACGGAATAAAACAACGTTTTGTGTGGAATGCAAACAAGACCTGTCTAAATTCTAGTTTAAATGATTAGTAATGATGCTTTATTACTTTTCATTATGCACAGAAACTCAAACTAGCAGAATTGTTAAGTGAGGTCCTATCAAATGATTTTAATGACTAGATATGAATCCTACAAAATGGTGAACTGTTTATAAGCAAATGGATTCTTAGAGGCTTAAAAAAATTCACTTGCCTAAGCTACGGGTGGCCCTACCTGCAGCGTGGGATCAGAGCCCCAGCGGCGCAGTGGGAGGGCAGGGGCAGGGCCCACGTCACTTGCCCGGAGGGGCTCCTGGACCCAGAGGCGCCGGGGGCCTTGCTGAGGCCACACAGCCGGTCGGCAGTGTCCGCAGTGCTTTCCTCCTTCACAAATGGTGGGAAGATACTCCTTGGCTAGAGCTGCCCCGACTGACTGTGAAATGTGGACACAGGGCCCTAACGAACATGTTGATCGTAGAACCCTTCTCCCCCTGTGCAGAGACTCCTGAATTCACGGCTAGGTGACAGGGTCACACAGAGTGAGTAAGGGAAATGAAATTCGAACTAATATCACAGTGGAAAAGGAATCTCCAGTAACTCTGGAGAGAAACACCTTAGGGGTTCCATCATTAAATCGAATAACGATTACAAATTGCTATGATAAAACAAAAGCCACCGCCCACGTGCCCGACACAAAACGGAGTCGGATGAAGACTCGAGGGTGACCCGGCCCCGCCCACCTGAACTCGCACCTTGGCGCATCCACTCGACCTCGTCCTCGGTGACAAAGCTGCACAAGGCTCTCGCCGTCGCCAAGCGGATGGCCCCCGCCTGCGCCGCCCGCCCGCCCCCCGACACCGTGCAGGTCACGTCGTGCTGTCCAAGCCGGTCGAGGAAGTGGAAAGGGAACATCAGCTGTTCTCTAAGGCACAGCACGAGAGGCAGAGTTAAGTTCACCGCGAAGATACACAACTTTACAGGCTGCTCACATTCTGGACGTTTGTTAAGACCCACACTAGATGCAGGAACACGAGCGTCTCCGGTACTCAGAGGCTCGCTGAGAGCAGGGCCGGGCCTCTTTCTCTCGGGCACGAGAGCACGCCCCAGCTGTTTGCTGATCCTGCTTGCCTCACGAGCATTTTGCGAGGCTTGAACATAACCTCATAAAGAAGTCTGAAAGCTGGGAGAACTCCTTTAATCCACTGAATCCAACCTCTCTGGATTCAATGATCAGATGTAATATTAACAGGCCTTCCCAAGCAACTATCAAGTGCCATTTGGGTTCACTAAGTAAAGTGTACTATGATGTATCTGTATAACGTTTGTGCTCGTCCAGACACCGTGAGTTTTAAAGTCACTGAAACCACACTCGACGTTTTCCCACTGAGACACGCACTCTGACTGCAGTTCCCTCGGCTGCAGGGTGCTGCCCGGTGACACCCCACAAACCAGTCAGGCCTGCTTCCCCCCACAGCCAGCGAGCACCCACGTGGTCCAGGCAGGGCCAGGGCCAGAGGCTGGAACAGGCAGCCTGCCCTGGACCTTCTTCTCACTCACAAACAAGGGACTGCTTTTGCCTTGATAACGCTTATGAATTTTACTTAGAAAAGCTGATGAATACTGAATACTGCATTTGCTTGTTTGGTCTGGCACCGTAGCTTTCTGGACCCCCCAAGTAAAGGTTATCGTCACACAGTGGCGCTGAGTGGTGGATGTTACCCCCGGACCACACACTAGCGGAGCAAGCCCCGGTGGTGTGGACGGACACAACAAGAGCTCGGAAGGCAGAGTTAACTGCAATCTGTCACAATACTGCTTCACCAGGGATGCAGTTCCAACAGGAGTGAAACAAGCCCTACAATAGAAAACAGGCATGAAACGACCTAAAGCTAGTGTTGTTTTCTTTGAACAAATGTTCCAAAGCAACCAAATGAAAAGCAGGGATGTTACAAAAGTAGTACTACAGTTGACCTTTGCACAACATGGGTTTGAACTGTGCAGGCCCGCTGACACGTGGACTTTTTTCAACAGTAAACACTACAGACCTACACCATCCACAGTGGCCGAATCCCTGGATGAGGAAACTCGATACAAAGAACCAACGGTAAGGTTATACTCAGATTTTCCACTGTGCTGGGAAAATCCCAACCTCCACATTGTTCAAGGGTCAACGATATTATAACTAATAACTGTATTATAAGAGCTAAAGAAAATGTAGAGGCTGATAATCTACCCCCGCCATTTCCAGCCAGGACACCGAGGTCAGTATGGAACCTAAGGCACTGTCTTTGGCACATCACAGGCCCACGCTGCCTGACATGACTGCGCAGGTGAGTGACGCCCTGCTCACCTACTCGTTTGGGAGCTTAAACGTTTATCTGTTTTAATTCCTAAAACTTTAAGATTCCCTAACAAATGCTTATATAGATTAAAAAACTGAGACTAAAATTTGGGGAAAAAATTCAGGCTCTATGAGAGCACTTGAGTCAGGCTGGTCAAGGCGGGAAAGGACCTGAGGAAGTGGAGTCTGCCCAGTCGGGAAGCTGGTGCACACTGAGCACGACACTGAGTCTAGGAAGAGAGAAAGCAACACCCAAAGGGTGCAGTGGAAAGCGATGACGTACCTATCGGTCTTAATTAATCTGGACTCACACTCGTACACGCAGAAACAGTTACAGGCATGAAAATACTTCACAAATCTCTCCTCTCAGTGATCTCAGATGACATCCTGAGCTAAAACAATCAATTTTATTTTGCTCTTTGTTATATAATCAAAGGTATTTTGAAAAAAAAAAAATTTCCTCCTTCAATCTTCTCTGAATGCCACTCCTACGGCACCAATTGTGCAGCACATAACCTGGTACATATATAAAATCACGTAGTCTTATTTTTCTGTGACTGCTTAAGATGCTAACTTGTCTCCTCTATTACACGGTTAGTGCCATGTGAGGAAAGTACTCCCTTCGTACAGGTGATCAATTAAGAGTTGCTTCACTGGCTGAGTGACAGAGCAAAGGCCTTTCCAAATCAGAAAGCAATGCTCTGTGTACCCCACACAGCACCAGGCACATCGTGGTAAGTGTCTGCTAAGTGAACGAATAAACACAACATTTCTGACAACGCGAGGAAGGAACACAGTCCACACTCCCAATGACCTGTTTGCTGTCTGTGTAAAAACAGCCTAAAGAAAGGACCCTGGAAAGAAAAGCAAGCAGTTCAAACGGACCTTCAGGCAAGCACCTCAGAGATCATCAAGTCCAACTCCCTCCTACCATTTAGGGAGGTGACCTTTAAGCATCTTGGCTGAGTTCACACAGCTGGAAAACAGACCTAGGATCAAGATCACCGATTCCTGGCTCGGCCGTCTCCCTACTACTGGTCAGTGGTCACCTCCCTGCTCATCTGTAAGCTCGTGAGCCCCTCGTGCAGGAGGAAAGGCCAGTCCCCGAGTAGCACGGCTGCCGTAAATCCCAACAGCTACTGAAGGACGGTGAGGCGGTTTGGGCGCCTATCCCACCAAGACTAGCCTCAGGCTTCCCAATCAGATAGGGAGCTTCTTGACAACAGAAACCGTATCTCACATAGCTCTGGTATCTTCGCAAAGCCAAGAGCAAGCCTGGGCACACAGACAACCCTCAGCAAATGCCCGCTGCATCAGACTGAAGGATGAGTTCTAAGGGTGCAGGTTAATTGTGAGATAGAGCCGAAACTGAGACCTGCTATTAAATCATCAGGAGTTACGTCTGAAAACAAATGAACAGCGGCTATTGATCAAATGCCATTCCTTACAGCAGTCGTAACGCTGAAGTTACGGCTCTCTCTGGCTTTTGGTAAGACAGATAAGAGCTTCCTCCGTTGGCTTCCCTGAGAGGATGATGGCAGAATTAGTCTAATTCCTACTAAACAGACTTAGAGTGGGCTACTTCTTGACGCACACACACACACAAATAAAATACACATACATTTCCTCAAGTAATTATTCCGTCCAGAAGCTTACACTACACTGGCAGGGTCCTCTTTCCTGACATAAGCATTGGGATCATAAGAGCCTTAACCCTTCTGACCCTAAACACCACTGCAGGAACCAGGAGGAGATTAGGAAGAGAGGAACGAACCGTGCAGAACTGCTGTGACGTGCGCAAGACGACACTAACGACTGGGAAAATCGTAGCCATCTCAAAAAGGGGCCTTACACAGTGACTCAGGAACGCACCTCAGATGGGCACGCTTAGTGGAGTTGAGCTGTATCACCGACTTATAATTCACGTCTGTTCCTCCACGGGATACAAAGTTCAAAGACTAAAACGGCCACATGTAGCCATGGGAACTAAGCAAAGCCTGAGGAGCTCTTATTTTAATATATAAATGTCAGGTTTCTTTGCTTGCTCAATATATACATATATATATATATATATATATATATATATACACACATATACATAAAATTTTCTGTGAATAGAAAAAAATCCAAAGTGATAAAGCAAACTTTTTCTAATATTTACGATGGTAAGTGCCAAACAAGGTTGGTTTTCGTTGTTTCGTGGCTGCCCATCCCCAAACCCAGGAAGCAGAGGTGGCACAGTCTGCATTTCAGAACATAAGACCCTGAGGCACTCAACTTCCAGTATGATCTGATGAGAAGGGGAGGAAGACGCAATTAATGAGGAATTCTAGAGATGCTTTCTAAAAATCTGGAAAACGACATAAAAAATAGTGACAGCATCCCTCTAGCTAGTTTGACATATTCTATTAGTAGAGAGAAATAATCATGCAGACAAATATAATCAGAAAATCATAAGCCTTAGTTGATCGTGACATATGATAAAGTACATTTTCTTTAAAAACAAAAAGCAAAACCAAAACAAAGACCTCACCTGTCCTGAGTCACCGGAAAGTAGAGCAGGTAGTCGACCCCATTTACTTCTATCTTCCCACTTCCATGGTCATAAACGGCCACTTCTGCCTTTGCAGTCTTTCTGTTACCTTTAAAAATATAAGACATCTATTAGTGAACATCTTGAGGACCAACGCTTTGACAGAGGCAAAACTATATTAAATTTTTCCCCCCAGAATAACAATATGTAACACTCTATACAAGAAAGTTCTATAATTACGACAAGTCAAACAAAAATAGAACAGGCAAACTACACAATAATTGACGTAATAAAGCTTACTATGGGGTGATTTTGTTCCTTAATCCCATTTTAGAAACACTACAATGATTTTAGTTTCAACAAAGTAATTCAGATTTATTTATATTATTAAAAAAATCAATTTACATAGTGTTCTTTTTAAATTAATAAGAATATATCGTATAATTTTTAAAATATATGAATAGTAAAATAAAGTATAATTGGTAGAAATAAAAGGAATCCTTAGGAAAGGTCACACTTCTTTGAAAACATTAACTGAAAATGATAAAGGAATGATGTAAAATTTTTTAAAGTTGCAGACGTATCATTTAATAACTCAATTCTTTAAAGTTACACCATGTCAAATGTCTCTGTACACCTACAAGGAAGATGTGAGTCGAGGACCTAAAGTTTTAACATTTTGTAGTTTTAGCATCTGACGTGCAGGTTCACCGAAAATTTTCATTTAATATAAGAAACCTTTATTTAGAAACCTTAACCTTTATAACAAACCTACATTTTGTTGTTTCTACCAGTTGAAAATGTGAAAATACAAAGTGTTAATATTATTGTGTAGGTATGTGTCCACATTTTTTTCTTGCAACATTATAAAGTTCAGTTTTTAAAAACGTCAACAGGACCTTAATATTCGGAAATCCAGCGTAGCGGCAGCAAAAATAAACAAACAAAATGAACACCAAAGGGCAAGAGCAAATAAACATCCGGCAATTTCCCAATCCTTGGTGGGGCGGGGGGGGAGGGGGGGTGTTCTCTCTCCACGGGTGCGTTACCTCGGCCTGTGCTGAAGGCCATACCCTTCTCGTCATACTGCACAGGCTCAATCAGCTGTTTTTTCGATTGAATGGTTACACTCCTGCGGAACCTGCCCACAAATTCTTCTTCAGCCTCGTCACACGGCAACGCCGATAACCTTTCCAGCAGCCGAATGAACTGTGCGTACTGCAGACAATAAAAATTCATTAGGAGATGCAAGTGTAATTGCATTTGCTAAATTTTTTCTATTTTTATATACTTGATCTTTCCAATGTTGCTTTTCTTGATGAATTTTGACAGGATGACACTTCCGCAACTTCATGCTGCTTTTAAAACAGCGCGCAGATGCAGCACTTTCCCTGTGTACCTTTAGTGCTCAATCTTTGCTTTCGAGAAACAAAGAGATTTATCATTCAAAGAAAAATCCATTTCTCTGTATCAGGATTACATGAAGGTGAAATTTAAGTTCATTTTCAAAAAAATATTTAGATGATCTTTAAGTATAATTTCTACTCTTTTATTAGAACTGTATCAAGAGGCGCTTCATAAATAATTTCCAGCAAGTTTCGTACAGTAAAACGGGAAGAGCCTGATTTTGAGAAAACGTACCTCTTAAACTACATTTCATAATACATTTGGCAAATGTATCTTTAGCTGTTCAAGCTGTGTTACTTTAATGTTTATGATTTCCTTTAAAACCGAACAATCAAGCTATTTAAAAATTCAAGAGATACTTGACTTAAAGGGCAACCTCTTGAAATAAATTACCCTTGCTACTCAGTGCATTTTTTTTAATAGTTCTTGAACATGTGATTAGAAAGTAAACAACTTGGTATTAACCCCTTAAAATTAGAAGCCAGAGTAATCACTCTAAAGTGTTTATGCAGAAGGAAACAACTGATACTTGAGATCCTTAGCATGGAGAGTGAAACCCAGTTTTTGATAACCTTATTTATGTTTTGCCAACCCTAAAAATCATACTCATCTTTGTTACCACTGCCTTTACAGTGAAAATCTGCCATTAATAATTTGAAATATATAAAAATCTCACAAGTAAGATTAAAAGGGCTGCTTCAAGTATTGCCTCCTGTGATGTAACAATACTAGAGAAGGCAACTGTCTGAGGAAGAGTGAACTACTAGCCACCTGCGGTACCCAGCCTGGTAAAGCTCCATCACCTTCATTCACAGGCCTGTCCTTCCTCAGCTGTTCTCAGTTCCTCTGCACCGGCTGTAATACCCTCGAACACACAAGGAGGCAACTACAGGTATGACACAGCCTTGCTTATGAACTGGGATCACGGTTCAAGACATCACTGACTACCCTTGCCTTCCTCATCTTGACACCAGCCATCAGCTTCAGGATTTCTTCCAACATCCAGCTGCCCAAAGTACAAAGATACCTATATATTTGGTTGTTTCGTTTTCATAGCTGCACACCTATAACAAAGTCCTTGGGATGTTTTCAAAATGAAAACAAACAAACCTGTATTATAAAAATCAAAGCAGCCAGAAAACAGGAAACACTGAAATGATTCATTCAATGAAGAAGCAAAGAGAGGTTTTTCAGTTGGATCCAAGTGCAGTGATACTGACTTGGCAGTTAGGATATTAGAAATTAATTTCAGATCTTCAACTCACCAAATGCCTGACACCTTAGTTAAGCAAAATGCAACTTTTCCAAAACATTAATTTCTACAATATGTTAAATGAAGAAAAGAGCAATTTAAGCATATGACTTGAAATCTACATGGCAGCAAGGTACTAACAATGTTACTCACTGCCATGGAAGGAAAAAACCTTTCTTGGAACAATTTGTGAAATTTTTCTATACTCCCCTCTTCCAGAAATAATCTAAATTTAGAACATCAACACATTTAAAACATCAAACTTCCTGTGATAATACTGGCATATATTAGAACATTGAGCAAAAAAAGAATCAGACTAAGACCTAAAGCAGGGGTCACCACATTCATAGGCTTTTTTTTTTTAATTTGTTTATTTATTTTTGGCTGTGTTGGGTCTTCGTTTCTGTGCGAGGGCTTTCTCTAGTTGTGGCAAGCGGGGGCCACTCTTCATCGCGGTGCGCGGGCCTCTCACTGTCGCGGCCTCTCTTGTTGCGGAGCACAGGCTCCAGACGCGCAGGCTCAGTAGTTGTGGCTCACGGGCCTAGTTGCTCCACGGCATGTGGGATCTTCCCAGACCAGGGCTCGAACCCGTGTCCCCTGCATTGGCAGGCAGATTCTCAGCCACTGTGCCACCAGGGAAGCCCCATAGGCTTTAACATTCACTGGGGGAGCCTGCTGAAACTGTGAATTCCTGGGTGACACCCATGGAAATTCTGCGTGAGGTCTGAACCTTGGGAACTGCATTTTGTAACCAGCATTCCAGGTGATTCTGATACAGGTGGTTTTGCCGATTCCAAGAGGAAACATACTGGCCGTGTGGATACTGCATTGGTAAGCCAGGAAAGTAACCATGCGCTTCATTTCTTTTCTACTTAACCTGTAACAACCCCTTACACTTATCATTAGCTTGTAAAATTAGCACCCGCTTTACTGAAGTAGATGAAAAATGACAGCTGCCATGCTCCCCTGAACAAGGGGCAGAGGATGCAAGCGCACCTGTGGAGGAGGGTCTGGGGACCAGGCACGCCACCTTCCTGGCCCTCCCAGGGCAGAAATCAGCTCCACGTGTTTTAAAAGGAAAACCGTCTTACCAACACCTGCCTCTGAGGAACGTTACTATTAGGATCCTAAATACAGCAACTGTCTACAATCCTACGGCACAGGTCCCCTTAAATTAAAAAGATTAATTACTCACATCTTGATCTGACAGTTTTTCCACTAACATTTCTTCCAGTTCCTCCTTAATCAGCCATCTGCTGCCAATCGGGTCTCTGTTAAAATATCACATTATATTCTCTTTTAAATTAACCATGCAATGAGTTATATCACAAAAGATCCCACAAGTAGTAGCGATTCTTGATTGGGAAACACATTTTTGTATTATATAGCGTAAAATTTCATCCAAGTAAATGATTTTTGAGACACATTATTTCATTTCCTCAATCTACTTTAGAAAAGATACCCAGTCTAGCAAATGTTCCATTCGCAGAGTTAGACATGGCATTGGGGAACCCATTTGATGATATTCAAGTCACTAGGTTTCTCAAAAATTAAAACTGTGCTTGCTTTTCATAATTTACTTTAAAGGGTATGTTACGGACACAGAGTTAATCTGTCAATGGACTAAAGTAGTAATGAGATCCAAATAAAAGGCTAGGGGTAGTATTTACAACTAAAACTAGGTATATTCAGAAACTTGTTGTCTTTTGCATAGGAAGAAATATGTGAATAACCAGCCCCAAATTTAAAACTGGTTGGTCAGGTCGATGGATCTAATCTATCACTGTTTGCTAAATGGAAGCACAAACCTTCAAATACAAAATACACACACACACATATATGTATATATACGGGCATATAAATGCACAGTTACATACACAAAAATTCTAAAGAAATAATATTCAAATACAGTAAGTGCCACTTAACATACAAATCTAGAATGAAGTAATATAAAAATAATAACCTTAATATTTACATCCTCCCAAACAAAAAAGAAATCACCTATTATTTGGAATTTTAATGATTAATGCTGAAATAATGAACAAATTTTTAGGCTTTTAGGTATGCCTAAAAAACACCAATGATAAGTGGTATGTTTTTAGTTAATTTTCTCATATATTTTAATGCAAAAAAGAACTTACTTGGCTTTCGTTTTTTCTGAAAACAGACCTTTGGCTCGCAGCTGGTCTTGACGGTTTTCTACATCTAGTAGCTTTCCGTATGCTCCCTGTGGCAAATAACACACACATACATTAAACCAAGAGAGACGGCGCACCATTACCTCCCTTTAGGTCTCCCCTGAGCACCTCATCTCAGAAGCGCCCTCCTCAAGTCACAGCTGCACAGCAAGGATTACTGAAAATGTTTTTTAACAATGCTATTTCTCATTCAAACTAAAGAATGGTGGAGTAATTTCAATGAGAATTTAGTATCATACATAGTAACACACTTAACTTCAAATGATTTTTAAAAAACTCTATAGAAGGTTTACAACTCAGTGAGGTTAGTAAAAACAAAATAAAGTTATAAGCTATTTATTTTCCTTAAGAGTTCCACAAAGAGAACCAAAACTTTTCCTTAAAAAAAATCATAATTTATATAGCAATATGCATTTAAACTTAGAGAATTACCAGTAAAAAATTTTAACATTTATATAAGATGTCTTTACCATGTAGTCTGTATCTTAAAAAGTTTTCTATTAATATTTATTTTTCATTATTTGATTTCTATTGATTTACTTTCTAACAAAGTCTGTGAATGTATGTCACCTGTTAAATCATAATGCAAGTAGGAGAAAATTTACCATTTTGTAAGCACTAATCTGGCAATAACGGTTATCAATGAAATACGATTTCCAGGAAATGAGTTTACAATAAGCAGAATAAAGGAACTGTCTCCCAATTTTTTTGACTGAGCAAACTTGAGGACTCAAATCCAATCTCTGTGTATTCATTTATAATGTACACATAACCTACCATACTAATACCTAAGGGACAGACGTTTTCAAAGGATGAGCTAGAGATGATATAAACATTTTTTCTTGCTTAATCATGACACCGTCCAACACCATCAGCCAATCTCAGAAGACACAACTTGTTACTCATAGAGATGTCTATCCATATTTAAAACAGTCTTCATCATTTCCAGTTTTGGGGACAACCTCTTGTGGGTGCTGATTAGAGCGTCATATTATATCAAAATGCTGCTGATGAAGAGTCTGCTCTAAGACTACACGTGCCCCTCTGCTACTCCCTTTGTATTTACCGGTGCCTGCATTTGACTATCTTCATTCTGCAACCTCTTTTCAGGAATCCATTTCTCTCAAGGGGAAAAAGAATGTAGGAAGGGAGGGAGGGAGGGAGGGAGGGGGGGAGGAAAAAGGATGTAAAGACTGAGCCTTTGAGTTTCATAAATATAGATGAGAAAAGCTGAGATTATGCTCCATGGGCCAGGACTTCTTGGTGAGAAAAGGATAAGTTCATTTCCTGTAGTCGGGAGACTCGTAAGAGTGTGTTTTGTTTTGTTTTGTTTGTTTTCAGTAAGGGTAGTAGGACTGATAACTTAGAAAAGAATAAGAAAAGCAGCAGCACTTAGAAACAGTAAAACTGGGCCGAGCATCTCCGACAGAGTGAAACAATCGCTATCAATAGTTCAGTGATTCTAAAGCTAAGCTCCCAGCAGAAGCAGACAGCAGCAGCATCTAGCCCAAGCACTAGGTTAGAAATGTAAATTCTCAGGCCCCAACCCAGACGTTCCCAAGAGGAACCTCTTGGGAGGGGGGCCCAGTGATCTGTCTGAACGATGCCCCCAAGTAACGCACCCTGAAGTTTGGATCTAAACACTGGAACTCTGGGGACAAATGAGGTTAATTCAATTTTAGGGCACAGATTAAGAATAACTATCTCTACAACTATACTCAAAGTATAAATCCATCACCTGTAGCAGCAGAAAAATGTATCTGACAATTCAAAACAAACTGTCCACTCTGAAGAAAGCAAGAACTAATAGGAGCCATCCACATACAGAACGTGTCCCTGCTATGCAACTTAAAACCATACAACTTGTCTCCCGAGAACTGGTAAGCCGCATTTGACTGTAGTTAGGGTACCTGAAATTCATATTTAAAGGCTAAGATAGTGAGTTGTAAGCCCAACTGAATAGTGTATCAGAAAAATTTCTATGTACCTATTTCTAGAAAGCAATTCTGAAGTGCTCTGAACAGGTAAAACAGAGGGAGAATAAAAAACCCCACAAAATGAATCCTCCCCGCCTTGCATGAAGGGGACAGACGTGTGCAAGCAGCATCTCGCTGTCCATCTGCACCGCCCGCCCCGCCCCCGGAAGCCTGCTCCCGCTGGGGTCTGTGGGAGCAGAATGGCATCAGTCTCCACGTCTCCATGCTGGGCTGCTCCAGAGCCCTGAGATTCTGAGAGTCCTTAGTCAGAGATGTTGTATCTTTCGAATCTACCTTAAAAATATGAATCCAAGAGAACACCAACAACAGTAGTTAGACACCCTACCTGGTTATAAGGGTTTATTTAATTTTCTGGAATAACCAAGGCAACTAAAACAAAAATAATTGATCTGCTTCATAGGTGAAGTTTCAAGTCAAAATTTGGGGTGCTAAATTTGTCATCATTTTCCAGTGATTCTGAGCAATTTTTCAGTCCATATTTTTCTTAAAACTTTCTTGCACTCTGCTACTACCTTCCAGTGTTATATTTAGCTCCATAATAATGCATAAATAGTGTAAGTAACATCACCAGAAAAAATGTGGAATATGAGAAAACCATCCATGAAGAGTACACGTCAAATTTCGAACATGGTAAGTTCTATTCATTTATGGCACACGCTTTGATGGTTGTAATTCATCAAGTTATATAACGCTCCTTAAGCCCCCTCATACACTTCTTTAAATAGGAAAATATATGTAAAGCACTTAGCATACTGCCTGGCCTACAGTAGTGGTCAAGAAATGATACAGGGGTGAGGGATGGCATTCAGGAGTCAAATAATCGAAAACAGTTTTACTGGTGCACTATTTCTATTTTTCTTTCTTTTCTAGATAGTAAAACCACTCCTGAGATTCTATCTTGGTTAGTCAGAGACAACAGTCCTCTGGGAAGTACATTCTATAGCTTCAACTCCCTGAAGAGAGGTGCACTAATTTACATCAAAAAATCCTTGAGGGTATAAAATATGCCAGGAACTGTCAACATCACAGATTATCAGTGCTAGCTTCTGGTATATTGTTAAATTTCCACTTAATTTTTAAGGGACCCTAGAGAATTAGCATGACCCCACCTACACTAAGTTTATATACTGTATTTAACAGTATAATTTTCAAATATGACAGGAATAACCCAGATGTGAAATGCTGAATCATTAATCATAGCTATGATTAATATTTCATAAAATCAAAGCAAGCCTATCCACCCCTCATGTCATCAGATTTCCATAATGTATGAATCGAATTTAGAAGGTGCCTAATTTGGAAATACCAGATGCTCAGGGTACAGGAGAGAAATGCTTTAACTGAACTCTCCCAAGAGCACGAGCAGTATCATCTTCAGTCTCTACCAAATCCTGCTTTGGTTGTATTAACCGTGCTGAAATTCCAATTTTAGGAAGGGTAAACAAACAACATTTCTTAGGACGGTGGTATAGAAAAAGTCAACTGTATTTTGATATACAAAATATGTAATAACTAACTGTAATGATCGTCTTAGATACTAGTTCAATACAGAAAAAGTAGGCGACTTAAAATATGTTTGTTGAAAAAAAAAATCACAGAAAATAAATTTTCTAAATAACAATCTTCTCAATTTTTTGGCTACTGGCATATACAAAACCAACTGGAATAAATATACATATAATTCATTTATCATGGTTTTTATCATGCTATTTACCTGAAGCTCCAAGTGACATACTTCTATGGTAGACCCTAGCTATCACTTTGTAAATACATTATGCTATACAGCGTATACTTCGTGTAATGCTACTCAACATAAAAAAAGGAAATAATCTCACATATAGGTCATGTTAGACAAGTACTCTGGGAAAGTACGCACCCGGGAGTAATTACATAGAAGTGGTTGTGACTCAGATACCATATATTTTTACTACTGAAAGCTCCATCATATATTATAAAAACAATTTTGCCATTATAAAAGAAGTAATCTGATTAAAATCAACAGAGGCAATAAGTTGAATCAGTTTTTAAAAATTAATTTTCCCAACTGTTACACTTAGAACATACAAGATACACAATGGTAATTATTCATATATCAATATGAGGAAAATGTATATTAAAGATACTTCTAGAACAGCAGTTCGTTGCTGAATTAGTTACTGAATTAACTCCTGCTGTCAAGAAAGAACTTAAAACAGCACACAGACACATGTCAGCACAGGTCTGTAGCTTTCTAAAAAGAAGCACTTTACACAGTCGTAGTTATTTCACAATACCTCACTGTGGGAAGGGTCACTACTTTAATTCCATTTTTAAAGAGCACTGCTTCAAAAGTTTTCAGTATTCACCACCAGGGGACAAGGAGGACGCAGAGAATCCTGTGATACGAAGCCTCCGGAACTTCTGCTTGTTGACTCCGGAACCTCCATACAGTGAGGCCTCAGACCCCTCCCTGGGCTACTGCGTGAACACGGAAGGTTTAAGTCGCTTAAAATAAACTGGAGAATTTCTAAATAAGCCAGGCAAATGAATCCTGTTTATACACACATTATTAGGATTAGAATTACTTTGTACTTTTTCATATTTTAAACTTTCCCCCCCAATTCAGCAGAATAGTTTAAGTACATAATGATCTACTTATTCCTTAATTTTATACTTTTTAGGGTAAAAATTTCATCTGTGGCCGTATAATTCCTTCAATTTATAGAAACACTCTGAAAATACTCCAATGTTTACTGTAAAACTAGTCCTAAAATATAAATGAGGTTTCTATAAGATGCTAAATTCCCAGTATAGTTTTTAGACATGCAGAACCTTATCTTAAACGTTGGGGTAGGTGAGCTGACGTAAAATGTCAATAGATGCTCAATGTTTCTGACAACTTACAGTGTCTCCAATGTTTTATACAGCTTTTCCCAAGCTCTGGTTTCACGGGATGTTAAAAGGTGTTTTGGGTAGAAACAGTTCCGTGATCCAACACGTTTGAGCAGCAGTGTTTCTCTACTGAAGGGCGTCACGGAGCTTTTATCACGCTAAGTGTCTCCTTATTAGTTTCCCAGTGCTGTATACAATATGCAGCATTCCCAAATGAGCTTAATTTCAGAGACCTTTTCTTGAAGCTTTTATAACCAGGGCTCCTCAGAAAGCACTTTGGGAAAGGCTATATTACAGCCATGCCCTGTCTTAATGAATCATATTTTACAAAAGGATTCCCACTTCAGAGTCAAATAATCACCTCCCACAATGAGTTTAAAACAATTTTCAACTCACTTTTAGTGAGTTTCAAGATATTCAGAAACCTAGGTGTTGACAGGAGGAGTGAACAGGAATTAACATTTGTCTTAGGATTAAAGGACCTGCACAACTGCCCAGGTTGCGACCGCCCCGTTCATGAAGGCAGCCCCTCTGTCTGCCCGCCCCGCCCGGTTGCCTGGGCAGCTCCAGCTGTGGCGGGCAGGGGTGCCTGGGGCAGCTGGGACCCAAGGGCACAGCCACCGGCCTAGCCCTTAGCTGCGCAGGCAGGTCTCCTCCCCCACCCCAGGACACGCAGCTCAGCTCTCCTCTGGTACAGCACCTGCTCCACTTCAGATGCACACACCCTCTAAAAAGTCTTCCCTCTCCTTTACATTTCGGTTCAGTTGTTTCTGGAAACTCCTTTTACTCTTTCTTCTTTCTGCTCCTGAAACGCTACGCTGAAACTCTAAATCATGTCTGAGAAGTACACAAGTTCCACTGGTTACAGGGCTGTTAAGGAGACGGAAAGTCATCCATTTGGGGTAAAAAAGACGGATGAGCAGGGCCATCCAGCCCGGAGCCCCCTCAGTCCTCAACGATCCTTTGAGAAACCCCGTACAGCCCTTATTTCTTCTTAAACTACCTTTCACTGTTTAAGAATTTACTTGTTAGTACTGTTTCATACTTCGTTCATTACATATGTACACCCTATTTGCTATTTTGTAAAATAAATGGTTTTTATTGACCTTCCCAGGAACCTGAAGACAGGTGTATGGTTGAGGCCACAGGAAGGTGGCAATTCCAGCCAACCTGACGATGAGCCCTTAGAACGTTACACACTCAGAGTCTGCGACCCCAGCCCCGTGGACCGGCGCGTTTCCCTTCACCTTGCGCTTTCCCATCAGCTTGTTCGGTTCATTGTTCGGCGGGAACAATGAACCGCTTCTTTCTTCTCATCCTCCTCCTCCCTCAAAATCCTCCCGACTTCTCCACAAAAAAACCTGGATGGACTAACTACGGGTTAACTGGAAACAGTGCTCACTTAAGCATTGCACATTACCCTTAACCGGAAGCTGCATCAGGCCCGCCTTTTATTTGCTGCTATAATGTAACACACAACTTTAACACGCAAGCAGTGACCAAGTGCTAAAAGGCAGCATTGATGTTATTACCGAAGATGAAGGTTAAGGGACATCACAAAGGCCTCCGGGCAGAACTGCAAACATGCTGAGAGCTGTGCTTTTCTCACAAAAAGCATGGCCGTGACGGCCACAGCTCACACAATCACAGCTGGTCCAGGACATGGAAAACAGAGCTTGCCTTAGTGTCTTTCACCCCCTCACATGGGAAGAAACTGCATCAACAAAAAGCAACGGCAGCAACAATGATTCACTTCCCGCCCACCTGCCACAGTCTTTGCGGGGCTGGTTCCCTTGCTGCAGTGGGATGGTGGTGGGGGGATCACCCTCCCACAGAAAGGAACGGACCCCTCCCCCCACCAAGAGAGGGAAGAACCAAGGAGGGAGCCAACATGGGGAGCAGTTTCAAGTTCTACCGTCTTATTTTATATGCGATCCCTGATTCACTACGAAACCACTCTTGTGCGCTGAACAGTGAATATTTAGTCACATACTATTTCAGAGTAACAAACAGCACCTAGCATGATGCTGACCTGCACCATCCAGGCAATGACCACAGCTGTGAGTAATAACATCTGCCACACATGAGGCTCAAGCGATTGGTATATATTTAGGAAAACATTTATCCTTTTTCCGTACATGTAATTACTTTAAAGTCCCGTAAGATACATTTTTGAAAATACAAGGGTTTATTAATTACCTGAATTAACATGCTCAAGTTAAACCAAAATATCTGTAATTTACATGTGTAAACTGTTCTGATGAACAATAAAACAAATACCAAACCCACAGTGTTCGGGGGGTCAAACTATGCAACAAATGGACAGACCTAAATTACTGAATTTAACTAACACATAGAAGCCCAAAGAACTCTCCTATAATATGCAAGGCAACTATATGACGCAAAAAGACTGTTTATAAACTGGATGTAATTTGACATTCTAGTCAAGAGTGGGGTAGAATTTTATCCACTGAGAAACCGACCAATTTCTTGAGCAATCCCTTTTAAAACTCATAAATAAACTTAGGCCTCTTATACAATGTGTAAATTCTTCATTATGATGAAATGTAACAAAGTATCTTGCCCTTGGGTTGCTCAGTTTCAGCCAAAACAGATGCAAATGGCTTGTCAGATGACAGCTGTTTGATAAGGCTCCTCTACAAGACGCGCATGCTTTACTTTTTTCCGTGAAACTTGGGATGGAAGGCAGAAGGCAGGCAGAGAGTTAGTGTAGCATACAGTCTAAAGGCAATGCTACGACCGTGATTAAGCAGAAAAGTTAAAAGGCACAGATTTTCCACAGCTTCGCTGCGTGCAACCCATCCGTGTAACAAGCTGACAGGCCTAGCGCGCCCGCTCCATCATCCCCTCCGACAGCTAAAACGCAGCGCTGCATCCCTTTTCAGGGGAAATTTGCGTCTGCACCATGAAGCGTTGTACATTATTTCTCAGCACTGCAGGGGGCCCGAGTCCATATGGAGCCTTCACAAATATTACCACAGATCAAACCAGCGGCGTCGTGAGGCAGATTTGACATACCTATTTAAATGAGCAGCAGGGGTCCCCGGGCAGCCTCAGGCCGTGCGCAGAGCCTGGGCGGAGAGCAGAAGCCCAGCTCCATCACTCAGCAAAGACACTCTCCGCATCCATCATTCATTTCATTTCTGCCAGGGCAAGAAGCTCATTTGCCCAAGGTCAACAAGAAGTGAAAAGAAGGTTTTCTTTTTTTCCCCCGAGAAATGAATGTACCTGACAAGCGGGGACTTTGTCCTCTGGGTTTGCGGAGCACAAATAAACACCAGCCAGCTCGACAGAGTGCACGTGTGCTTGCGAGCCGAGCCCCCCGAGAGCTGACTGTGGATGGGAAGGCCCAGGGACAACTTCTGTGACTTGTAAAACTCGTATATGAATAAAACAAAACTCGACACCATGTTCTAAAAATAAAGTGGGTTCTGTTGTTTCAAACTGGGTATTAGCATCCGGGCTTTTGTCACGGTAACTGTAGGGGACTCCCCAGTGTGCGCACCATCAACCAACTCACGGCTCTGCAAGGAGATAAGACCTGTCCCCAGTACACGCACACGCAGCTGGAAGGCAACAAGTAATAAAAGCACTTCCTAGGCCTTCTGAGCCCAAATTCTAGACTCAGACACTACACTGACCTATGAAAAGCAAAAGTCGTATAGGAATAACTAAAGGGTAGAGAGAAGGACTTGCCTCACCCCCAACGTGAGCGCCCCATCGCCCTGACAGCCCGTTTCTTGATTCAGGTCCCACCTTGACGCACACCCATGCATTGATACTGAGCTGAGCATCTATCTCCCAATATGACCTCAGTTTGGAAGTAAAAGCATTTTAAGGACAAGCCATTCTGACATAAATTCTCTAATGCTTACCTTTAGCAAAAATGAATAAATAAAATCTAAAGCCTTTCAAGATACTGTCTTGCCTCTGGAAGTCTTATTTTTTGTCCATTATGAAACACACTAGGTAAATTCTGAAGCTGAGGGAAATCTCTGCTATCATTAGTTACTTAGCTTACAGTTCATATTATTTACCATAAATGTAATATACTTACATGCATTAATGAATAATATGACTGTTTGCCAGTATAAAAGAGAAAATGAAATGGGCGGCCATCTTCTCCCCACTGGATTGCTAATAAAAACAAATAAACAAAAATAAAAATATACAGAGACCAAATAGCTTGTATTTAATTGCCATTCATAATTCTGCAAGAAGACACATTTTTAATTCTGATTAACTTTTAAAATAACAAAATAGCATTAATATTTAGAATTTAGTTTGGCAGGTTTAACATGTAAATATTTAGGATATTTAATATTTCATACCCATTAATACAAAGCAACGTTTATATTTGATAAAACATTCCTAAATATTTCACCATGAGAATTTCTGTAGTATGTTTTAAATAAACACACAAAATACCAAAGTCATCTTGCTAAAACAAAAAAATTTGGCTGTAAATACAACGCACTCCCATGTTCTTAAAAAGGAAAACTGATAAAGTCAATTATGTAATACAGTTAGGAAATTAGAGATAGGAATACTATAAGAAAGAAAAAAACAAAATGGATTTTTCCGTGCCCCGTTATTTGTTTCAACTCTGTGGTGAGATACCTCCAAGAGTCTGAAACATTTAAAACAGAAGGGGCCCCGCAAAGATGTTATGTGTAATTCCTTCTGAAATACAGACAGTCGTTCACATCTAACAACCACCCAACAAACTAGGAAACGGAGCTGCTGCAGTAAATAAAGCAAACACCAGCTCCATGTCCTCTTCCCGTATCTGTACTGAGCTGTTTCTCTGTTAACAACGTGCGAGAACTCCAAACACGAAGACTGCACTCCTCTATTACATGAGTTGTAAACTCTTTTCTCCCAGTCTGTCACTTGCCTTTAAATTTTGTTTGTGGCGTCTTTCATAATCAAGACGTTTGAAGTGTATGTGTACAGTAGATTCTGTCACTTTTCCTCTATGGCAGTGCTTCTCAACTGTTTCTTCATTATCATTCCTACTAAGGCACCTTTTCAGACACTTTTCTCCCTAATTGCCTGCCTCCCCATGAAATCTTAATACCGCAGATACGCTGCATATCCGCTGATGTATACTGTGGCCCTCCAAAGGGCCACAAACATTGTAATAACTAAGATTTTTTCACCTCCTGCGAACCAATTTACACCCCCTTGGGGGCAATATCACCCCCAGTGAGAAAACCTGCTTTAAGACTTTGGGCTTTCTAAAAACTATTTTCCCATATTTGCTTCTGGAATTTTTGTACGTTTTCATGATCATAAATTTAATCGATCTGAAATTTATGTCTGTGAGGCAGAAATCCAAACATGCATTATTTTGTCCAACAAAGAGAGTTATTACTCCATTACAGTTTTTTGAATAATACACTCTTTTCTTTTAAAACGTCACCTGTACAATATGTAGGGTATCTTCCTCTTCTGGGGTAACTGGATTACACACAGAACACTTTAAGTGCATACATTTAAAATGAAGACCAAAATTTCATAACAAATGGTGAAAAATGTCTAGATACAGTGCTTGGCTTGAAAAATAAAAACACATTCTTATTTGCCAATGGCTTACTGATGAATTAAATGGTTCTCCAACACCACTTTCAAAGACTTCATGGAATCTTGTATATTTTCCAGTATTTATAACTCTACTATGCAATTTTCAGTATATTGTGAAAGTAGAGAGTGATCAAGAAAGACAAATATCATGGTTGCAGATAAGACTCTACTGAAAAGCTTGGAGGGATTTTGGAGTTGGGTCTCATTCCATGTGTGTACATGATTTTATAATATGCATTTACGTGCGTGTGTGTATATACGTGTGTGTATATAATTTCATTCAATCTAAGATGTCACAGATTTTAAGATGCTCCATCACATATCTTATACAAAGAAAGAAAGAAAAAAAGCAAATGGTATGCAGTATAGTTTACATCAATTGTAAAATGAATCCTGTTTGGTAAAAGTGTTAAAATTTGAAAAGCTGTGTCTTAGAATTCACAAAATATGGCAAAAACAAACATATGCTGATTGTGAATAATCTGGTCCACTAGTCTGTCTGTTTGCACCATTACCACCATTTAATTAAAATCAGTTTTTTGCTGCATTTTGATACTTGGTAGGGTAACTTCCTTCATTACTCTTATTTCTTTTAAAAACTTCTCGCTGCTTCTTGTACATTTACTCTTTCAAAATAAACTTTGAAAGTTTTTTTCCAAGAGTCCTACCAGGACTTTGAAATTACATTAAATTTATTAATAATTTTTAAAGTAGCAACTCTGCAATATTATCTTTCCTTACATGAAAGTGAAATCTTTTTTCCAGCTATTCAGATTAACACTTATGATCTTTAAGTTTTACGATTTTCTATATAAATCCCTTACATACTTTTGGAGTTTCATTTGCATTTTAGTTTCTGTTGCTCTTGATACTGTCCCCTCAGTTATCTGTTTTCTATAAAATCAACTTTAATTACACAATACACTTTTTTTTTTAATAGACTTTATTTTTTTTTAGAGCAGTTTTAGGTTCACAGCAAAATTGAGAGGAAGGTGCAGAGATTTCCCACATACCTCTACCACCCCCATTATCAACATCCCCACCAGATGATCCTACACTGACACATCATAATCACCCAAAGTCCATAGTTTACATTAGGGCTCACTCCTGTGGGCACTGTATGTGTTTGTACAGATGTATAATGACATTTATCCACTGCTCTAAAAAGCCTGAGCTCTGCCTATTCCTTCCTCCCTCCCCCACGACCCCTGGCAACCACTGACCTTTTCACCAGTTCCATAGTTCTGCCTTTTCCAGAATGTCACAGAATTGGGATCATGCAGTGTATACCCTTTTCAGGTTGGCTTCCTTCACTTAGTAATATGCATTTAAGTTTCCTCCATGCCTTTTCAAGGTGTGATAGCACCCTTCTTTTTAGTGCTCAACAACACTCCATTGTCTGGATGGACCACAGTTTAATCATGCATTCACCAACTGAAGGACATCTTGGTTACTTTCATTTTGGCAATTCTGAATAAAGCTGCTATAAACAACTGCGTGCAGGTTTTTGTGTGGACATGTTTTCAACTTACCTGGGTAAATGCCAAGAAGCAAATACCAAACTGCTGGATGATACGGAAAGAGTAGGCTTCGTTGTGTAAGAAATCACCAGACCATCCTCCAGAGCGGCTGTGCCATTCTCCTGTACCCCTATCGGTAAGGAAGAGGGGCTCCTGTTGCTCCACATCCCCACCAGCATTTGCTGTTGTCAGAGTTCTGGATTCTGGCCATTCTAATAGGTGTGTAGTGGTATCTCATTGCTGCTTTAATTTGTATTTCCATGGAGCATCTTTTCAAATGCTTATTTTTCATCTGCGTATGTTCTCTGGTGATGTGTCTGTTAAAGTCTTTGGCTCATTTTTAAATCAGGTGGTTGTTTTCTTATTGTTGACTTCTAAGAGTTCTTTGTATATTTTGGATAACAGTCCTTTATCAGATATGTCTTTTCCAAGTATTTTTCTACCATCCTGTGGCTTGTCTTTTCATTTTCTTGACCACGTCTTCCACAGAGCAGAAAATTTTAATTTTAATGAAATCCAGCTTATCAACTCTTTCTTTCATGGATCATGACTTCGGTGTTTTATCTAAAAAGCTATGGTGAAACCCAACTCTTCTAGGTTATTAATTATAGATTCAGTTTCTTTAATAGGTATAGGCCTATTCACATTGTCTACTTCTTGTGTAAGTATCATACTATTCCATAGTGTGATTCTCCAACAGTTCATCTAGCTACCCTACTGATGAACATTTAAATTGTTTCTAATTTTTTGCTGACACAGGCTATTTGCAATTTCCAGTCTGATGAGTGATAATGATCTCTTATCCTTATTTGACAGACATTATTTCTGATCTGACATTTTCCAATGTTTACTGGCTACTTTTATTTTCTTGATTTATGAATTACCTTCTTTCCCTTTTGCCCATTTTTCTATGAGCCTGTTTTCCTTGTTAATTTTAACAATAATTTATTCCAGACATTAGACCTCTATTGTGTTTCAAATTTTCTCCAGTCTGTTGCTTGTTTTTTAAATTTACTGTATCTTTTTTTTTCAGGGAGAAGTTTTACATTTTGAAATAGAAAATTTATTGATCTTTGTCCTCTTTGTTTGTGACTTAAGGGCATAATATTTGTTATTTAAAAATACTGATAGTTGTATGATTATCTTTCAACTGGCCACTTTATCTGATTCTATTCTAGAGTTTCAATCTCTTAATTCCAAAATCATAACGTACTTTTAAGTCTTGACCCAACTCTGTCATCTTCTGGATACAATCTATTTTTTAATATTCCATTAAGTGGATTAAGAAATCGGAGATTTCTGTCCACAGAAATGCAGAAGCATGTTTCCACCAATTTTTCTTTAAGGTTGCCACAAATTTAAAACAGAAAATGAGAATAATCCAAATGTACCGCTGATGAAAATTCATCCTCACCAAAACCAATGGCAGAACAGAAGGAAACTGAAATGCAACACTCCAAACCGAATTAAATATCTTCAAGTAACCCTCTGGAGTTTCTGGAGAACACTCTGAATCAAAAGTTCAAAACTGAGAACAAATGGACAAAAAGCTCAAAGAAATGAAACAATGTGATTAAATTCAGGGGAGAAACAGAAAAAGTTAAAAGAATCAGAAATGTAGACTAACTTATAAGTAACCCAAAAAAGAACAGCCTAAAAACACAATAAAGGACATTAAAAAAAAAGTAGGGAAACAACCAAAACAATGAAAATGACATAAAGAAGTTAAGAGTCAGAGAGATGGTGATTGACTTGGAAGACGATCAAGGAAGGAATAACATTTATATAATTGGAGTCCCAAGGAACAAAAACAAAAAGTGGAACAGAATATTCATAACTTAAAAAAAACTATTTCTGGATGTAAAGACTTGAACCTACCTATTTAAAGAGCTCACTGTCACCACTGTAATCTAACCCTCAATAATCAACTCGATGCCATATTTTCATAAAGCTACTAGATAACTTTAGATTAAGAATCCTTAGGATCACCAGGGGGAAAGATAACTAGACTGGCACGAAACTTCTCAGAAACTACAGACAAGGCAAGGCAACGAAGGAGCAGCATTTTCAAGAAACTCAAGAAAAGAAAGTATGAACCAAAGATTCTCCCCTCCAGCCAAGCGGTCCTTCAAGTATCAAGGCTATAAAAAAACAATTTTAAAAACATAAGAACTCAGGGAATTTATACCTATGAGCCATTTTTGAAGAATCTACTAGAAAATGAACTCCATTCAACCAAGAGATGACCAGGGAGACCTTAGCAAAAGGAGTTATGGACAGCATTTAATAAGCTAATTGTAGGCTTAAAACTAAAACAAAGACGAGCAAGAAGTGCACAGAAGAAGATGTTAAAACCCACAAGTACGTATGCGTGCATGTAGGTATATATTTGTACAGCTGAAATTCAGTGTTTTTAAAATGGTTCTTGTCCACCAAGATACATAAAGGCAGAGAAAGTTCACAATTTGTTTGTAACCGAGGAGACCATCACGTTACTTAGGTCATCAGTACACTCCATGCCACACTGATTTCTTTGCGTGGATTTGGCCACCATGCTGTCATCAGCTGGCAGGAGGCTCACAGGATCTCTGCATGACTAGCATTTCAGCTTCACCTATACTCTGGCATGTTTTTATAAAAGAGTATCATTTTAACAAATTTCAGAACAATCCACTGTTTGAATGTTTCCAGTATACAGATATCCAAATAATGATATTCTACTGTAATGCTTATATATAGTTTTTAGTTTATAGTTTTGTATTTTCTAAGTGGGCACTCATAACACCTGTGCATATTAAGTGATTTATTCCTAATTTCTTTGCCTTTTTTAATCATACTGGTTAAGACTTTCAAAATAACAATGAGTACCAGAGGCAAGTGTAGGCATACTTGCCTTATTCCTGAACTTAATGTAAAGGAATCCAACGATATGTTTTTTAATCTGATGTGTTTCTGTTTCTCATGATAGTCTTTCTCAAACTAAGAAAATTTCTTTCTATTTCTAGTTTAAGAGTTTTTACCAAAAAATAAATGCTGAATTTTGTTAAATAACTTCTTATTCATCTTCGGAAATATTTTTTCCCTGACTCAGTTAACACAGGGGACTACATTAATAAATTCCTAATGGTAAACCACCCTTATATTCCTGGGGTGTGGGGGGCAGAGATCGTATTCTCTTAATATAATGCTGTATTTGGTTTGCTATCATTTAATTTAGTAAGAATAGAGTGTAGGTTTCTTTAAGGTGAGCTTAGAAGTTTATGTTATCCTTCTTCTGTTCTGCAGCAGTTCAAATAATATAAAAGTTACAAACTTTTTCAAGGTATGACAGACCTCACCGACAAAACTTTCTGGGCTGTGTGCCTCTTTGGTTAGGTCTTTGATTACCTTTGACTTCTTCTCCAGCTTTTAGTCTAACCAGCATTTCCTAATTAAGACAATTTTGGGAACTGTTTTTCTTTAAACTGTGTGAGTGGGGTTTGAGCAACACTCTGGACCCACGACTGCCTGGGCCCACCTACGTCCTCTGCCTCGGCCACTTCCCAGCTATGTGCCCTGGCTAAGTTTACCCCACACATCTGAAAAATGGGGCAAACAATATTATCTACTTACGAAAACTGCTGCGAAGATCATGAGTTAATGCATGCAAAGCACTGAGAACTGTGCCTGGCCTGCTCTAAGTTTTAATAAATACTAGTTACTATATTATTTAGGATATTTTTCAGATTAATAAGAATCAAGTTACCCATAACAATCTTACACTTTTAAATATCTTCTGAAAAAAAAAATCCTCTGAATATTATTATGTAAAATTATTAACGTTGTCCTCTTATGTTTTCTCTTTTTCCATTAACCAGAGTTAGTTGGTTTTATTGTCCTACCCCTTCTTTTAAAAATCTTTACTTCATTCATCCATTTCATTCTTTTTCTGCCTTCTTGAACTGAATACTGAACAGTTCATTTATTTCTAGTCTTTCTTAATAACTAATAAATATAGGTTTCCCTCTCCATAAAACACTGTCTGTATCCCATAGGGTTTAATATGAACTGTCATATACTTCTAAATAGTCTAAAATCTCAATTTTGATTTCTCTTTAACCCAAAAGCTTTATGGTTCTATCGATTTTAATTCAGAATATCTAATCTACAAAATTTCTATTTTTATAATTTGTTAGGTTTTCTCTACAACCTATTACATCATATTCTATTAATATTCCATTGGCATCTGCATAGAAAATGTATTCTTTGTACTTGTATCTGTAACTACAAAATCATGCTGTGTTATTCAAATTCTTTACAGCCTTAGTTAACAGTTTTTGCTTTAAACATTTCAATGCTAAATGCTTGGTGCAAAAAGGTTCATGGTCTTCCAATCCACTTAATGGATATTAGGTTTTATCAATATAGATTAACATTCTTGTCTCACTGAACCATTCCCGAACCTCCCTGAATTCCATTCTGTCTGGCATTAGGTGCTACTCCTTGCTTCTGTCATCAACCGGGTACACATCTTTGTTTTTCCCAATATTTTTATCACTTATTTTAAAAAGTAGAGCAGCTTTTTTATGTTAACTCAATCTGGAAGCTTCCATCTTTTAATAAGGGAAGTGGTGGCACATTACAAGTGCCATAATCTATTCAAATCTAAAGTTCACTGATTTTTTTAACATAAAAAATCAATTTGTCCTATTCACAAAGTACAGCAAAATTGGTAGGTAGATGGCAAAAAGTACTCTGCTCATTCTAAAGGCATACTGTTTAAATACAGTTAAATATACTTAAATGAAATGTAAGAAAATCCTATCAACACTGACATATTTCCAAAATAACACACAGGCATTCTGCAGGGACACACGGACATTTCAGTTTTTACATTCCAGCTGATAGTAGTAACAACTTTCTAATATTCAGAAGCTGGTATGATCTGAAAGAAAGAACCAGTCTCAGAGGGGCAGATATCCAAGAAGAGATGCAACTAGTAGAGATACACAGAACAAAGAGAGGAAGAGACATAAGTGAGGAGACTGAGAGGTTGAAAAATGGGGGGGCGAAAAGTGATTTTTTTTTCCCCACTAAAAAAAGGGGAAAAAAATCACTATCATTACAAACATTTACAGAAAAGCCACTAAGTGTAAGTTACTGTGCCTTGTGCATAGTTTTATTTCTAGGAAACTGAGCTGCATCTTTAAATTTGATGTGTACTTTTAATATAGCCTTCATCTGTTATCTTCCCAGAAGCTATTAATTGAATTGATGTCATAGTTTATTATCAACCACATCTAAGAATTCAGAAAATATAAAAGACAGAATATATTTATTAAAAGATTCAAAATACTTATAACAAGATTCAAAATAAAAATTATCATGTAAAGAGAAGTAGAGAAAAATGACAGAATGCCTAGCTTTGAACAAAGGTGACTCAGCAAAAACATCAATGCAAAACAAATACATTTTTAATAAAAATATCTGCTCTCTCACCAATCTCTATTTATCAGCTCTGAAACACCCTAATGCTGCCTGTAAACTGAGCATCTGTGGCCAGCAGGCGACCCTCCAATGTATCCACACATTTTCGCTGTTGAGTTACACACCTACTAAGAGTCAACTGTGTTTATTTCCAAACCTGTTTATTAGAATTGTACTTATTTCTGTAATTACATGAATCAAGTATTCCATAAACAGATGAAACATGGGTGGAAACAGAAAAGACAGTTGATGCTTGTATCAAAACTAAGTTGAATGCTTTAGAAAGATTCAAAGGCAAGTTACTAAAAAAAAAAGTCTGTTCAACTTCTGTGTAGTCGGGGGAAATTCGGTAGAAATATAAAAATATTCTGCACTCAGATTCCTTAGGAAGTTTAAGTTCTTCACTCCACTGTAAGGAAATCAAAACTAAAAATCTCTGATGCTGCATCTCAGGGGCAGAGGCACGCAAAAGAAACGAGGAGGAACAGATACGTCCTCAAAGAAAAACCCTCTAGGGCTACAGCAAAAGACTGATGAATATAAATTTATATTTGAGTGTTTTAAAGAAATGATTTCTGGCTTTAATACTTTTTAAAGTAACTGACAATGCCCCCCCCCCACCCCCAGCTTATCCAAGAAGCTTCTAACGTAAATTAGAAAATAGTAAATATGTTATTTTCTGGTGACCTTAAAGCTTGTCCTACGTTCTCAAGATTTTAGTTTACACATTTAAAAGATAAAGAGAAAAATCTTGGGCTTCCCTGGTGGCGCAGTGGTTGAGAATCTGCCTGCCAATGCAGGGGACACGGGTTCGAGCCCTGGTCTGGGAAGATCCCACATGCCGCAGAGCAACTGGGCCCATGGGCCACAACTACTGAGCCTGCGCATCTGGAGCCTGTGCTCCGCAAGAGAGGCCGCGACAGTGAGAGGCCCGCGCACCGCGATGAAGAGTGGCCCCCACTCGCCGCAACTAGAGAAAGCCCTCGCACAGAAATGAAGACCCAACACACCCAAAAATAAATAAATTAATAAATAAATTGATTAAAAAAAAAAAAGATAAAGAGAAAAATCTTAAAAGAAACCAGAGAAAACAGGGGACCAGCTAAGAATGTTGGCTAACTGCTCATCAGGAACAACGCAAGGCAAGAGACAACAGAATCACATCAATAAAGTAATAAAAAAAGGGGGGAGGGAATCTATATTCAGTGAAAATATGCTTACAAATTGAAGAAAAATTTTAAATTTTCATATTAAAAAAAGTTGAATTTGTCTCCAGCAGATCTGTACCCAGCTCTTCTTCAAAAAGGCATATTAGAATGCAAATAAACTGACATTAGTATAGGCATAAACTCTAACCTGATCTAATTTTAATATTATTTAATTAAAAAGAAAGTTCGTAAACTCCATTCATTATTAGTTATAAAGTACTCCTGACTTATTTCACGACTACCATGACCTAGGAGGGCATCTCCGTAACACCTGAGTGACTGCTGATACGTAACATAGCACTGTAGGAAAGAAAGAACTATCTGTTTTATTCTTGAACAAACTTACCTCTTTGTTTTGGAAAAATCTCTTCAGGATGCTGTAAAATAAATTAAAAATGCATCAGGTAATTGCTGTAACATATAAACCTAAGTGAAATTTGTAAAATTATTAATGAAGATAACTACCTTCATTACTGGCCGGGCTCGCTTCTCAAACAAACCACTGGGAAAAAGGTAAGCAATCGCTCTCTGAAAATACACACAAAGGTTAATTAACAGTTGTTATAACAACAAGTTGACGTTATGACTAATAGTAACTGAGTGCTTACCATGTGCCAGATATCGAACCAGGAGTTTCACATACATTATCTCACCTTGTAATCTTCTAAATGGGATAATAAAATTACCACATATACATTCCCCAAAAGAAAAAAATTTGTAACTGTTAAACTAGTTATTAACAATTTTCGAGTGTCCGCTTCAAACATGAGTGTGCCAGCACAGATAACCCTTCTCTCTCCTTCTTAAAGGAAACTGGAGGAGCCCCTGTGCGAGTGCTGGGCGGGGGCCCAGGAGCAGCCTCCCAGCCCCAGGTGGTAGGCGGATGTCCTCATACAGAAGACTGGAAAGGGCAGGCCCTACATCCCACCCACTGTGACACCGGGATGCTTTCAGAAGCTCTTTGAACGTTTCCTAGAACGTGGGAGACGGTTTTTAAACTACATGTTTCCAAACATGTTCTCTTCAGTGTCTGTTTTGCAAGGGGGACGCTCTTGACATTCTGAATGTGATGCTCCCCTGTAGGCAACTTCCCCTACACGGCGGGTCATTTACCATCCCTGGCCCTTTCCCCAAAGTCCGTGCCAGGAACAACCCCAGTGCTTGTGACAAATCTCACCCCTACACGCGTCCAAAAGCCCTTCACCTCCTGGGAGCAGGACTGCCCCCTACTTGCGTAAGCCCCTACAGCCCCTCCTACACCCACCCACCCACCATCCCACCCACAATTAAAAGGAAGAACAAACACAGAGGCCATGCGTTTTCATCTCTGTGGGACGCTGGCAGGCGCAAAGTCAGTGGCCTTGGACCCCAGCCCCTCTCTGAACTCTAAATGACCCAGCAGCTCCTGCAGACCCAGTGCTGCTCTTTTAGGGCCTGTTCTCTCCACGCAGCCAATGTGCTGGACCAGGTTCTGCTCCTGGAAGTGAGGGCCTATAACTTGGGGGTATATTCAATTATATTAGGGAGCCCAGCTGTGGCTCTGGGTCAAGCATCATTCCTTCAGCCTTTTGGCAATAAAATTGACACTAAAAAACAAAAACAACAACAACAACAAACTTGGCTCACACATCAGAATGCTAACTTTGTGAACTTTTTTTTTCTTTTTGAAAAACCAGGGACTCCTCTCCCTTCCTTCTCTGAAGAAGAAAAGGTGGACTTTTTATTTAATAAGTGATGTTGAGACAACGGATTGCCATTTGAAAAAAGATAAAATTTGATCCAAACCTCACACCATACACCTGAGTAACTCCAAATGAGTCAGAGAGCCAAACTTGGAAAATGAAACCAAACAAGTACCAGAAGACAACATGTATGAATTCCTTTACAACCTAGACATGGGAAAGTCCTTCTTAACTACCACCCAAAATTCAGAAGGAAAGAAAAAAAAAAATTGACCAATTAAACTACAGAAAAAAAAAAGAAAAATATGGCTCAAATATATTCAGAATAATAAAGGAGCAATTAAAAGTACTGAGATAACACTTCATCCAACAGGACTAACAAAAATTCGAAAGCTTCACAGCATACTGCTGGCGAGGTTACAGAAACACCCTGACGCCTTGCTGGTGGGAGTGTCCAACCTCCAGGGTTGGCAGTTTGCTAACATCTAACAAGACTACATATACATTTCCCGCAGCAATTCCACTTCTACAAATTTACCCTGAAGATACACCCCCACGAATATAAAACAACACAGCATAGGCTGTTAATTGATTTATAAGAACACAATACTAGAAACAACCAAATTATCATACACAAGAGGTTAGTTGAATAAATGAAGGTACATCTATGCCATCAAGTACTCTATAGCCGTAACAGAAGACTGAGAAAAGCAAGATGCAAAAGAAATATACTTAGAATGTGGCCACTGGTTTAAGAAAGAGAAACAGAAGTAAGAAAATACATACTGGAGTAGGAAAAAAACATACATAGGTTTCTTTTTGCAAACATAAACACAGTCTTTTTTAAGGCAGTTTTCTGATATGTTATTCAGAAATATCTATATTAGAATAATAAAAAAATGCAGAATTTAAATATTTCGCTAAGTGAAGTTAAGTCAACCAGAAAACCACTGGAGGAAGGTGGTGAAGGAAATACCTGACTCTGCTAGTGTTAACCTCCCTGTCAACTGTTAGGTTCTAGGATTCCTGGTGTGTGTGTGGCACTTACCAGGCACCAGAGAACATGTACCAGCAGGAAATGGCCTATACCCTCTCAAGCATCTTAAAATTGGAGGAAAATTGGCATTCACATCTGAATTGTGGTTTGGCCCACTTGGACCAAGTTTATCAACCATGATGGATTAACAGAAATGTCACAATTATCTGAAATAAGTACTTTTTCACTTGTGAACAATCTACATGAAAAACTATTATTTACACTAAGAAACACCCAGGCGCAGTGGTTAAGAATCCGCCTGCCAGTGCAGGGGACATGGGTTCGATCCCTGGTCCAGGAAGATCCCACATGCCGCGGAGCAACTAAGCCCGAGAGCCACAACTACTGAGCCCGTGTGCCACAACTACTGAAGCCTTCATGCCTAGAGCCCGTGCTCCACAACAAGAGAAGCCACCGCAATGAGAAGCCCGCGCACCACAACGAAGAGTAGCCCCCGCTCACTGCAACTAGAGAAAGCCCGCGCACAGCAATGAAGACCCAATGCAGCCAAAAATAAATAATTAATTAGGGCTTCCCTGGTAGCGCAGTTGTTGAGAATCTGCCTGCCAATGCAGGGGACACGGGTTCGAGCCCTGGCCTGGGAAGATCCCACATGCCGTGGAGCAACTAAGCCCGTGAGCCACAACTACTGAGCCTGCGCGTCTGGAGCCTGTGCTCCGCAACAAGAGAGGCCACGACAGTGAGAGGCCCGCGCACCGCGATGAAGAGTGGGCCCCACTCGCCGCAACTAGAGAAAGCCCTTGCACAGAAACGAAGACCCAACACAGCCAAGAATAAATAAATAAATAAATAAAATTTAAAAAAAAATTAATTTTAAAAAATAATAAACTAAGAAACACCCAACCTTTCACAAAAACAAAAACCAAAAATACATGTATCAGTTGGGACTCAATTAATGATTCTTCAAGAAGCTTTAGAACAGTATTACTAGCCTAACATTTTTATTTGTTTCAGGCTTAGCATTTGTTTCAAGAGACCTATTCTCAGTTGAGGAACCAGACTTTAGATGTGGCCTGTAGGTAAACACACTGGTATTCAAACATCATCAATATCCATGAACATATACCTGAAATAGACACTAAACCTTGCCTTACTCTGATTTAAGGTTGTTGCTGCCTTAATCTTTCAGTTTTACATTCACTCAGAAGAAAATCTGAGCCACAGGAATAGAAAACAAAGGGCACTTTCCTACAGTAAGCTCTAGCTTAATATTTCCTATATTAAGTTCTGGAATTTGTATGGAATTCAACTTGGCGAAGTTCTCAGGTGTTTTAAAGTAATGTCACATTTGAAAACACTGTTAGACATATGTATGGCTTAGGTTCAATGGTTGGTTGTCACAAAAACAAAAAAACATAACACAAAAAACCTTGCTTCTCCCAGGGAGGAAAAAAAAAGTGGAGTACACATTTAGTGACAAGTATAGAACCCTTTAGAAATTTATTAGACTACGGCATGGTTTACCTGAATCCAAAACAAAAAAAGTACTGATTAAAATAAAAGAATGTAAACTAAAGAAAAAAATTAATCCAAGTAAGTCACAGAATAAACTAATTCTCATTTGTAAACATGTTGTTTACATCTTTGGATTTTCACTAGAATACTGGTAATTCAAGTGTTCCCTAAAATGAAGGCAAAGTATTTAACTATATTCTTAGGCTTATGTCAAAGTATAAAAGGACTGCAAACTCAATCCAGGAGAAGGAAGGACTGGGTCAGGAATGCAATCTCTATTAATTAGGTATCCCAGCTGGGCAGTGGGTTTGCAGCTGTTAACTTGATCAATGACTTACCTAAATGTCATCTCTACTGATTCGCTTATAAATTACCAGCAAGTGAGACTAATGTACAGGTGCTAATTTATTTAAACTGTTCTCTACAGTTCTACACAGCTTTATAAACTGCATCTGGCACCTAATGTTAGCTGTCAGTTGTACTTAGACATGCCTGTCCTAACGACTCTGTTCATTAGAAGTGAGCACAAATTATGAAATATTGTGAAAAATGATACATCAAATGGAATGGGCACAGCAAATCAATTAGAGAAACTTCACACGGCATATTCACACTTTGGAGAACAAAACATTCAGGTTTCGGAAGGAGGTCTATAATACCAATTAAAAAGTAATTGGTAGACGTCAGCAGTATTATATATCAATTTGCTGGCTTTTTTCCTGAAATTCTAGAGTAACGCAGAACTTTTAATTCCTAAATAAAGACATTAGTAAATGCAAGTGCAATTCTGTATCCATAATATTTAATATAACCGAAATGTCTCCAACTTAAAATTTATAAGCTTAATTCAAAAAGGAAAATGCAAATATCAGCGGTCCTCAACCTTTCTGTGTTTACAGCACGATTCTGAGAAAAAGAGTTTTGATGGTACACGTGAAAGGACGAAAAGGGTGAACAACACTACACAGACGTGTCTACTCCGGCACGGCGGGTGTGTGACGATGTCTGTGGAATTCCAGGGCCCTGACCACTGGCCAGCCCTGAGCCTTGGGTCAAGAGCTGAGGAAAACATCTGTGCCCACCTCTGTCACATACTATGGGGCTACTTCTTACAGTTCCCACACACACAGACTCTTCTTTTGACCAAACTGTAACCGCTTTACACTGAATTACAAGCCCCATCCAGCTCGATGCTCACTGGACAGACTTCGCGCAGTAACACACACTGTCTCAGACAAGAATACTTTTCACACACTGATCAACATCTGGCCATCACCTGGGGAAGATTTATGGCACAGGAGTTGAGAAATACGGCATTAAGATCTATTTTCAAAATATTCAGCATGCATCTGAGTACTTTCAGCAAGACACCAAACACACATACACTACACGGCTTGCCAGAGGGACCTGTCTGTCCTCCCATCAGATCTTCTGGGGGTTACCACAGCACCAGTGATTCACAGGGAAAGCGCAGCAGGCGGTTCCTTTCTTTTCAATGTAACTTAAGAAATTAGGCAAAAATTAAACTATTTTGAAATGGAGAATATCTATACCTAATTTCTTTTTAGTTAATTTGCTATTTCACCAACTAAAAAGGATATTTTTCATATAAACTTAATGCCATGACTGAGCATTAAACATTTTGCAAAAAAAAATTTCTAGCAGATACACAATGCTGTAGCTTTAATGATAAAAAATACTTCTAAATAATGTACCTTTAAATATCAGCAGTGACAAGCAGAATTATTTTTATTCATAAACTTTACCTGTCATATTTCTTTTTCTTTCACTAATCCACATCAGTACTCTTTTTTAAAGGCTTATTAAATTAAGGGAGCATCAGCATAAAAGATTACCTAGGTGTAATTTTCACACATAAGTTGTATACACTTCACTCAGTGAGGCCAGAGGCCAGATTTCTATTCAAGCTCAACCTTCTGGAATAAAGTTGTAAACCTAGAAATCAATGCAAAAGGCCTATGAAGAGCGGAAGTGGCTACTATAAACTCATGATTTCCTCATGCTGAGTCCAGTGGCTCCTAGTTTTCACCCACACGCCTAACAACCTTAGCTACGCCAGAAGGCCAGCAGGCAAGGGGGGCGGCAAGAGGCCAAGACAGACACCTTGACAGGAAAGGGGCCAGGGCAGAGCCAGGCCACTCAGTACAGGGACAAACACACACTACGGGGCACCGCCGTTTAACAACCACTCTAAACAGGAACATCCTGAGGCTCTCAAAGGTTAAATTATACTCTCCAAATTCTACTAAGTAAGGCTGGGGAGACCGCAATTTATTTTAGAAAATGTTACCAAAAAATTTAATCTTTGAAAGTGTGGAAAAAACAGACTTGGATACAGAAACACCATGTACAGCTTTGATTTCCTCAACAATAAATACCTACTCTATAGGCTTTTATGAAGATTAAACGTGCGAATGTATATCAGGCTCCCAGACAGCATCTTGCACATACATACGAGGTTTTCAGTAAGTGGTGGTATTTTTCTTTTCAAATAACAATTAAAAATAAGTTTCTCTCATCTAGGAAATTCCCTTTTGTAGAATATCTAATTTCCTGATCATATTATTAAGAGACAAATTACAATACCTAGTTTTAATTTATATATTAAAAGTCAATATATTATAAAAAGCATTCACGATATCTAAATACATAACAGCAACCATAATGTTCTTCTGAAGATTATCTGGAAGCTTAAAATATTTTCCTGATTTTGGATATCAATTATTTATTTTTGTCTTTAGAAATAACCAAGCATTTTGTCAGTATGGAAATGTTAAATAGGACTTAGCTATACTGTCTCTCTTTCAGGTTATATACACAGCCAAAACTGTTACAAAAATAATAGTTTCAAATATATAAATGAAAACAGGAACTATAAAATGATAAATTCCCATATATTTTCAGTGCTTTGGTAACAGTTGGCTGTCATTGCCCTCTTTTGCTTTTACATCTACTCAGAAGTCAAAGAAGGTCCCCTTAATTTAATAAAATGCCAGAAGAGTTAATTGACATAAAATGTGAGACTGAGTGAAGCACATCAATCATTTGTAGGAAAGTCGAGCACAGCAGAACCAAGTCGCCCACGTCAAGGAAAAGGGATCACACTTCCACACGGGCTTTCAGACATGAGCGAGGTGAGACAACACACCACCCTACAGTACAATGCAAACTCTGGCTGAAGTGGCTCCTGATAAATCAATGTTCCCAAGAGGACTGCAGATTCTCCTCCCCAACATTCTGTCTCATGGAAGACTTGTATGACCAAGGCAATTAGAAAACTAGTGACTGATTCAAGTCATGGTAGATTTTATTTATTACAATAAAATCTGCCATAAGAACAATAACATAACGCATTAATCTCACGCTCCTTAGTTATATTCTGAGGTAGGCGAGCAGCTATTATTATTTTAGAGATGAGGAAACCTAGTGACTGTGCTGTGACTTGTCAGACATCACGACACGAGTTAGTGACACTGCAAGGACTCTCCTAATGCCAGGTTCTGCATCTTTGTAGGACGTCACTTCAACTACAACAAATTTATCTTTTAAAAGAAGATTAATTTAACCACAAAGTTCTACATGTTCTGCATCTATATTCCTCACAAGAAATGCAGCTTCATTTTAAAACATTTTACATATTTTAAAGAAGTGATTGGATTTTTTTCATAACAATTCATGATTTCATTACTTTACTGGCTAAATCCAAGGAAGATTTTTATTATGTTCTATTAGCACAATGACACAAAATAACATCAACTTACTTTCACTACACACACACACACACACACACACACACACACACACACACACAGAGTTTTACAGAAAAGCTGTCACCTCTCACATTTACTGTGTGATGTTAAATACATCTTCTCTGGAAAACAACTCAATATTTTAAGAAGCAGAACTAAAAATATTGTTTCTAACTGACTGAATGACAGAATCTTTTAGATTTCTCTAAATAATACAAAAAGGATCCTTTAGATGAAGACACCAATGTCTGTCTGTTTTAAACCCCTTAACGAAAAAAATTTTTAAGTATTTTAATATACGAAAAAAACTGTTTTAGATCTTCAATATTTTTGCCTAAATGCATTTCACAGATGACTGCAGCAATCATTATTTTAGCAATTGGTTAGTAGCAAGGAAAAACCAGTTTCTAAAATTCATAAAATAACAAATGGTTTAATCTGAATACAATGGCACTTAATTTACCTACGTGAAAATTATACAGCAAACCTAGACTTTTAACTAGGTAATTGAATTAAATTATAGGTCATGTCTACTCTGTAAAAATTAAATCCTCATGAAAATAGTTTTAACATCTCAAACTAGCATTCTGATTAAACAGCCAAACAATGAACTCACACCATTCTAAACAACATAATTCATATGTAATACTTACGTTGTGAAAATGTTCATCCCTTCAGATAGATTTACAAAACTACTGAATGATTCTGTTTCTCTCAGTGAGCTAAATATATTCCATGTACACCTAAAAAGGTAGTAAAGAGATGCTCAAAAATGCCTTAGTGGTAAAGTCAGTTAGGCAGTGGGATCCTCTTGCTGAGAACAGTTACTCAGGAACACACAGGTCACAAGGAGAGAGGGGAGGACCATTTTTAAAAGCAGACAGTAATTACCAAAAATCAAAAGCAGAAATACACACACAAATCCCAGGCCCAGAGGCCTTCACTGATGAATTCAACCAAACATTTAAAGAAGAATTAATACCAGTTCTTCACGAACAATTCCAAAAATAAAAGAGAACTTCCCAACTCATTCTGTGAGACCAGTATTACCCTTATATCAAAATCACAGATATTACAAGAAAAGAAAAATACAGGTAAGTATCAATTAGATGCGAAAATCCTCAGCAAAACACTAGCAAACCAATTCCAGAAACACATAAAAAAGATGACCCACCCAGACAAAGTGGGATTTATTCCAGGAACACAAGGTTGGTTTAACATCTAAGTCAATTACTGCAAAAAATAATAAATAAATAACCCACATCCTTTAAAATATAGTTAAAATCTCTGATTCTTGTGAGTCTTAACTGACATCTAACACTTTGTTTAAAAGGGTTGGCTGTTAAGAAGTAATGTTTCATTGAATAATGTTAAAAAAACAAACAAAAATCTTCATTTGCTTCCATGATTCCCAGGGCAAATTACAGGTAAAACAAGTTTGTCCTTTATGATTGACTTTGTGATCTGCTATGTCATAAACTTTTTTTGGGTTTGTATTTGTCTCTTTAGTCCTAAGAACAACGTGGAGATAGTCATCCCTATTTTAATTTAGTAAATAAAGACACAAAAAAAAGATAAAGAAGATAGATAAAGAAAATGAAAAAAAAATCAAGTAATGTGATATATCACACCAATAAAAGATACCATCTCAGTAAAAGCAAAAAAAAAAAAAAAAAAAAAAAAGTTGACAAAATCCAAAACCCCTTTATGATAATAATGCTCAGCAAACTAGGTATGGAAAGGAATCTCCAGTACCTGATAAAGAGCATCTATAAAAACCCATAGCTAACATCATTCCCGATGGTGAAAGACTGAAGGCTTTTCCCTAAGATCAGGAACAAGGTGAGAATGTCCACTCACTATTTCTATTCAGCTTTGCTGGAGGTCCTAGCCAGGGCAATTAGGCAAGAAAAAGAAATAAGAGGCATTCAGATTGGAAAGAAAGAACTAAAACTATTTCTATTTGTCAGTGGCAACATTTTATATGTAGAAAATCCTAAGAAATCCACCAAAAAACTACAAAACAATTCTATTTACAATAGAATAACTTTAAAAAGCAATTAATGCTCAGAAGTAAACTTAAAAGAAATGCCAAACAAACTCTGAAAACTGGAAAACATCACAATAAGAAATTAAAGAAGATCTAAATAAACAGAAAGACATCCCATGATCACAGATCAGAAGACTTAAGATGGCAATACTCCCAAAATTGATCTAGAGATTCAACATAATCCCTACCAAAATCCTAGCTGGCTCGCTGAAGAAACTGACAAGCTCATTCTAAAATTCATATGGAAATTCAAAGGGCAGAGAATAGACAAAATGACCTTGAAAAAGAAGAACAAAGTGAGAGTCCTAGCACTAGGTGGAACAGGAACAGAATTTTAACCCTACTCTCAAATCACTTAGAACATGCCTTCACTTTGCAAATTCAAATATATAGTTAGGCTGATAAAAACTCTGGACTTGGGTTTACTTATGGGATTTTTCCTATAAACTTACCATTTGTTTTATCATTTTGTAAGAAAGCTGAGTTTAAAACTACGCAACAGGATAAATGTTTCTAAATCATGTATAAACATTCATAGTGGCTCCTGTGACCTGGAATCAAGGAAAAGTATCCATTTCTGGTTAAAATCTAAACCTCACTATACTTTATAATGCTTCAAATACAGAGTAGCATCTCTCTGAAATCACAGTTCCAACTTGCAAAATAGTAGAGTGGCATTTTTCCTTATTCTGACAGTCTGACAGCTTTCGGTATTTAAAACTCTACAACAATTACTTTTCCAACAGAGTAACTGTACTTACATCGATATCCTCTTGGGTAAAAGTTTCTGGATCTTCTCCCATCATGTTGGCTAAGTGTCTCTTTCCTATGTTGAATTCTTCAATCTGCTTTTTAATAAAATCCACTGTGTAAGTTTCACGTCTTAAGGCTGTAACATTTTTCCTTGTTGTTACAACTGTGGTGTGTCTTAACCTTAATATCTAGCAGAAAATACAAACGGAAAGAAAAGATTTTAAATTAAACAATGATCTTACAGGCCACTGTCTCTAAATAAAACAAGACATTCAAACAACTCTCTTTTTATTACGGTACTCAATTGGCAGGAGTCTGGAGACAAGGTAAAGGCTTGTTAAGACAACTGTTCCCTGTTAGAAAGCTTGCTTTTAAAAGCTTCTGTTTACAAAGTAGTTGAAACTACTGGCATTTCAACACATTAAAAATAATAATAATAAAAATAACTGTGAGTGATATGCTACCTCCGTGTCTGCTACAAACATCCACATTTGATACCGACTGGTCAAGGTCGGCTGCTGTGATATTTGACGCACAACGAATGAAGAGTAAAACGCCACTCCCTTAAAAAGAGGCAAGTGTACATGCAGACAGAAACTAGCAAACAGGAGACACAGACCTAGTGACTTGCTTCTAAAGAACAGAATACCACTAACATGGTAGAACGTCACTTCTTAGATTAGGTTACAAAAAGACTGTCTTCCCCCTCTTTCATCCTCTCTTGACCAACCTGAGGGAAGCAAGATGTGGTGAGCTGCCCTCCAGAGCTCCACAGGGCAAGAACTGAGGGGGGCCCCAGCCAAGAGCCAGCCCAATAGCCGTCAAGGATGTGAATCCTGCTGACACCCACACTGAGTGTGCAGGCAGCGGACTTCCACCCCCGGCCCCGAGATGACCGTAGCCACCGCCAACACCTGGGCCGCTGCCTTATGGGAGACCCTGAGCAAAAGGCCCAGTGTAACCGTGCCTGGAATCCTGACCCACAGAAACCGTGAGATAAATATCTGTTGTTGTAAGCTGCTAAATTTGAGGGTAATTTGTTATTCAGCACTAAATAACTCATCATTCAGCACCCCAATTACATCAAGGAAGCATGGTACAAGAGAGTTCGCTTACCCAGTCTCATAAGCAAGGAGAGGTGGGAACAATGGGCGTAGCTATTATCAAGCTTTTTTTAAGTAAGAACTTTTTAAACTACATAAGGAAAATGCAAATTTTAATATCCCAGTATTTTCCATAATTAAAGCAACGAGGGACACGCTAAATCTACCCTTAAAAGGACAGGATGAGATCTCAAAGGGTGTTATGCTACCAAAGGGGTTTTCTTTTCCACTGCTAATAAACTGCGATTTCTAAAAGTCAAAAATTATCTGGGGGAAAACACAACTAATTTACAAAGCTGTACAGTATCTGATACAAACCCCAGTCAATTTTTAAATTTGCTTTTCAAAGAGTTTTTAGCAATTGCCAGTAGTTTATTAAGACCCTACTGTAAAACCAATTGGATGCTGTGATAAATATAGAACATTATAATCTCCAGGAGCCCACAAGATGAGAGATGAAAAGAACAGATCCTTAAGACAGACAGCAATGTTTTTACAATAAAAGCAAAATATACAAGGGCTAAGGCATCAAATGTTATCCATCATCCTTCTCTGGCAGACAGTGCAATTCGACAAAGGCATATTGGCTCAGTAAAAACTGAACGTTTAAGCACTAAGAAAGTGCTTAGTAGAAAATAAAGAGGACATATTGATGTTTGTAGTAATAGTTTTCAAAACAGAAATTGGTCTACTGCTTTTTCTTACTATGAAAGTCATAAATATTACAGAAAGTAAATTGGCATTCCTACATAAAATTATATTGACAGGCGTTAAGAATTCATGGGTAACCTTTGTATCACACCATGACTGTCAAACTGCTTATAATAAAGCCAAAACTACTTTCATTTGCGACAGTTAAAAAAAAAAAAATTCAAGTATCTTCACATAGCCAAACACTTTCTAATCCTGTCCCACCACTCTCTCACCGATTATTAAACCAATTATAATTGCTATAACCAATTATTTGTTGTTGCCAGAATCCACTGACTCTGTACACCTCTGTCCCTTGTGGACCTATTACATCTTCCTAGAACAGAATACCTCTCTTTTCTCACGTTAACTCCTAACTGACTCTCCCATCACCTCCTCTGAGAAGTTGCCCACCACCCTACCCATCACAACTCATTTGTATTAGGCACTGCGCTTCTGTGCTTTTCTGTATTTACCTTTGCAAATCTCACAGTACACTGTGTGTAGATCCTTGATATTCACGGGTTTAAAACCAGAAAAATTTGGCCATTCCCAAGTAATATTCCCTCCTCCACCCCAAATTTGGGACACTCAGATATCTGCACTTGTACTGAGGCATTAACATGAAACGTGTATGCCACAATTCTGGTATGCAGGAGAAAACCTGCTGGAGAGCTTCCCAACTGAGTAGCCAGGAGCCACAGCTTAACAGAACTTGTTTCTTTTTCCTTTTGCATCAGTGTCTCTCAAACATTTTTGACTGTGACCCACAGTAATAGCTACTGCTTATATCACTCCCTAGGACACACACACACATATATACATAAACAAAAGGCAAAATACCCTGTGTAAGATGCACTTTGATTATTATAATTATTCTATTCTCTCCACTCCCTTCTTTAACCTCTTATGAGATTTCATAACTAATGGGTTATGACCCAAACTAAACAAAAAACAGGTGTACTGTTTCAGCAACTCATAAAGTGATTAAAAACTTTGTTGTTTTACGAAACATGGCCCCTAAAAGAAATATAATGATTAATATTGGAGACGAAAGTGAAGAAATGCTAATATTTAAGACAGATAAGCTCTGTGCCAGGAAAAATGCTTTATAAATGTCTTTAGCCATATAGAAGGAACCATTAAGGGTCTGATGGGGTCAGTTAAGTCTTTCAGTTGTATCTGAGCTGTACTGCATGTGCTAACACATGTGCTGTGGAGGTATTCAGGAATTTGGGGATTCAGCACCTCAGGACCATCCCCTGAGAGTGCTAAGGGTGGATACCGTCTAGTAATTGCTTGACTTCAATGATTTGTTTACTTCGCAGTGCCTGGCTCAAGTGAAGTGCTCAGTAAACATCTGCCATAAGGGTGAAAAAAAAGAAAAGCTTTATTTATTTCAGGTGTGGTCAGGGAGGTGAAATTAAAGTAACAAAGAGAAATCATTTTTCACCCACCTTACTGAAAAAAATAATAATACCTAATGCAGGTGGAAAGAAGGGCACACTTTTACATCAACGATGAACTGTGAATTGCTACAGCCTTTCTGGAGAACTATGTGGAAACATCTACTAAATGTCTACTGAGAAGTACACATCCTTTGCAGCAATCACCTCACAACTGGAACTCTCTCCTACAGAAATAAAAGCATCATATGGAAGATATTTGATGTAGTAAGAATTACACCAGGATATTTACTTAACACTTTATTAGTGGGAAGAAAAAGGAAACAAAGCAAATGCCCATCAACTGTTAAATTAACTTTGATACATTCATACCACAGAATATTATGCAGCAGTTACACACGTTAATAGGTGACTTGGAGAGATTTCTGCTATACATGTAAGTTAAAGAAGCAAAAAGTAGAACAGGATCCATTTTCTGAAAGTATGCATATGCATGCATGTCTATGCTCAAAAGAACATCGAGAAAGACACAGAAGGATACATCCGTTCAAAGGTTTGGGAGTTCCAGGGAAGGAGCAGAAGTTAACAACTCTCTGTCACCTCCCCCACTTTGTGTCAACAATAAGAACACTCTGTATGCCACAGTCCCTTTTATAGGAAATTATGCGTATACAGAAAGGATACACTCAAAAGAGGTGCATGAAAAAAGTAAAAACTTCCAACCTCTTTTCCAGCTAAAAAATAATAAAAACAAATGTTTGATGGATGAATGGATGGATGGATTGGTTGATCTGAGTTAAAACATAAAAGAAAAAAGATTTTTTAAAAAGATGGCACTCCTTTTTCAACAGTTTTTGATCACAGTACTTGACTTCTTTACAGTATTTGGTACTGTCAATCACTCTCCCTCCTTGGAACATTCTCCTGTTTTCTATGCCTCCACACTGCCTGGGTTTTCCCCTACCTCTTTGGCAGGTCATTCTCAATCTCTTTGGTGGCTCTTCTTCCTCTGCTGTTTGTCCTTCAGGGTCCCGGTCCCTCTGCTTATTCCTCATTCACTACAACCTCCCCTAGATGATCTAATTCATTTCCAAGACCTCAATTACCATCTACAAGGTAACAGAGAACTTGTAAATCAGCTTTCTTCTTTAACTTGCTTATCTACGGGTTTACGGGATATCTCCACTTGGACATCCCAAATATAACTATTTAATAAACACAATTATATCCAAAACTAAGCTCGTTTCCTGTAAATCGCATCATCGTCCAATCAGCTGTGAAGCTAGAATCCTGGCTTCCCACTGCCCTCAGGATTAAATTTAATTCAGAAGTTGTGATCTCCATCTCTGAGAGACAAAGTACCGGGAAAATTAAGAAAACGGAAACTGCACAGATGGAAGACACTTTAAAACTGTCACTCTCTGTCCTCTCCACTGTGCTACTTTCTGCATTAAGTCTTCGGGTCCCTGCAGGGGTCCAGTTCTCAGCCACCTCCGCCCTCCGGACGCGGGGCTCGCGGGCAGGGCGGGACCCATCACCCACCCGGGCGGCGGGTCAAGGCAGGGGTCGCTCTAGTTCCGTCTCAGATAACGTCCCCCTCACTGCACCCTGAGAAAACCAGCAACAGCTTCCAGGGTGGGCACCAGAAGGCAATCCCACTCCTCTCTCTGCCTCAGACCGCCGCTGAGCACCTAAGACCCCAGGGGCCCCGTGTGAGGGCGCGGAGACGCCAGGGGACCGCGACGGCGCCGGCTGCACACCCGCGTGCTCCAGGGACCAGCACTCCCACCTCTCTCAGGCCTTACCTGGCACCCGGGACTTCTCTGCAGCTTAGCAGCCGCGGCTTTCCAGAGGCCCTGTCCCCGAGCAAAGCTAACCCTACCCACAAGAAAGAGCCGGTACGAAGCAGCTGCGCCGCAGGACACACAGAGAGCCGCCATGTTGGCTGCGGGAAGCACGGGCAGTAGGACGAAAAGGCGGGGCTTGCGGACTGCGCAGGCGCTGATGGGCTCCGGGTCCTCGAGGCTGCCGGGAAGGGGCGCTGGAGCAGGGGGCGTGTCCCGCGGCCAGAGGCGGCTCGTCGCTGATTGGGTGCGGCAGCCCGCGGGGCGTGTCCGACCCCGGCCCGGGGTCGACGTTGACCGTGCGAAGGGTAGTGGGTCCGCATCCTGGCCTTGCGTATCTTCTGCGCGTCTTGTAGTCGGTTGCTCCCCGAGTCTCCTTGGAACGACTGCCACATGGCTGTCTCGCCAGCCCTTCCGCCCCACACGTCCAGCCTGCCCTAGCGCCGGCTCCCCTGCGCAGTCCTGTCTTCACGCTCCGTCATCACCCAGCTCCTCTCTCCGCTAGGTAGGACCGAGCTCCGTGCCTCTGCTCCCAGCAGACCCCTTCCTGGCCTGGGTTTTACCTCCTCCTCCCTTCCCACGTGGATCGGGGTCCAGTGTCTCCACCCTCCTCCGGAAACTGGTTGTTTCCTAAGTGTATGAAGCGCAGGCTAACCCTTAAACCTGCGAGGACAGACACTTGTCTTTGCTTGTCACCCTCTTACTGTTAGTACTAAGCCTCCCTGGAAACTCAGTCAGAACTAAATAAATGGGTATGAATATAGATGAGCATGGCTTGCCTTCTGGGGCTTTTTTACTGTTTGCTCCAGACGGTAACTCCCAGGGCGCTTTCTACGAAATACATATTACAGGATGTAGTAAGCCGCTCTTAAAGGGTTTCCAAACAATTAGATTCGAAGGATCAGTAAAATTTATACGCAAATACACACATGCATATGGAAAATCTGAGGTCAAGTTGTCAAGCAAATAAATGTCATCTACTATCATCACTATTTCGTAAAACACAGAACATTTTAATATTAAGAAGGTAGAAGTGACATAATCTTGGAATGAAGTGTGGTCCTTCCAATGGAGTGCATTTATGTGTACGCAAAGCTCGCTCTCGTTCTTTTTGTTGTTACCTTTTAGGCTAGCGAGACTTTCATCTAAAGTTGGCAGAGACCCATGAGCTAGTATTCGGGAACCACGACTTTATAACTTATTAAAATAGATGTCTTTAAACAGCAGTTCCTACACATTGTAAAAAAAAGTTTTTTAACTTAATTGTGGAAATTTCACCAAGACAATCAAATAAGTATGTAGAAGCAGAATTTATATCATTTAAAAAAAATGACATGTTGGAGCATATGAAAAATACATTAAGTACTGAAATTAAGATTAGGAATTGTGGAAGTTTTTTTCTCTTATTTTTTTCTCTAAGATTCATGTTATGATCTTTTACTAGATTACAGTAAAGCAAATGTAATACATCTCCCACCTCTAGGGGCAACCCTTGGACTGCTGCTTTGAATTTCCTGTGTAGCCTTTGAGTTTGGGAAGAAATATGTAACTGTAGGTTGACACTGGCTGTGTAATTTGGAGACAGAAGGAAAGACTGGAATCAGGAATGTACTGATAAACATTTAAAATATGAAAAAAATGTAATTTTACCAAACAGCTACAGGTTAGATTCATTTAATTTTTCTCTCGTTTACTGAGCACCTGTTATGTCAGAGACAACAGGCATCCTCGGTCCCATATCAGGATCATAAAATCCCAACAGTCCAACATGGTAGAGTCATGTAAATGTGAGGATTCGGTTCTAAGAGCAGCTTCTAAGGTAAATATCAGGAGAGTCGAAATGTTGGACAAACAACACCAAGTGTTGCCGAGATGTGAGAATGCAGGAAGTGTTAGATGCTGGTGGTGAGGGTGTAAATTGATATAGTTTTCCTGAAATCAATGAATCAATGATCTAAAGTTAAGATGTGCACACCCTACAATCTATTGATTACATTCCTAGGTATATATACCCTGCAGAAATTCTTGCACAGTATATCAGGATACCTGTATAAAAATGTTCATAGAATCAAATTCTTTTGTAACAACACAAAAAACCTACACACATTTTTAAAGGATTCCTAGAAAGGGTCCCTGGAACTGCAGAGCTTTGTCGATCAATATGGAAAACTTCAGTCTAGAAAAAACACGAAGGCTTGATAGGTCCACAGCCAACTGAGATCTTCAGAGAACTTTGAATCAAAGATGACCAAAGAACGAAGTAATGCCGTTTGCAGCAACATGGATGGAATTAGAGATGATCCTACTCAGTGAAGTAAGTCAGAAGGAGAAAGACAAATACCACATGATATCACTTATATGTGGCATCTAAAGTATAACGTAAATGAACTTATCTACCAAACAGAAACGGACTCACAGACATAGAGAACAGACTTGTGGTTGCCAAATGTGGGTGGGGGCAGGATGGAGTGGCAGTTTGGGGTTAACAGATGCAAATGATTATATACAGAACGGATAACAACAAGGTCCTACTGTACAGCACAGGAAAAAAAAAAAAAGATGACCAAACACCGTATGCTTCAGGGAAAGTGCAGAAAATGTGGATCAAGAAATCAGAGTTCCCCTCTGAGCCCTGCCACGGACTCACTCTTGACACTCGGTGGTCATTTCGCTTATGGAAAACCTGCATTTCTCATCAGCGTAACAAGGGTGTATTAGACCAGTCATCCTCAGCAGTGCAGCCCCCAGAGCAGGAACTTCAGCATCACTTACTAAAAAAAAAGGAAATTTAGACACAGAGACAGACATGTACAGAGGAAAAACAACATAAAGACACAGGAGAGGACGGCTGTCTACAAGCCATGGAACCCCCGAGGCCACCTGAGACAAGGAAGGAGGATCTGGAACAGATTCTCCCTCACAGGGAAGAAGCTAAGCCTGCTGACCTTGATCTTGGACCTCCTGCCTGCAGATTGTGAGACTATACAGTCTCCCTCCCGCAGAGCTGCACTGGCTTGTTCCAGAACAGGTGATCTGCCTTTCCTTTCCTTGACGGGATGTGAAGAAAGCTAGCATCGCTTGCCCTTAAACCATTACCACGGAAGATTTATTACCCCAACTTTAGTTTACTATGCTTCAGTTAAAAAAATTATGTGAATAAATTATTTTGATTTCTAAAGATCTTTAAAAAATCCAGTAGCTTCCTTTTTAATTAAGGTTTCCCAAATGAATGGTTTTTTTTTTTCCAGAATACCTTAGTGGGGGAGGCACCAGCTTACCCTGCAGCGTAATCTCTCCCTGTGCTGTCCACTGCCCCCGACAAAACACACCTCCCCTTGCTGGAACTGGGAATTCTCCCTGCTGTGGAGAATTGCACCCCTGCCCTTGTCCTTCTCTTGCCTGGAATGCCCTTCCTCCCAGCAGTCCTGGTGATGCACCCATGGATTGGGTTTTAAAACATTTACAGTGTTTTAGTATTCGTCCCCTCAAGAGATGGAGCCCTGCCCTTGCATGTGAGCTGGACTTAATGACCCGCCTCTGAAGGATAGGATAAAGTGGAAGGCTGGTGGACACTTGAATTCTAGTCGCTGTGGCTTCCTGCTTGCTCACTCTTTCTGGAAGTGCCCACTCTGGGGGAACTCAGAGTTCTGGACCACAGAAATTATGAGGTAACAAATATATGTTGTCTTAAGCCACAAAAGTGTGGGGCAATTTATTCTCTAGCAACAAATAACTAAATCGCCTGGGAATTTGTTAAAAAGGCACATTCTTGGGTCCCAGTCCAGACTTATTATATCTGAGGGTGAAGCCCAGCCCTCCAAATAATTCAGGATTCTTGTTTTGTTTTATTTTTTGAATTTATGATTTCTTATTTAGTAGGAGGTCAGGTTCCATGACATTTAATCCAGTGACAATGCCCTTTTCCATCTCGATCATCTGGCAGATTCCTACCCATGTTGTGTGTGTATGTGTGTGTGTGTGTGTGTGTGTGTTTAAAAGATACGTAACATAAAATTTACCATTTTAACCTTTTCTAAGTGTATAGTTCAATGGCATTAAGTCCATTTATATTGTTGTGTAACTATCACTACCATCCATCTCCAGAACTTTTTCATCTTCTCCAACTGAAACTCTGAACCTATGAAACAATTCCTATTTTCCCTCTCCCCCGGCCCCTGGTAGCCACAATTCTACTTTCTGTCTCCGTGAATTAGGCTATTATATTTACTTCATCTAAGTGGAATCATACATTTTCCCTTTTGTGACTGGCTTATTTTACTTAGCATAATGTTTTCAAGGTTCATCCATGTTGTAGCATGCGTCAGAATTTCATTCCTTTTTAAAGCTATGTACTATCCCATTGTATGCATAGACCACATTTTGTTTATCCATCTGTCAAGGGACGCTTGAGTTGTTTTCGCCTTTGGGCTTGTGAATAATGGTGCTATGAACGTGAGTGTACAGTATCTGTTCAGGTCGCTGCTTTTAATTCTTTGGGGTATATACCTAGAAGTGGCGTTGCAGGATTCTTGTTTTTAATGTGGCCAGATTTTTAACTTAATCTACACAGGCGGTTGCCCACAAAAGATAACTTGATAATTTAAATCTACAACATAAAAAGGCTCTAGTTATATAGACCACTCCCAGCTAAACAAGCAGTATACATGGGGTATGAAAATGAGTAATGTAAATTTCACTGGCATTTAAAAATATTTATATGAGGTAATTTTAGTACATAATTACTATATATCAAGCTTCTCTAACAGTTTAAGAACTGAATCTGTCTCAGCCCACAAGTAAATCTGTTCTCCCAAAGTTCATATATTTTATCATATTGATTGAATTTTAATAAATAAGAAATAGAACAAATATCTTCTTTGGCTTTTTACCCCACTGTGTTCAGTGTGAACCCCATCCATTTACATATGCTCTTTACCTACGAGCTGTCATTTATGTCTGCTATAAGAGAGACAGCACTTAGGGAGCTGTCAGTCAATGATGTTATGATGCTTCAAGAATCATTCCTCAAGGCTTCATTATCAAAAATAAAATAAATTTACATGGAACATAAATGTGGATTAATCGCACGATTTGCTGTGCATTGAAAATGACTTCAAATGCACACAAGTTCACGCGGCAGTATGTTTGGGCCAGTGTCTCCTTGACCATGTTTGCAATTACTTTGCATAGATTAAGTCATTTTTCAAGTGAATTTAGACAGTAAAGGTAGTTATCCGGGTAGGGTGGTCGAATTATAAGTGGTTTCCCTGCTTGAAATAATAGTGTGTAGAAAATGTTCTGTGACATTATGGGTGTCTCTTTCACCCATGTCCGAGGCATGAATTTGGGCTCAATCCAGGACTCCTTTGAGGATGCTGAGTGAAGGTATAGCAGATCTAGAAAAAAGGAACTAAATGAACAAGATTTTAGCCTGGATATAGTCAAGGGTCTAGGACTTGCAGAATGAAATAAAATTGGAATCAATAAAATCACTAAGGGCATGGTTAAAATAAACAGGCTTAATAATCAAATTCCAGAAAACTAGAACTAAAGTGAACTTCTTGAGGCATAAAAGAGACTATTTTAGGACCGATAGAAGAAGTACCACTTTACACAGCAGGGAGGCAACTTAAAAAGTGCATTGCTCCTCAGAGGTTGATGCAGTCTGAAAATGTAAATAAGTAGAAGATTGTGATCCAGACCTGAAAAATGAAAGTGTTCTCATTCAAAAACGCACTGAAGTGTGATCTTACTCTTTTGCGGAAGTAAAGCTAAGAACAAATCTCTAGAGTCTGTGTCAGAGAAAGTGTATCGATTTAGGCGGACCGTGGGGTATGATTCTAAGAAATATAAAAAGAATTGTATAAATTATACACGCATGTACACATGAACACACACATGCACATGAAAGACATTACAAAGTGTAAAGAGAATTATATAACATGGCATGAGTTGGGCTCTAAGTTTTTTCTCATTTAATCATAACACCCCTATGAGGGAGACGCTGTTATTACCCTCTTGTGAGACATAAGGAAGGTGCCGTTTGGACGTGTTAGATGCCTTGATCCGGTCCCACAACCAGGAAGGGAGGGAGCCAGACAACGTGCACTGGAGCACGTGCTTCTCTGTATCACACCCAGTCCTGGGCAGGACTGGCGTCTTTACCAAGGGTGTCTTGAGAACCTCATTCTCACCTTTCTCCATTGTCCCTGCTCCCTGGTACCGTTCTCTTCCGGGACCCAGTCCACTCGTCCGCCTGCTTTAGCACCAACCCACTTAACTCCGTCTGCAGCTCTCATGGTCCTCACCCATCCCACCATCTACGTAAGGACACAAGGCTACATCTGCTAGGTTGCTCTTCGCCGGTCAAAAACTGGCTGCCCTTCGGGCATGTTTTCTTTGGCCTGCACAGTGATGTGTGCGTGTGTGTGTGTGTGTGTGTGTGTGTGTGTGAAATTTAAGTGCGGATGCCTTAGGTTGATCACCACCCTCCTTCATGTCCCCACCACTCTCGGTGGCCTGCTTCGGGCTGCTCCCGTGTTCACGTTACAACCCTGCCTTCTACAGAGGGCACTGTGAGGGCTACACACACGCCCTGATAAATGCTTCCCCATATAAACGTGAACCCCCAAACTATTCAGATTTTTTCTACTCAAAGATAGCTAGGAATGTTCAGGCTCTAGGACCCAAAGGATTTTTCCAGAAAGGCCAACCTTTCTGGACACTGAATACTTTATGATTTGGAGACATTGGATAAACCTGCCCAGCATCTCTGCTGACTCTGCCGTCCAGCTGGGAAGTGGAGTCTTGGTACTTTAGGAATTAAAGTACGAAATTAATCTACACAAAGACTATTTTATCTTTAACACCCATTATTTATTGATACATACTTTGCAAGGCTCTGTGATAGAACTATCTGGGTATTAAGATGACACCTGTCTTTCAGGAGCTTATAAATGTACAGGGAGAAAAAGATATTTACACAAATCTGATCATTCTAAAGAGACTGTGATATAGTCATGAAAGAATCGCGAAGTAATTTGGGAGTCTGAGAAAGAAAACAGTACTTCCTGTCAAATGGATCAAGATGGTTTTATTTCCTAAATGTTTTATGGAGCTGCAAATCAAAATAAGGAAACCATTGAACTCATTTCTTTACCATTATGCAGAACCACTTCTAAACTCTCTCTGAAAGCAATTAAACTACCCTTTTTATAAATCCGACAAAGTGGAATTTTCTTTCTCAATTTATCAGATCAGGTGATTAAAAATTATTCTTCAATATCCCTAAATGACTCTCAAGCATTTGCATGCCACCTTTCTTATTTCCACTGAAGAAACATTCCTGGCCCATTTTGCAAGTGTTTTCCAAAATAAGTATCATATCTGAAACCTGAAATTGTGTCCAATTTCACTGAGCAGATCACAGCCTAGTGAATGACTAAACTATCACATCTCTTTATGAATAAAGTTTGCTGTGATTAGATTGTAAACACCTGCATGTTGTTATTTTAACTTTAGACTCAAAAGAACATTTTATCCTGGGAAATGCAGATACCTGAAATAAGCATGTCAATTTTCAAACGAAGCTATTAGAGTTCCATTGTTAATAACCTTGAAGCTTAGAAATAGCTCTGCTTATACGGTAAATCCATGATTTCTTGTTGTTTTATTTATGTGCCCGGCACTCTTTAGATATAGGTTGCTGACCTCAGGGTACACACATGTCAAATATTCATGTTCTTTATGACTTCATATCTAATCACAGCAATGTGTTTCTTTATGCAGTCAGAATTCAAGAGTTCAATTTAATAATTCAACCACTCGTGAAGTTTATAACAGGGAAGATAAAATTGACAGTACGAGTCTGCGTGACTTCCAGATTTTATTTGTTATACATTTGATCTATTGTTGGAAAGAGGAAGCAGAAGGAAAGAAATGGGATTTTGGTTTTCATCTTCTGTTTTTTTGTACTTGCACAATCAATATTGTAGAATCACACTGGGAACAGCAGTGGAGAGGGGTTCCTGCTAAACCACAGGCACAAGCTTTGGGTTATTAACGTTGTATCGGTCTGTGCTCAGCTGTGGCTGGGATTTATTACCTGGTATTCACTAACTTACAAAATCGTGGAAGCACCATCTCCCCTGGAACTACACTGATGATACTGATGCTACGTTGTGCACCAGCCAAGTGGACGCCTCATGCCCTGCCCATCTAGAGCCACTTAATCCAGTTCCAAATCTAAGCCTCACATGGGGGCCTCTGATTGGCAGAAGCTAAATCATATCTGGAACTCTAGATGCAAGGAGTCTTTAACTTTCCAGCTGGAGAAGTACAGGAGGGATGTAATTTGTTTAACCGTTTTGCTTGCTGCTCTATTGCTAACAGTTTTCCAAACAGTACCCAGTACCTACAACCTGGAACGTAAATGTCTGTTGAGGAAGGAAATTGGAAGTTAATCCATGGTTTTCGACACAACCACTCAATGGGGATGTTGCAAAGGCGGCTTAAGCATCTACAGATACCTAAATGAGATGAATTTCAAGTCTTTTTCAAATCCCTTGAGGACAGAGTCCATGTCGGTTTTGTTCACATTGTACCCCAGCTCCACTGTGCCTGGTACAATACGAGGCAATCAATAAACTCTTGTTGGTTGAATGACTGATGATGTAAAATATAAGTTGTCACTTTCTCCTGTCTCCATTATTCTTCAGGGGTCAAGATCCACATATTGACTATTCTCCAGTTTTTGTTTGCTATCATGTAGATATTATATTTGATAATGTTTTCATTTGATTTCCTTTTCCTAAATTGAGGATGTGTACAAATTGAGGATTTGTGACTTGCTCTTCATGCTGACAGCTGAATTTATTTCGATGCTCAGTTAACTCAGAGTAAGACTGGCCATTACAATAACAGTGCTGTTGTCTACTGGGTCCTTTTCTATTTTTATCGCACAGAGAAGTATCATTGAGGATTTTTACCCCCATAGAAGATGCCTTCCTTCTAACCTTAAAAAATGGCACCTTAGCTCTTGAATTGAGGCCAGTGCAACATGATTAATCAGAAAATAATGACCATCCTTTCAGTGTTCCAAAAGCATGTCCTTGCTGTGGCTTTATTTCTACGACTGGGGGTGAAGGATAATGAGAACTGCCAGTTGTTTGGCAAAAGCTTTCCTCCCTATTCCTATACTCACAAGAGGGGTTTTCTATTTATCTTTTTATTCCTTATTTTCATTTTTTATTTTTATTTTTTTAAACATATTTATTGGAGTATAATTGCTTTACAATGTTGTGTTAGTTTCTGCTGTATAACAATGTGAATCAGCTATATGTATACATATATCCCCATATCCCCTCCCTCTTGCAGCTCCCTCCCACCCTCCCTATCCCACCCCTCTAGGTGGTCACACAGCACCAAGCTGATCTCCCTGTGCTATGCAGCTGCTTCCCCCTAGCTATCTATTTCACATTTGGTAGCGTATATATGTCAGTGCTACTCTCTCACTTCGTCCCAGCTTACCCTTCCCCCTCCCCGTATCCTCAAGTCCATTCTCTACGTCTGTGTCTTTATTCCTGTCCTGCCCGTAGGTTCATCAGAACCATTATTTTTTTAGATTTTATATATATGTGTTAGCATACGGTATTTGTTTTTCTCTTTCTGACTTACTTCACTCTGTATGGCAGACTCTAGGTCCATCCACCTCACTACAAATAACTCAATTTTGTTTCTTTTTATGGCTGAGTAACATTCCATTGTATATATGTGCCACATCCTCTTTATGCATTCATCTGTCAATGGATACTTAGGTTGATTCCATGTCCTGGCTATCGTAAATAGAGCTGCAACGAACATTGTGGTACATGACTCTTTCTGAATTATGGTTTTCTCAGGGTATACGCCCAGTAGTGGGATTGCTGGGTCATATGGTAGTTCTGTTTTTAGTCTTCTAATGAACCACCATACTGTTCTCCGTAGTGGCTGTGTCAATTTACATTCCCACCAACAGTGCAAGAGGGTTCCCTTTTCTCCACACCCTCTCCAGCATTTATTGTTTGTAGATTTTTTGATGATGGCCATTCTGACTGGTGTGAGGTGATACCTCATTGTGGTTTTGATTTGCATTTCACTAATGATTAGTGATGTTGAGCATCCTCTCATGTGTTTGTTGGCAATTTGTATACCGTCTTTGGAGAAAAGTCTATTTAGGTCTTCTGCCCATTTTTGGATTAGGCTGTTTGTTTTTTTGATATTGAGCTACATGAGCTGCTTGTATATTTTGGAGATTAATCCTTTGTCAGTTGCTTCGTTTGCAAATATTTTCTCCCTTTCTGGGGGTTGTCTTTTCGTCTTGTTTATGGTTTGCTTTGCTGTGCAAAACGTTTTAAGTTTCATTAGGTCCCATTTGTTTATTTTTGTTTTTATTTCCATTTCTCCAGGACGTGGGTCAAAAAGGATCTTGCTGTGATTTATGTCAAAGAGTGTTCTTCCTATGTTTTCCTCTAAGAGTTTTATAGTGTCTGGCTTTACATTTAGGTCTTTAATGCACGTTGAGTTTATTTTTGTGTATGGTGTTAGGAAGTGTTCTAATTTCATTCTTTTACATATAGCTGTCCAGTTTTCCCAGCACCACTTATTGAAGAGGCTGTCTTTTCTCCATTGTATATTCTTGCCTCCTTTATCAAAGATAAGGTGACCATATGTGTGTGGGTTTATCTCTGGGCTTTCTATCCTGTTCCATTGATCAATATTTCTGTTTCTGTGCCAGTACCATACTGACTTGATTACTGTAGCTTTGTAGTATTGTCTGAAGTCAGGGAGCCTGATTCCTCCAGCTCCATTTTTCTTTCTCAAGATTGCTTTGGCTATTTGGGGTCTTTTGTATTTCCATACAAATTGTAAGATTTTTTGTTTTAGTTCTGTGAAAAATGCCGTTGGTAGTTTGATAGGGATTGCATTGAATCTGTAGATTGCTTTGGGTAGTAGAGTCATTTTCACAGTGTTGATTCTTCTAATCCAAGAACATGGTATATCTCTCCAACTGTTTGTACCATCTTTAATTTCTTTCATCATTGTCTTGTAGTTTTCTGCATACAGGTCTTTTGTCTCCTTAGGTAGGTTTATTCCTATGTATTTTATTCTTTTTGTTGCAGTGGTAAATGGGAGTGTTTCCTTAATTTCTCTTTCAGATTTTTCGTCATTACTGTATAGGAATGCAAGAGATTTCTGTGTATTAATTTTGTATCCTGCTACTTTATCAGATTCACTGATTAGCTCTAGTAGTTTTCTGGTAGCATCTTTAGGATTCTCTACGTATAGTATCATGTCATCTGCAAACAGTGACAGTTTTACTTCTTCTTTTCCAAATTAGATTCCTTTTAGTTCTTTTTCTTCTCTGATTGCCGTGGCTAAAACTTCCAAAACTATGTTGAATAACAGTGGTAAGAGTGGGCAACCTTGTCTTGTTCCTGATCTTAGAGGAAATGGTTTCAGTTTGTCACCATTGAGAATGATGTTGGCTGTGGGTTTGTCATATATGCCCTTTATTACATTGAGGTAGGTTCCCTCTATGCCCACTTTCTGGAGAGTTCATATCATAAATGGGTGTTGAATCTTGTCGAAAGCTTTTTCTGCATCTATTGAGATTATCATATGGTTTTTATCCTTCAATTTGTTAATATGGTGTATCACATTGATTGATTTGCATATATTGAAGAATCCTTGCATTCCTGGGATAAACCCCACTTGATCATGGTGTATGATCCTTTTAATGTGTTGTTGGATTCTGTTTGCTGAGGATTTTTGAATCTATGTTCATCAGTGATATTGGCCTGTAGTTTTCCTTTTTTGGTACATCTTTGTCTGGTTTTGGTATCAGGGTGATGGTGGCCTCGTAGAATGAGTTTGGGAGTGTTCCTCCCTCTGCTATATTTTGGAAGAGTTTGAGAAGGATAGGGTTAGCTCTTCTCTAAATGTTTGATAGAATTCGCCTGTGAAACCATCTGGTCCTGGGCTTTTGTTTGTTGGAAGATTTTTAATCACAGTTTCAATTTCAATGTTTGTGATCTGTCTGTTTATATTTTCTATTTCTTCCTGGTTCAGTCTCAGAAGGCTGTGCTTTTCTAAGAATTTGTCCATTTCTTCCAGGTTGTCCATTTTATTGGCATATAGTTGCTTGTAGTAATCTCTCACGATCCTTTGCATTTCTGCAGTGCCAGTTGTTACTTCTCCTTTTTCATTTCTAATTCTGTTGATTTGAGTCTTCTCCCTTTTTTTCTTGATGAGTCTTGATGGGGCTCCAAAGCTTCCCCCTGCCCCACCCCGTCTCCACCAGTGAAGGGGCTCCTAGTGCATGGAATCCTTTCCTCCTTCACGGCTCCCTCCCACTGGTGCAGGTCCCGTCCCTATTCTTTTGTCTCTGTTATTTTCTTTTGCCCTACCCAAGTACGTGGGGAGTTTCTTGTCTTTTGGGAAGTCTGAGGTCTTCTGCCAGCGTTCAGTGGGTGTTCTGTAGGTGTTGTTCCACATGCAGAGGTATTTCTGATGTATTTGTGGGGAGGAAGGTGATCTCCACGTCTTACTCCTCTGCCATCTTGAAGCAGGTTCCTATTCCTTATTTTTAAAACTCTGACTTTTCCTTTCCTAAAAAAATCATTGGTGTTTCATTTTCTGTTCAAATATCTATAGAAACCTCCATTTTATTTTATGTGCACACCTAGAATCTGCATATTTCTGTAAGTGAATTACTGTGATGATTATTTAATCGAATTACCCAAAGTTCAGCACCTTTAGGAATTAATTAAAGGGAAGTTATTGCACATTATACACAACTCCATGTTTTATTTTACAAATTTCCACTTCATAAGACTTTTTCTTTCCAAAATTAGATTTACAACCATATCTACAGCAAAAAGTATACCTTATACTTATTCAATAATATATTTTTAAAGCATTTTTACATATTTTACCTCATTTGATTCTCATAACAACCTAATTATATTTTTAAGCATACTAGAAACTGTGTCAAGTTTGGATACACTGGCTTGAATATTTTAAATGCTAAAAGCAGATATCAACAATGGAAAAGTGTTATTTTATCTTTAGAAAAAAAACCCCACATATTAATACCATGAAAATAAAATAATTCAAAGAAAAATTAAACATATCTAGGTAGATTGGTTGCAAAAATAAAATTGCCTCTTAAATTTCTTAGATGTTCTTAATTTCTACACATACACACACACACAGAGTAAATAAAAATTACCCTGAATAAGATGAAATAAATCCTTTAATGATTTTTGAAATAATTCCATCACCACAAACACAAATTTGCCCTAAGTATTGATATCCAGTTCCATGAAATGCTCTTTTGGCCAGGGGTTCAAGCTTATTTTCCAAATTCAGAATAAGAGTGAGTAAACAAGGATTCAGAAAACAATTGGCTGAGACATCACTTCTATCACTTCCCTGCCATTTTCCTTCAGTGACTTATCTTTCTCTCCACGTAAACCTTTTCTCTCTTAGTTTGTTAGTGACATCTCTTTTTTTCTTTTTGTGGTAAAATACACATAACATAAAATTTATCATCTTAACTATTTTAAATCTACAGTTCAGTGGTATTAAGTACATTCATGTTGTTGTGCAGCTATCACCACGGTCCATCTCCAGAACAGTTTGCATCTTGCAAAACCGAAATTCTGAACTCACAAAACAGCAACTCTCCATTCTTCCTTCTCCCCAACTCCTGACAACAACCTTTTTATTTATTTATTTTCTTTATGAATTTGACTACTCAAGGAACCTCATACAAGTGGAATCATACAGTATATGTCTTTTTGTGGCTGGCTTATCTCACTTAGCATGATATCCTCAAAGTTTATCCATGTTATAGCATATGTCAGAATTTCCTCCCTTTTTAAGGCTGAACTGTATAAGTATACCACATCTTGCTTACCCATTCATCTGTCAGTGGATACTTGGGTTGCTTCTACATTCTAGCTATTATGAATATGCTGCTATGTAGTTACTGTTTGCATGGAATATCTTCTTCCATCTTTTCTCTTCAACCTATTAGCATCTTTGATCTAAAGTGAGTCTCTTGTAGATAGCTTATAGTTGGGTCATGTGTTTTTATTCATTCTGCCAATCTCTGTCTTTTTTTTTATATAAATTTATTTATTTGTTTATATTTTTTTTTTGGCTGTGTTGGGTCTTCGTTGCTGCATGCATGGGCTTTCTCTAGTTGCGGCGAGTGGGGGTTACTCTTTGTTGCAGCCTGTGGGCTACTCAGTGTGGTGGCTTCTCTTGTTGCGGAGCACAGGCTTTAGGCCAAGCGGGCTTCAGTAGTTGCAGCACACGGGCTCAGTAGTTGTAGCTTGCGGGCTCCAGAACGCAGGCTCAGTAGTTGTGGCACACGGGCTTGTGGGATCTTCCTGGACCAGGGCTTGAACCTGTGTCCCCTGCATTGGCAGGCAGATTCTTAACCACTGTGCCAGCAGGGAAGTTCCAATCTCTGTCTTTTGACTGGAGAGTATAATCCATTTACACTTAAAGTAATTACTGATGAGGAGAGACTTCTGTCATTTTGCTATTTGTTTTCTATATGACTTTTAGCTTTTTTGTACCTCATTTTTTCACATTACTGTCTTTTTTGTGTTTGGTTGATTTTTTTTTGAAGTGAAATATTTTAATTCCCTTCTCATTTCCTTTTGTGTATATTCTATAGATATTTTATTTGTGGTTACCATGTGTATTACATGTAACACCCTAAAGTGGTAACACTCTAATTTGAATTTATATCAGCTTAACTTCAATAATATACAAATCTGTCCTCACCCCCTTTTAGTTATTGATGTCAAAATGTTACAGATCTGTCCTCACCCCCTTTTAGTTATTGATGTCAAAATGTTACAGATCTGTCCTCACCCCCTTTCAGTTATTGATGTCACAGTGTCCAAGAACATAAACAAATAGTTGTAGTTTTAAATGCATTAGTCTCTTAAATTATGTAGAAAACAAAATATGGGGTTACAAACCAAAGTTAAAGTAATACTACCATTTAGACTAATATTTTTTTAAAGGTATTAGCCTCTTAAATCATGTAGAAAACAAAAGGTAGAGTTACAAACAAAATAACACTATTACTAGCTGTTATAATTGCCCATTATTTACCTTTACTGAGATCTGTTTTTCTTCATACGGCTTTAGGTTGCTGTCTAGTGTCCTTCCATTTCAACCATGACTCCTTTTAGCATTTCTTGTAGGGCAGGTCTAGTGGTCCATGAACTCCCTCAGTTTTTGTTTATCTGGGAATGTCCTAATTTTTCCCTCACTTTTGCAGGACGGTTTTGCTGAATATAGGATTTTTGATTGCTAATATTTTCTTTCAGCACTTTGAATATATGAGCCTACTGCCTTCTGGCTCCAGAGTTTCTGATGAGAACTTTGCTGATTATTTTATTGAGGATCTTTATTTGTGAAGATTCACTTCTCTCTCGCTGCTTTCGAGATTCTCCCTCTGTCTTTGGCTTTCAACAGCTTGATTATAATACGTCTTGTAGTGGGTCTCTTTGGGTTCCTTCTGCTTGGAATTCATTGAGCTTCTTGGATGTTTCTACTTATGTATTTCATCATATTTGGGAAGTTTTTGGCCATTATCTCTTCACATAATCTCTTTGCCCCCTTCTCTCTCTTCTTCTGGGACTCCAAAAACGCATATGTTGATCTGCATGATGGTGTCCCACTGGTCCCTTAGAGTCTGTTCACTTTTCTTTAATCTTTTTTCTTTCCTTAGATTCAATATTTTCAATGGTCTCATCTTCAAGTTCATTGATTCTTTCTTTTGCCTGTTTAAATGTGCCTTTGAATTCCTCTAGTGAGTTTTTCATTTTAGTTATTGTACTTTTTTGCTCCAGGATATATTTTCTTTTTCTTAGTGTTCTCTTTATTGTTATTTTCATTTTGTTTATACATCATTTTCTTGATTTTCCCCACATCTTCCTTTAGTTCTTTGGGCATCTTTAAAACAGTTGTTTTAAAGTCTTTATCTAACAGGTCTGCCAAAGTGGTCTTTCTCAGGGACAGCTTTTATTGGGTTTCTTTCTTTCCCCTTTCAACGGACCATACTTTTCTGTTTCATCGTATGCCTTGTGATTTTTTTGTTGAAAACTGGACATTTTAAACTAATAATATGGTAACTCTGGAAATCAGATTCTCCCTCTTCTCCAGGATTTTCTGGGTTTTGTTTTTGTTATTGTTTTTATTTTTTGATTGCTGTATGCTGTCTCTGTGCTGGGGATCAGCCTGAGGTGTAAACTTAAGGTCTTCTATACCTTTCCTTGGGCATGCATGATGACTTTCCAGATTCCCCCATATACACAGTTGCTTTGGGATGTCCTAGACCCTAAATGTTTGGCTCTCAAAAGAAGAAAATGAGAAGGGAAAAAAAAAACTAAAGAAAAATTTAAAAGACACTGACACTTTAAATCCTCTGACAGTCATTTTAGTGTGAAGAGGAGAGTCTTATAACAGTGGGGGCAGGAGTGCAATAATACCTCTGCGTCTGCACCTCTGTGATCATAAGCAGCCATCAGCGATCAGAGCACAGATCCATGATCCATTATACCCGCCCTGTCTCCCTCAAGCTGTGTGCAAGCTGCTTCTAAAACATGTGCTCAGCTGCCTGCTGCGGGGCTGGGGGACGGGAGACGGGTAGTTGCCACCATGAAACTGACTGAAATTAAGTGCAATTTACCATCCAAGTCTCCCCCTGGAAGTTGCAAGCCTTCCATAGACTCCAGAGTTCCAAACAGTTACATCAGACAGATTCTGCTAGTGCAGTTATTGTCTAGGTGGGGGGTGGATTCATAGTGCCTCCTATTCTGCCATCTTCCCAGCATCCTCCCTTTATTTTTATGAGATAAAAAGTAACTTTCCTAGTATTTCTTGAAATAATCCTCTTTTTTTAAAAAAATAAATTTATTTATTTTTTAATTTATGGCTGCATTGGGTCTTCGTTGCTGTGCGCGGGCTTTCTCTAGTTGTGGCGAGCGGGGGCTACTCTTCGTTGCGGTGCGTGGGCTTCTCATTGCAGTGGCTTCTCTTATTGCCGAGCATGGGCTCTAGGTGTGCAGGCTTCAGTAGTTGTGGCTCACGAGCTCAGTAGTTGTGGCTTGCGGGCTCTAGAGCACAGGCTCAGTAGTTGCGGTGCACGGGCTTAGTTGCTCCGCGGCACGTGGGATCTTCCCGGACCAGGGCTCGAACCCATGTCCCCTGCATTGGCAGGTGGATTCTCAACCACTGTGCCACCAGGGAAGCCCTGTTTTGTATTTTTAAAACAATAGAAATTTCCCTGTCGATTTCTGCAAAACTGTTAATAGCTTGCACCTGTTAAAAGATGTTTAAATAAATACCAAATAGTATATTAATGGGGAAAAAGGCTGATGTTTTTGCCAAAAGCAAGGCATTTTCCCAGTAACATGTCGTCGTATTGAGGTACAGAATGTTTTGTTTTACAGATTACAAACAAAAACCGCTTTAAGAAAGGCAACTACAGGGACTTCCCTGGCACTCCAGTGGTTAAGAGTCCACGCTTCCACTGCAGGGGGTGCGGGTTTGATCCTTGGTTGGGGAACTAAGATCCCGCATGCTGTACCACACAGCCAAAAAAAAAAAAAAAAAAAGAAAGAAGGAAAGAAAGGCAACTACATTCTTTTGCAAGTGCCATCAACATTGAGATCATGCTCTATCCCAAAGGTTCTTAACATTGGCTGGATGTTGAAAAAGCACTGATGTCTAGTCCCAGGCCCAGAGATACTGACTGAATGGTCTGGGGTATGACCTGGACTTTGAGATTTGTAAAAGCCCCCCAGGTGATTCTCACGACCATGGGAATCCCTGCTCTATGACTTCATCCTCTCATGGCAATGAACGTGCTACTCAAAATATGACTGCTGAGACACTTTAATATTCTTCAAAGACCAGCTCATGATTTCGGAATGAGCATTTGCCCTCACTTTACAATCCCAGGCATGTTGTCTAACATTCCTACCTGTATTGTACCTGTTGGGGCTTGGCCAGATTCACTGGATCTCTTTTATTTTTCTGCCCCCATCCCCTGGCTTCTGTATGCTTTTGCTTCCACCTCTTCACATCTGTGCCTTTCTTTGGAGGTCTGCCCCAGGTCTGGGGAAGCCACTGTGGCCACAAGTACAGAAAGCACAAAAAGCCTGGGAGTTCTCCTCAGGGGAGACTTAGCCAATGGCTAACTGGTGGGACCAATGAAAGCCCAGCTCTCTTGCCTCCATTTGGGAAAAACTGAAGTAAAACTTATGGTCCAGTTCTCCTGCCAGGTCAGACTGGTTCTTCTCTCCAGCAAACTTAGCCTGAGATCACACTCTTACTTCCTTTTGCCCTTTCTGTCTTGCTGCCAACCCCTACCTCATCCCTGGTTGGTTCCCCCTGGGAGCACTTCCTGAAAAAATCATTCACACATACATTCTTGTCTCAGGATCTGATTCTGGGAACCCAGTGAGGTCATAGCTCCTTGGTGGCCCCATAGAGTAACTATCGGTACAAGAACGTGAGTTAAGAAATGAAAGAGAAAATAACACAGTGAAACATTAATTGGAAGAAATAAATAAACTTATTCAGCCATGCTTGAAGAAGGCGCAGAGTCACCAAAGAGGACTTTCTATTTTTAATCTTCATTTGAAAGTTAAAAGATTATTCTGTGTGTTTTTAAAAACTGCCCAGAGATATCATGCCATGAGTGATATTTCCATCTATTAGGGGACAGCACCAACAGCAAAATAGTTTCATATATTTGATCATCAGTATCAAATTTGCAGAGATGGGTGGGTATATGTATTCTGCCAGGATGACTTAACCAGGCAGACTTGTGCAAACTGACACACCCTGATTAGATCCTTTGGCTACTGGCATGGGACAAATTATGACATGCCCATACAGGAACATGGTTCCGTGAAAAGTCAGAGCAGACAGGGTTTTTCTTCCATTCTTGGAAAGAAAATACTGGGTTACTTTTAAGTAAGTCATGGTGGTTCAAGAATCATTTTTGGACCACTTGAGAATGGAAAGACAAAGTGGATTCAATCCAGTTTCAGACACATGAGGCTCCAGAAAGCACTGCTATAACAGACACTCATTTTTGCTCTTAAGGCTGCAACCTTGGCAAAGAAGCAAATGCCAGATCAAGGTCAAAAGTGACCCGAACCTTCTCTTAAGCAGTCGTTTCTCTAGCCTGGAATTGAGGCCAGAGCAGCATGAAAGCAGCTCCTTTCTGAACACACGGATTCTGAGGCTGAAGAAAAGGCTTCATTTTCCAGAGCTGTCAGTCTGATGCCTTTTTTGACAATGAGATTTACTAAAGAATTTTATAGAGAAAAAAAAAAAAAGAGAGAAATTAAGCAAAATGTCCAGATGTCATCTGTTAAAAATGTTTTATTGAGGCAATAAACAAATAACATCAACAAGTACTAAAATTTTAATTAAAATATGATTTACAGTGTTGCTCTGTACCACTAGAAGCATCCTTATTGATGGGAAATAAGATTGCACTGCTTTGTGTCCTTAGGACACTCAAACATCACATTTGACTTTGTGGGTCTCCCCCAAGTCGTGTGATCTCATAACGTCTTTTCCACGCCCATGAGCATGAACATGTTCTATAACACTTGAAAACACAATGGCAGTATCAATCCTTCCCTTTCATTGCCGGCTACATCACTAAATAGATGTATATTATGTTCTCTTGCCTCCTGCTCAGAAAAATCTAAGTATTGCATTTCTGTCAATTCATTGATTGAAGAGCTTCCCCCTCAGAATGTTGACAGCTGCTTCCGATGTTTATGAAATAACTTGGGTAACAGCTGCCAGTAGATTGGCTGAAGAAGATCTGGAACCACGTAATTAGCATACATCAAATGCGCACATTTCCTTTGAAAAACCTCTTCAGCCCAAAGTTGACTATCAGGAAGCTGATGATTCTTGTCAAGTTCACAACAGGTCTTGCTAATGCTTAACTCTCCATTAGCTGATTTTACATGGAGCACATTAATATAGTTACTATTGAATAAGTTAATATTGAATGTATTTGTAACTAATACTGCTTTAATTTTTGTCCTTTAGCCAGCAAACATCCATGTGAGAACCGTCTCTTAACGATATAATGCACTGATTAGTCCGTTGTACTTGAGCGGATGTAATTCCTAGATTTAAAGTGGAAATAAACCCAGTCACCTAATTCATTACCCTTATGGACATACAAATATTCTTTGCAAGAAACAACATGGATATGTATTGTAGTCACCACGATGTTAAGGAGTGCATTAAAATCCTTGAAGTAGGGCTTCCCTGGTGGCGCAGTGGTTAAGAGTCTACCTGCCGATGCAGGGGACACGGGTTCGAGCCCTGGTCTGGGAAGATCCCACATGCCGCGGAGCAACTAGGCCCGTGAGCCACATCTACTGAGCCTGCGCGTCTGGAGCATGTGCTCCGCAACAAGAGAGGCCGCGATAGTGAGAGGTCCGCGCACCGCGATGAAGAGTGGCCCCCGCTCTCTGCAACTAGAGAAAGCCCTCGCACAGAAACGAAGGCCCAACACAGCCATAAATAAATTAATAAATAAATTTTTAAAAAAAATCCTTGAAGTAAACACCAAAATATCAGCGGTGGATGTTCAGTGTGGCATGCCTGTGAGAGATTTTTCCTCCTTCCTGTCTATTGCAAATATTTTATCTGGACAAGCAATTCTTATATAATCGAAAAAATGAACTTTATATTAAAATGCTTTGAGTACTTGAAGGAAGCTACAAGGGTACCTTCACAGCCAAAGGGAACACTAGTCTTACTTAACTATCTTGAAAGGACCTGGATGTAGAAAGAACTTCCCCAGGGACTATGTTCTTTTAGCTATAGGAACAGATACTGCAATGTTTGCAACATACACACAGCAGTGCCTATAAAAAGACTAGCATCCTACAAAGAATGAGGACACATAGGCTCATGTTAAAAAATAAATCAAAAATAAATATTTGATTAGTAACATGACTACAGATCTAAATATCCCTAGAGCAAAGCTTATGTTATCTAGAGGACGGATACTGCTTTTAAACCCTTTCCTGAAAGCACATCCACACCTGTGCGTTCGTTCATATGGTCAATCTATCAGGTATTCGTTCCTGATCTATTTCAATCTTCCAGGGTTCATTTTGAATGTTGCTTCTCCCCTGACCTCGCCCCTCATTCCAGGAAGAGGTCTGCCTTCTCCTCCTTGACCCTACCTCTGCTCTTTGACCTTCTCTAACACACTGACTTGCCTCTGGCTTCACCTGTCTTCCTGGACCGGGACCGTACCTCTCACCGAGTCCATTCTCAAGGGAGAGTTTTCACAGGCAAAATCAGCCTCCTTCATCACCCACCACAATGTGCTATAATCTTTTTAAATTTTTCATGCGTGATGCATGTATTTATTTTAACTTTTTACCCAAAGATAGTGACTAATAATTCTCTTTTTCTACAGTTTTGTTGAGGTATAATTGACATACATAAACTGCCCATATTTAAAGCGTGCATTTGATAAAATTTAACACATATGTCCATCTGTGAAACCATCACCACTATCACAATAATGAACAGTTCTATAATGACCAAAAGTTTCCTTGTGCTCTTTTGTCATCCCTCCATCTAGCCCTGGCCCCAGGCAACCACAGAGCTGTTTTCTGTCCTTATGGATGAGTTTGAATTTTCTAGAATTTTGTATAGATGGAATTATGTTGTATGTACCCTTTTTTTCCAAGGCAAGGTCCTGGTTGCTTTAATCCAGACAATTATCTAAAAATTCATCCATACACTTTTATATCAATAGTTCATTTGTTTTTATTTCTGAGTAACATTTCTTGGTGTAGGTTAATCATAATTGATTTATCCATTCTCTAGTTAATGGGCACTTGGGTTGTTTCCAGTTTTTGGTTATTATGAATAAAACTGCTCTGAACACACGTGCAAGTTCTTGGGCAGACATGTGCTTTCATTTCCCCTCATTAGATAAACACCTAAGAGTGGAATGGCCTGGTTGTATGGTAGATGTATGTTTAACTGTTTAAGAAACTGTCAAACTGTTTTCCAAAGTAGTGGTGACATTTTATACCTCTACCAGCAGTGCGTGACATTTGCTGTGGAACTTTGCCAACACTTGGTATAGTCTATCCTTTTACTTTTAGCCATTCTAGTGGGTATATAGGGGTGCCTCATGGTTTTAATTTGCAATTCCCCAATAACTAATGATGTTGAGCATCTTTTTATGTGCTTATTTGCCATCTGTATATCTTCTTTGCCTAAGTATCTGTTCAATCTCTTGCCTGTTTAAATAATTGGTTTATCTTCTTATTCTTGAGTTGTAAGAGTTCCTTATACTTACAGGTCTTTATACATACATAGAAGTTCTTTATACATACAAGAATATATTTGTAAATAATTTCTTCTAGTATGTGGCTTGCCTTTTCATTTTCTTAACATTGTCTTTTGAAGAGCAAAAGTTTTAAATTTGGATGAGGTCCAATTGTTTTGATTTTTCTTTTTATAGTTCATGCTTTCAGTGTCTCATTTAAGAACTCTTTGTTGAATCCAAGGTCACGAAGTTTTCTCTTATTTTTTACTCTGGATGTTTTTGGGTTTTGTGCTTTTATGTATATATATATATATACGATCCATTTAAAGTCATTTTTATGTGGTGTGAAGTAAAGCTTGAGGTTATTTTTTGCATATCACTATCTAGTTGTTCTAGCACTGTTTGGAGAAAAGATTATCCTTCCCCTGATCAATTACCGTGACACTTGTGTTGAAAATACATTTACCATATATGTGTACGTCTATTCCTAGAATCTATTCCATTGATCTGTTTGTCTAACATCAATACCACCCTATTTTGATTACTGTGGCTTAATTATTATAAAGCTAAAACAGTTTAAGTCCATCATCTTTGTTCTTCTTTTAATATCACATTCTAGGGCCCATGCATTTCCATATAAATTTTAAAATGAACTTTTTCTTTTTTTTTTTTTTAAATGACCTTTTTCAATTTCTACAACCAGTAGAAATGTTGACCATTTCATGGATTCTATAGATCAATTTGAAGTTTTTATTTATATCTTAATAATATTAACTATTTTGATCTATGAACAAGATATATTTTCTCATTAATTTAGGTATTCTTTGATTTCTCTAAGTGCACAGGGTTTTAAAATCTTTTTTTCTCCCCCTTGGAAATCTGGATGTCTTTCATTTCTTTTTCTTGAGTTACTTCATTGATTAGAACCTCACGTATGATACTGAATAGAAGAGTTGATAGTGGACATTCTTGCACAGTTTCTGATATTGGGGGGAAGCATTTCATTGTTCACAATGTTAGCTGTAGGCTGTTCACAGATGTGTTGTATCAGATTGAAGGAGTTCCCTTCTACCTCTAGTTTGCAGAGAGTTTATCAGGAATGGGTGTTGGATTCTTTCAAATCCTTTTCCTGCCTATATGGAAATGTTCATATAACTTTCCATTCTCGTCGGATAGTACAGTAAATTACATTGACTTCTGACTTTTCAACCATCCTTGTTTTCCTGGGATAAAGGCCGGTTGGTCAAGAGATGGATAGGAAATTGTATTCGATTTTCTAAAAAATTGTGAAGAAGTTTTGACTCTATGATCATGAAGGATATTGAGCTGTAATTTTCTTGTGATGTCTTTGTCTGGCTTTGGTATCAGGGTATTCCTGGCCTCATAGAATGAGTTGATAAGTATTCCCTCCTCTGTAGTTTCTGGAAGAAGTCATTTTAAATTGGTGTCATTTTGTCCCTAAATGTTTGGAAATTTTTGCCAAAACTTAAGTCATCTGGACCTGGAGTTTTTAACTACAAATGTAATTCCTTTAGTAGAGAAAGAAATCACCCTTGGTATTGTTTATTTATTTACATTTGTCTTCTGTCCTTTCGTCCTGATCAGTCTGGCGAAAGATTTATCAATTTAATCAAAGAGCTCTCTTTGGCCTCTGGGTTAGGTATTGGTTACACTTTGCATTGAACTGTGTGATTGCATGCCAACTGATGATGCTATTTCTGAAGTCAGGGGGTTAGGGAAGTTAGAGATCTCCCCTCAGACCTCATCCCAGTTTCTAACCGTATCCCTCTTATTATTTTGTGTGCTCTCTTTTGAAGAAATTTGGACAAATTCCTTTTGAACGGGTCTAAAAGAAATATAAGTGGCATTGCACACAAAAAAGTTTAGGCCTCCACACAAGATTGCCCTTACTTTTGATACCAGCTGCAAGTGTGGGAGTTTCCAAAACCATCCTCAGGTTTGATAATTCACTGAAAAGATTCACAGACCTCACCCAAAGCTTATACTCACAGTTAATTTACTACAGATTAAAATCAACCAAGGGAAAAAGCAGCACATAGGGCAGAGTCCAGGAAAAGTACCAAACTCAGAGCTTCTGTTGTCTTCTCCCCATGGGTCAGGGGGCACTGTTTTCCAGCATCCATGAGAAACGGTATGTGCACAGCTTTGCCAACCAGAGGTACCAACAGAGCTTCAGTGTCCAGAGTCTTTATCAGGTCTTCATCACAAGGCATGGCTGATTGACTACCCATGTGGTTGAGCCCAGTCTTCAGGTCAACTGATACTGGGCGGCTGCAATCCAGAAGGAGGGAAGTAAAGATTTGAGAAGGAGGGGTAGATAAAAGGGATGCTGGTTGGATGGTAAAATCTGGACTCTACTTGGGATACAAAGACTTATTAAAGTCCACAGTGGCAGTATTATATAAATGGAATGATGCAATATGTAACATTTTGAGGTTTTTTTTCTTTTTTTTAAACTCAGCATAATTCCCTGGTGATTCATTCGATTTGTTTGTTGTTTGTTCCTTGCTACTGCTGCGTAGTACTCTGTGGACGGAAGTTTCTCTCTCACCACGGATGGTCATCTGGGGTGTTTGCAGTTTTCAGCTATTATGCTATGAACATCTGTGTACATATTTTTGTGTGGATATGAGTTTTCACTTCTCAGGAGTGTGATTACTGGTTGTACGGTAGTTGCAGGTTTAGTTTTATAAGAAACTGCCAAATTGTTTTCCAGAGCACCTGGACCATTTCACATCCTCACCAGCCATATATGAGTGATTCAGTTTCTCTGTATCCTCACCAGCATTTGGCATTAACACTATTGTTTATTTTAGCCATTCTGATAGGTGTGTAATGGTATTTCATTGTGATTTTAATTTGCATTTCCCTGATGACTGACAGATTTGAACAGTATTCCGTGTGTTTATTTGTCATCTCTGTCAAATGTTCATGTATTTCACCTATTTTCAAATTGTATATTTTTTCATGATGAATTTTGAGACTTATTTATATATTCCAGATATAAGTTGGCTATGTGGTTTTCAAATCTTTACTCCTATTATGTAGCTTGTCTTTTTATCTTCTTAATGGGGTCCTTAACAGAGCAAATGTTTCTATTTTGTTGAGGTCTAATATATTAAATTTTCCTTTCGCAGATCACAGTTTTGGTGCCAAGTATAAAAAGTTGAAGATTTTGTCCTATGTTATCTTTTTTTTTTTAAATTGAAACTTGAGTTATACACATGTTAATGGCATTTTAAGACAGTAATTAAGATTTTTTAAAAATTAATTAATTAATTAATTTAATTTTTGGCTGTGTTGGGTCTTCGTTTCTGTGCGAGGGCTTTCTCTAGTTGCGGCAAGCGGGGGCCACTCTTCATCGCAGTGCGCGGGCCTCTCACTATCGCGGCCTCTCTTGTTGCGGAGCACAGGCTCCAGACGCACAGGCTCAGTAGTTGTGGCTCACGGGCCCAGTTGCTCCGCAGCATGTGGGATCTTCCCAGACCAGGGCTCGAACCCGTGTCCCCTGCATTGGCAGGCAGATTCTCAACCACTGTGCCACCAGGGAAGCCCTGTCCTATGTTACCTTTTTTCTCAAAGTTTTATGGTTTTACTTTTCACATTTAAATCTGTGATTTATTTGTATCTCTTTCTAAAGGTAAGTAGAATTGAGGCTGAGTGAAGCCCAGCCCACCACTGGTCCTATGAGTAGAACGTATTGGGTGTCATCCTATAGTGTCTTCTTCCTCTTACTACCTGGTTCTCTGACATATAGGACTGATGTGATGTCGGAAAACCTATAGCTCCTAGGAATATTTTCAAGATGACTAAGCTCAGAAATAGTTCACCGTCTCTGAGAGTCAGGTGATTCTTTGATTCTTTTTCAATTGCAGTTTTAGGACACCAAAAGCAAACGTTGAGCCAAAGTGGGTAGCACACCAGTGCATCCCATTTGGATGCAATACCTAAACCGCCCCCAGCCACTGCCTCACTCTAACTCAGGAGCTCTGCCTGAAAGCAGAGGAGCAGCTCCAGGCTGAGAACCAGATTCCTCAGATATGCCGTCCTCGCTACAATAACCACCTTTTAAAATTTGAGTTAATTGAAAACCGGAGTCTTCTGCACGGAAGCTAAGGAAATGGAGCGCCAGCCTTCCCTGTCCTCTGAGCTCTGGTCCCCATTGCATCCGAAATCGGAGGGAGCAGGAAGCAGAGAGTGGTGGCTCAGGGTTTGGGGGGAGGGGGGAGCAAAGCCTTCCTGGTCCTTTCCTAGGAGAGCCTTGTGTTCTCTGGTCCTGGCAGTTTTAAAACTTAGTCTTTATTTTGTGAGGCACTTCTGTTGATTCTTCGGAGATTCTTATTACTGGGGACCCTTAATCTGTAGTTCTTTCAACCCAGGAGAATGCTTTCCTTTTGGTTTAATCTGTAGAACAGACTAGAGTTAATTTTTTGTTGGCCAGCCTACCTTATCTAGAGAGACCTTTTGATTATCACAACTAAGCTTGTCTCCTTAAGGGAGATAAAGCAGTGGCCGATACAATCACCTGCGGCAGGTACGAACCTGTTAGAAACAGTCTCCCTCCAGTGGAGAGGATGACTGAGGAGAGGGAATCCCTATAAGAGAGCTGGGATGGGGTATCCCTGCCTTTTCTGATAGTGCTTGTAACAGCTATCTACTGCCGGGTACCAAGCTACCCCAAACTTAGGCAATTTGGGCAGAGCTCGTGGGAGTACCCTCTGGGTCGTTCCCAGTCTGGCTTTTCTTGGCAAGGCTCACTCACACGTCTGGGGCCTCAGCTGGGAAGGCTGAGACAGCTGGACCTCTCTCCATGTGGTGTTTCGTCGTCCAGCAAGCCAGCCTGGGTTTGTCCACATGGTGGCAAAATTGTTCCTAGCGGCAGGAGAGCCAGCAGCAAGGCACCTTGACGCTGGGCTTGGAACACACACAACGCACTTCTACTGCGTTCTGTTCTGCAAAGCAAGCCACAAGCACCCCGAATTTAAGAGGAGGAGAAACAGGCTCCACCTCTTGGTGAGTGGAGTTACAAATAATATGTGGCTACATTCAGTAATTTACCACAGTGCTTTAAGATGTAAATGCCTTTTTCTCAATGTCCTAAGAGAACAAGCCACGTAACAGAAAACAGAGGACCAGCCACAGCCAAACCAGTCCACATGAGAGGTCATCAACATCACCTCTTTGACCACTTACAACCAAGAATGCCCAGATAGTGACACAGCTGCTTTGGACAAGGAGAGTGAGAATAGAAAGATGGGCGATTAAATGCCACTTGTATCTTTTCTTTTCGGTTCACAATATCAAATAATAAATAGGCCTTTTGTTTCCTTTCATAAGTACAGTATTCTAAAACTGTTTCATTTGAGCTCCGGAGAAGTGAAATAAGCTTTCTGTAAACCCAAGCTGTTACCAAGGACATTGTTTTGTGATAAAGTTTAAGTCCAAGTTCAACTACACATAGTGAATGCCAGGTGCTGTAATGCTTCACAGTTGTGTGACACTCCAAGTGGGTAGAGGGGGCGTATGTAGCATGATTACCATCTCCCATCCATGTTTTTTGAAATTTTGGAAATTCGTTGCCACGAATTCATTGCGCTTGAGTTTAAGAATATATTTGAGTTTTCCCTGGTCTTGCATCCACAGCAAGTGACATTTTGGAAAATGTACTGAAATGGACTTAATCTAACCTTCATGTGTACCAGTGAAGGTTCAATGCAAAACAATCAGTATGACAAACATTTCAGCCTATTAGCCTAAGTATTTAGGGCTGTTTATTTTGAAATGTTTTCAAGGTTTCAAGAACGTAAACATATCAGCTGGAAAAGATACATTTCTACCCATTTCCATCCACCCACTCAGATGGAAAAGCCAGTATATTTTTATAGCTCAAAAAATCAGTTACTTTCCCAGGCAAATACATGGGTGGAATTTTCAAGGCATTTTCCAATGTTACACCTGTGGACTGGAGAACAGAATCAGGCTCTTTGTGTGTCAGGAAGGGAAAAGCATCAAGTACTGAATACCTCTTGGCTTTGGCACAAAGACACTATTTAGTATGATATGTGCTTACATTATAGATGCGAACCAGCATTTAGGCACGTAGCCAATATATAATCACTCACGTTATGGCTGAAAGAGCCATATAATGTGGTATAATGTCATGATGGAAACTTGACCCTTTCCGCCTAGATTTTGGTACCCTGCTGATTGGATATTGCCTATGCTAACTTCTCTGGGTAGATAACAGAATTGTGCAAATTGTTAAAAAAATACAGCAAGGGCAAGCTTTACTCTTTCGGCTACTACATAGTAACACTTGGTAGTGATTTTAGAAGAGAACTGTTCAAATAGCTATACTGTTACGTGCTGAGTTCATAAAGTGTTTGAACATACCTCTTGTAGACCACTGTTTCTCCCACTTCTTTTGGGCTGTCTCATACTCTCCAGAATGAACAGAATGCTTTCAATACTGCAGATGCTGAACTACCTTTATCCATTTTCCTTTAAGTAGCATGATATTCTTTAGGTGAGCAATTCTTATTTTCCCAGGAAGATTTTTGTAAGTAGTGAATAGAAAGTCATTTATTCTTTTTTTTTTCTTTTCTTTTTCCCCCTTTCTTTCTTTTTTTCATTCTTTTCTTTCTCTTTTTCTTTTCTTTCTTTCTTTGTTTTTTTTCTTTGTAAAGTATCAAGGTGCAAAGGGAAAAAACATGGGCTTTGCTGTCAGATGCAATAATCCACCACGGCCACTTCCTAGCTAGTTAGTTACAAACCTCCTTGAACCTCAGTTTCAAGGTCTGCATAATCAGGGCAATAGCCCCAGCTATGCAGGTGGCTGGTGATAATGAGCAACATGGTATGTAAATTTCTGAGCAGCTTGTAGGTATGTTATTAATAGTCAAAATTATCATTGTACTTTGCATAGTCAGGACGTGTCTGCATTTATGTCTGTGGTTCATCTTTTAGTTATGCATGTTGAAGTGTTCTTTTATTATATAAAACATTTAGTTTATACATCGACCTGGTTCCCATATTCTTTTAGGCATGTTTTATTACTATTCCTGATAACAGCTTAACCAGCAGTGTTTACGTCAGTTGGGCACGAAGTGGATTCTGGGGGGACTGAGCTCTGAGGCACAGCTGGTCTACTCCCTGTGCTGTGTCATGGGGAAAGCACTGCCTTCCAAGGAGGACACTCGTACTTTTGTTCTTAAAATGATAAACTCTAGTTGATAATATTTATCTTGACCAGCCCACACAGTAGTATATGATGAACTATGACCACTTTTTAAAATGTTATTACTTAAAATGTGATCTTAAGTTAGTTTTAAAATGCTGTTTTTAAGAATTTAAAAATGATACTTTAAAATATTATTATTTTAAATACCTCATATAAGTGGAATCATGCAGTATTTGTCTTTTTTGTAACTGGCTTATTTCATTTAGCATAATGTCCTCAAAGTTCACCTGTATTGTCACCTGTAGCAGGATTCCCTTCTTTTTTAAGGCTGATAGTATTCCACTGTATGTTTAGTCCGCATTTTCTTTATCTGTTCATCCATCAGGCAATATTTAGGTTGTATCCACACGTTGATTTTTATGAATAGTGCTGCAATGAACGGGGGAGTGCTAACAATCTCTCTGAGATCCTGATTTCCATATTTGGGGGATAAATACCCAGAAATGGGATTGCTGGATTATATGAAAATTTTCTTTTTAATTTTTTGAGAACCCCCCCATACTATTTTCCACGGCAGCTACAGCATTGTACACTCCTACCAACAGTGTACAAGGTTCCAATTTCTCCACATCTTCCCCAATACTTAACTTTCAGTTTCACCGGCTCCAACTGTGATCCCTGCCCCTCCCCCAGCGATGCTCCAGTTCCCCTCTTCCCTGCCTTTCCAGAGCTCAGACCGAAAAACAGAGAGTCATGCTTGCCTTCTCCTTGTCTCACACCCCATATCCAACCCATCAGGAAATCCCACTGAGTCTACCGTACACATACACCTGGGATGTACCCACTTCTCACCACCTCCCAGCCTGGTTCAAGCCACTGTCTTATCTCACCTGGATTGTTGCAATAACCTCCCAGAGGGCTCTGCCTGCTTCCACTCCTGCTGCCTTGAAGTTCCAGTTGGCCTGCGTCCTTCTACCCAAAACCTGCTGATGGCTCCCATCTCGCTCAGAGTAAAAGCAAAGTCTCCAGTGATCTGCACAGGCCCTGCAGGACCTGTCCCCCTCCCCGACCCCGCAGTTCACTTACCTGCCTCTCACCTCACCCTGCTCCAGCCACATTCACTCTTTTTTGCTTTTTCTCCAATATGCCAAATACGCTCCCACGTAGGGCCTTCCCCCTTTCTCCTCCCTCTTTCTGTGGCCCCCTTCCCTCCTCAAAACATTTGCAAATGTCCCTTCTCCCTGAGACTTCCCTCCACCACATTGTTTCAATTGCAGCCCCCACCTTTATCCTCCTTCTCCACTTTTTTCTTCTCCAAAGACTTATCCCCTTCTTATCAATTCTGTACTCATCTGTTTTGTTCATGGCCTGTCTCATGTAGAGCAGGAGACTTGTAAATGTACATGATTTTCTCCCCACTGCTGTATCCTTAGTGCCTAGAACTAAGACCCTCCATGAATATATGAATGGATGGATCAGTGAATGGAAGCATGTGTTTCCATTGACTAGAGTGACAGCCCTTCCTCATGCAGACGAGGGATAAGTATGTAACCGTGCTCTTGAAAACATTTCCAATGTTAAAAAAATTTTCCAAGTCAGAATCTCTACAATGATTATTGCTGTAAATATTACACTACAGCTTAAAATGTAAAGTAAATATTATTTTCATCAGAAAGAAAGCTGGTTATTTGTGTGAAGGCCTTGCTCACCTAGGTGTTGAAGGGTAATTAACAGGGCACATCCAGTGCCTCTGTGGAGCTTGAAAGGCAAGAAGTCGGATTTTTGAGTCTATGGCTTGATGGTATGGATTTGTCATCTTTCTCCACTGCTCACCAAATGAAGAATGAACTGAAACAGTTTTTACAACAGTTCCTTGCATTGAAGAAGTTTTAAAATGTAGAAAGAAATGTGTCTTCATTTTTCAAAGCTCTCCATAGTGAGGAATTCTTAATTTTTATGTTAACTTGAGCTCAGAATGGAATTTCAACGATGCGATGAGGGTTGCAGGCAATGTGTTCTGGTGGAAAGGAATTTTTGTTTTTTTGCTTTGTTTTCTTCCCCTTCTGTCTTTGCCAGTAATTGGCTCCGAAGTTTCAATGAACTCCCATCACGTTTCTGTTTTCAGGCTGCAAAACAGGAAGGAGAGAAATTACTGCTCTTTTATAACAATGTTGTCATGTTGTATAAACAAATGTTGGGAAAGGTAAAAATACTTTAAAGTGTGAGGAAGAGATTTACAAGTTCGGGTAAATGACATGTACGCAGAGAGGTAGTGCTTAGGACTTATTGTGTGAACCCCGGTGATTAAAGATTTCCCCAGGGAATTGCCCCACCAGGTGCAATCCTTGTCTACCTTGAAGGCCAGATCTACCTCTGTACTTGCACACTCTAAAAACTTTGCTATACAAATGCAAGGTACTATGTTGTTACTAAGTTAGGTATTCTTTTTACTTTAGAAGAACTCCTTGCTAGTCTGATGGACCTGAAAGTTTACAAAGCACTTTCTAATATGTTAATCTGTGCTTGAGAGGATCAAGGGTTTTAATGAATCTACTGGCCTGAATTATATGTCAGCATTTTTAACTATGAAATTTGCGCGTGTGTTGGATGTTGTTCTAATGCAATTGAGGCAGGAGATAGATGGCTCCAGGCTAAGCAGCTGGAGTTCATCCCCTGTGTACAGACACCCCAAAACAGCAGAAGTGAGGAGAAGCTGAGCCCTGCCCAGATAAGAGATAGAAGACCACATGTTTCTCCTTCTCCAGGTCAAGGAGACCTTCCCGACTACACGTGCGCAGAAAAGCTCCTCGGAGTTCAAAAGGGAGCGGGCACCACCTCATAGTAGGTGATGCCAACCTGCCCATAGGCCTCTTCCCTGGAATCCATCCTGGCTAAGGGATGCACGTACACACAGGGGAGGACCCTGAGATAAACCAAGTACGGACTGAGAACCAGGCAAAGCAAGATGACTGGCCAAAGGAAACCCGGAAGAAATGCCCCATATAAGTGATTCAAACTACCACGAAGGCACGGGGCTCTCTTCCTGAGCACGACCCTGTGAGTCTATTCACACGTACTCTTTTTCCTCCTAATAAACACTTTACTTGTTTCACGACTTTCCGTCTTTGTGGGCATTCTTTTCTGCAAAGCCGAAGGGCCAGGGCCTGTCACTGACCGCTGGTCTAGTAGCTAGGATTCTGTGCTCTCGCTGCCCCGGCCTGACCTCAGTCTCTGGCTGGACTCAAAATCCTGCTTCAAGCCGCTGTAGGCTGAGGCCACCCGAGACCACAGTGGTATTTCCATTTCCATATTTTACATAAGCATCTACAAGATTGGGATTTGCCCAAGGTCACATAGCTGGTAGTTGACAGAAAGGAGCTCCTGATGCCGAGCAGGGCCCTGTGGGGCTCCCGGGCATGGAGGCCTTTTTGTCCCCCATTTCTTATAGGCAAGACTCCAGCCTCCATGACCTTCCCTGAGTTCCAAAGGGCAGATTCGAACAGTTGCTTATCAAGGGAGAAGCAGCCAAGAGACCACCTGAGGCAAGATTAAAGGGACCAGGGAAGCTCATCAAGATTAGGAGACCGACCACCTGAGACCCTGCACACACCCCAATCTGGTCAGCAACCCCACCCTTTTGAAATTTTGCAGAAGAAAGAAGAATGTGAGACTGTTACTGCCTTGGTCCTTATCACATACCCCTGACCGTGAGTCTTGACTATATAACCTCTCCCTATTCCCCAGGGAGGGGGGCACAGTTCTTGAGGTGCTAGCCTACTGTGTTCCCTCTTTGCCTGGCAAAGAAATAAAGCCATTCTTCCTTTCTCCTCCATAACACTGTCTCCGTATTTCTGTTTGGCATTGGTGCACAGAGAGCCAAGATTCTGGCAACAATTCCAAATTAGATGTCTTGACTCCTTCCCATTCTGTTGCCAGTACTCGCTGCGCGGATGGTCCAGGTGGCTGGCCATGGGACATATTTGCAATTCTAGTCACCCTGATCAATATTATTCCATTGCGGTTTTTTCTCATCAGCAATTAAATATTTCAAGAAAGGAAACCCAGAGGACTTAAGGTTCACTCATGGGTGTTCTTGAAAAACCACCTCTTCAAACCCTTCAAGAGAAATGAACCTAGATTTTATTTTACAAAGGTACAAATTCCAACTCAAATGTTTTTTTCTTTTTTTTTAATTAATTTATTTATTTATATTTATTTTTGGCTGTGTTGGGTCTTCGTTTCTGTGTGACGGCTTTCTCTAGTTGCGGCGAGCGGGGGCCACTCTTCATCGCAGTGCGCGGGCCTCTCACTATCGCGGCCTCTCTTGTTGCGGAGCACAGGCTCCAGACGCGCAGGCTCAGTAGTTGTGGCTCACGGGCTTAGTTGCTCCGCGGCACGCGGGATCTTCCCAGACCAGGGCTCGAACCCGTGTCGCCTGCATTGGCAGGCAGACTCTCAACCACTGCGCCACCAGGGAAGCCCCAACTCAAATGTTTTCAAAGCACCTCGTGATTGTCAATAGAAAGCATGATTATACTGTCAATGCTCTGATACTGTGTGTCTTCAAATCCCCCATTGCTGACAGATCACAGGCACTCAATCACTGTTTCTGAAGGTACAAATGCAGTATTTCTGTATTCGTTATTGGCACAGACGTATGTGTTCAGTGCGTTCGCCTATATTGTTAGTTACCTTCACGTAGGTGTGTATCTCGCCTTCCTTCCTTGAGGGCAGGACCACTGTCCTGTTCTTGTTTCCTGTTCTATCCTGCAAGCAACACCCACTTTCAGCGTCCCCAAACCTTCAGCAGAGAATATTACACACAGCAGTTTTGGAGAGTAAAGGAGGAGGGGGCTGCATCTCTGAGGCAAGAGGTCCGGAGGGTGTTCTTGAGCCACGAGACGTGCACAAGTGAGAAGGAGAAGTAGGGAATTACATCCTTCCTTGCTCCAGAATCCTAGCACTTAGGAGAGAGCCCTGGGTGTCTCACCACATATGAGATGGGGGTGAGAGTCGTTTTATTCACTTATTAAAGGACAGGGTGACCCTACTGGGCCAGAAGACTTGACTTCATTCAGGCTACATATTGGCCGCTGCTTATTTGGGGTTATAACCCTTTAATAGGCAGCGTGACTAGTTCCGGAAACCCTCCTGCCCGTCGCGTTGCCTTCTACCTCAGCACTTGTCACACACCTGTCGTATGACTTGGTTCTGAGTCCTGCTCATTTGCCTGGAAACTATGTCCTTCCCAGAGGAAACAAACCTAAATGACTTTTTTTTTTTTTTAATGTTTTATTTTATTTATTTATTTGGCTGCACCGGGTCTTAGTTGCAGCATGTGGGATCTAGTTCCCTGACCAGGGATCGAACCCCGGCCCCCTGCACTGGGAGTGTGGAGTCTTAACTACTGGACCACCAGGGCAGTCCCCTAAATGACTTTTGAATAAACTATAATGGAAAAGAATATGAGGAGAATATATATATGTATAACTGTCACTTAGCCATAAAGTGGAAATTAACACAACATTGTAAATCAACTATACTTCAATAAAATTTTTAAAAAAAGACAAAGGAAATCTTGTTTTGCTTTCACTTTGACTTGGCCCAAGGGTCAGTGGTGGACATGGTGGCCAGTTTATCGTGGCCCCCTGGGTTCAACGGGTGTCTGGCTCCACCCTTAAGGGCAGTTTTTTTTTGTTTTTTGTTTTTTAAAGGGCCAGTTTTAAATGATGACTAAACAACATCAGAGCAAAACTTCTGGGTCTCAATATTCTGACATATTTTAGAAATGGGTAGGAAATTTAAATCATCAGTAAAGGGAATGAACAAGAGGATTCTGAACCATGGAGGCCTGTTTTACACTGACAGCAGCAGGCTGTTTTTACCTCCCCATTCTTTTTTTCTCTCTCTCTTTCTCTCCTTTTCTCCTTCTCATTTACCGAGTAATAAGAAAAACTGATGTCGATAAAAGTTTTCCTCTTATCTCATCTGACTGATCAGTATGTGTTCTCTCCTGATCAGTGAGTCTTGTGGGGTTTTTGCTGCAAAAACCCTTTTCCCATCAGTTTGTTCTAAAATGCTGCATTCGCCTGCGCTTAGGCCAGGATAGGGGTATTGTTCCAGTTTACATAGGCGGAGAAGTAGCGCTGATCTCATTTCGACAGTAAACAATTGATAACTTCAGAAGTACCTCTTAAAATCAAGACTCCTCCTAATAAAACATCCTTTAAAAATTCTTTTCAGTTGCAGAACGGGGAATTAGCCAGCCTCTGTACCGCTCAGGCCTATCCTGGGCTTAGCTCTGAAACACCACCTTTCTCCCCGTCAAGTGCACAGAACTGGGGACGCAGGTGCATGGACGTGGCCAAGGTGTTTGCTCAAATGTGAGAAGCCATGGACCCTGCCTTCAACGCAGTGTAGAGCCAGATGACCTGGGAAGGACCTCAGATTTCCTCTCTGCTCCTGTTTCCTGCATGGAGCTCACCAGAGCACGAGAGCAAATAGCTTTGAAACTGAGGTGCTTACGGAAGTTCCAAGTGTGATGCCCCACGTGGAGTATATTTCCTAGAAAAGAAAGCCCAACTGCCGACCACTGGCCAGAGTGAAGAGCCCCAGCCTTTCTGATGTGGCCGCGCCAAACATTTCCATTTCCTGGTGGTTTAACGGTGGTGTATTCTTTCCCTGTTTCTAGGGCTGACGAATTCCGCCGCCGTCTTTGCTGCCTGCAGGATGCGGACCACAGCAGATTTCTCACAGGGGACCTTGCTCCCATTACCGTGAGTATGGGACTGTGTTCCATTTAAGACTTAGAGTCTGACTGTGGTCAGAAGAGAAAAGCACATCTGATTCTTGTTGGAGGGATTGTTATTAGCTTAATACCAGTTAATAGTGAAGTGTGAGCTCTTCCTCGGCTATTAATCTATAAAACCTTAAACTTGTGCTCCTTGAACTCTTTTTTTCGGACGTATAGTCATCCTGCCACCCAGAGAATCGGAGAAATTGTCATTGTTGTTAAGGTAAAGAAGGCTCTCTTGGGTATATGCGGTATTTTTTTTTTTTTTGGCTGCGTTGGGTCTTCGTTGCTGCGCGCGGTCTTTCTCTAGTTGCGCCGAGCGGGGGCTACTCTTCGCTGCGGTGCGCGGGCTTCTCATTGCGGTGGCTTCTCTTGTTGCAGAGCACGGGCTCTAGGCGCGCGGGCTTCAGTAGTTGCGGCTCGCGGGCTCTAGAGCGCAGGCTCAGTAGTTGTGGTGCACGGGCTTAGTTGCTCCACAGCATGTGGGATCTTCCTGGACCAGGGCTCGAACCCGTGTCGCCTGCATTGGCAGGCGGATTCTTAACCACTGCGCCACCAGGGAAGCCCTAGGCAGTATTTTTTTGTTACGTGTGTGTGTGTGTAAATGTAATCCTTCCTCACCTAGTGTAAACTATTTTCCACGGCATCTGTGTAAGGCCCACAGCCCTTAATTTTAAAATATTGTGGCATATTTTAGTGGAGTCTAACAGATCAATTACTTGCTGAAAATCAGAATCTCCTGCTGAAAATCCGAAAGGAAGCCCTCGCTTTCCTCCATCACCCACGGGAACGCATGTTGCGCGTGGCAACGGCCAGGTCTGTTTGGTGTCCCAGAATCGCGCTGGCTTTTTGCGTAAGTGAACACAGACCCCAGCTTGAAATGCCTAAGCTTGTCTCAATTCAGGGGTAAAATTCCGGTCCTCTGACCAGTGTCTGGCTGCCTGGGTTCGGACGCCACCCATAGACCACACGTGTGATGGGAAGTAAAATGTTTCATGACTCCAGGAGGTTGCTCTGGAGATTGAACAAGGAAAAGAACTTTAAAAAAAAAAAACCCCATTTCCCCTTTATTTACAGAAACTAGTGTTAGAGGAACCCTGGCTAAGGGCACACGCTCAGTTGAGGGGTCTTCCAAGTGGTGTTAAAGGGTAGAGGCCACAAGAGTGGGCTGATAATTGGGCAGACCACCGTAATAAAATCTGGGAAGTGGAAAAGCAGGTCTGGTGCTTAGTTTAGGGTCCACGTGAGAGCAAAGCTCATCTGAGGCACAGAATCAGTTAGGATGACTTTAGTGTCAGCAACCAGCAGCCAGTGAGGAGAGGGAAAGTGCCAGAGAGGGAAGGTGGATTGAAAAGGTACCAACAAGTTGGGCCCAAAGGGATGAACTTGGCCTTCTCCATGTCAGGGGATGACACACCTTTGAGGACAGCTTTGTCAGTGGGTGTTATGGCCCCACTAATTCATCCAGCAGACACTAATTCAGCAGCTGCTGCATGCCAGGCTCTACGTTAGGCACCAAGACAAGACCCTTACCTTCCTAGGACTTACCTTGTCGTGGGCAGCAGGACGTTGCTTAAATACATGCACTTGGGTTGTGAGTTTTGATGAGGATCAGGAAGGAAATGAATACGGGGAGCTTCTCTGAATTGGGGAAAAGGGTAGAACAAAGGAGTCTTTCCTGAGGAAGTGACGTCTGAGCTCAGGCGTGAAGAATGAGTAAGAGCAACTTGTGCAGATCATGGAAGAAGGAACTCTTCACAGAGAGACGGGTGTGGGGAAGAGCGTCAGGTGAGTGTCAGGTGCACAAGTGGGCAGGGAGGATGCCAGATAGGGTCCTCAGGTTGGATGGGGATGAGGTCCCATGGGGCTTGTAAGTTCTGCTAAAATTCTATGATTTCAGTCTACGTGAAATGGAAACTTCCAAAAGCTTTTTAAGAAGGGAGGGGCATGATCCAGCTTGAGTTTCTAAAAGCTTCCTCTGCTCTCTAAGGAGAATGCTTCGAAGGGACAAGAATAGGAGGAGGTGACAGGCGGAGACGATGCTATAAGGATGGGGGTGGGGCTGAGGAGACAGGGTGATGATGGCTTAGGCTTAGGGCTACACACGTGTTCCTGCACGTCTGCCCTCACCTTGATTTAACTTCCTGCAGCACCTCTGCGCTGGGATTGCAATAGGGAAGAACCTTTTTTATTCTGTTATGAGTTAATCACTAAAGGGATGTTGTCCATAAGCTTAAATTCCACACAATGGCTCATCTCTCGGATCCCTGCCTCTGAGAGATTAAGGTAAGTGAGCATTCAGCTAAAATACCTGTGTTTAGCTCCCAAGAAACCTCCTGAGCAGGCCCACCTGTGAATGACTGCAGGAGGGAGAAATTAACACCTCCCCTTGGAGCCTGAGGGGAACCAGGAAGTGCTTGGCTTTAGTCCCGCCCCTTGTGGTATAAAAGGAGCCTGAATTCTAACTCAGCAAGACGGTTCTTTGGGGCAGGAGCCCATCATCTTCTCGGTCTGCTGGCTTTCTGGATAAAGTCACTACTCCTTTAACAGGATCTGGAGGATGCAATATGCCAACCACCCACATGCTGAGTAGAGGAGAGACGACAGGCCCTGGTCCATCATCTGGGTGGCCAGTGAGTGAAGAGTTTCCTTCCTTTGTGCTGAGCCATTGCCCATGGGGATCACTGCCCTCTCGCCCACGTTCCTTTTAGAACAGACGCACACAGAGAATACCTTTGGATGGTGGATCCTTTCCACTGGGCACTGCTTGAGCTGCTTCTTGGCTTATTACACCTTTTTACCCATCACCTTTCCAGGAACCAGCCACCTTTCACACCATTTTGCAGGCTAGCAGGTGTGTGTGTGGTTTCCAGTGCCCACAGTTTGTCCCCCTCCTTCCACCAGGGTTCCCTTACAGTATTGACCCAGAGAAGCACCCCCAAATTCCACAGTAAGAACTTGGAGTTCAAGGCAGGGAGAAGACAGAGCAGGGCTGTGAAAATACCCTCTAATAGTAGGAGAAATGTAAATGAAAAACACTTACCAGGAGATGCCTTTTATAGCATCTACATTATTACACTAACAGAAGTAAATTGTATTTTGATTGTGGCCGGTTGAAAACCACATCCTACACGTATGAGGTATATAATCAGCCTAATCAGTTGCTGATCCCAGGACAATTTCATCCCAGTGTACAGGGAGAGTGCAAATAACATAGAGTTTATTCCATTCTTCTTAGTAATTTAAATGTCACTTTGTTAAATGAACTTGAAGACAGATTTGCATTACTTGAATGCAGGGTTTCCAATAATAACGTAACACTTTTTTTCTTCCGGTACAAAGGGAATGGCTTCATATAAAAAGTAAGTGGTTAAATTCAAAACATTTTCCCAAAGGAGTGTCTTTGAGTGCTATGATTTTTAAATTTTGGGAGGGTTTCTGGTGTCAACTCTAAAGTCTCAGTATATGTGCCAATGACTAAGCTATTGTCTCTCAACCTACTTGTCTGTGTGTCGTTTTATGATCCCAGGGCTGGGACTCTGCAAAGCAGACTTGAGCTTTGCTGCCTGCTTCCCTGATAGACGCTGCCAGCAGGGGGTGCTTTGGACGCAGAAGGGGGATGGCTCCCCTCCCCAGCCCCGCCTGTCTCTTCATTCAGGGAGCTAGGGTTCATCCAGGTGGTGGCAGTTGAATGTGGTTTGTCCAGCGCTCACAGAACCTGCTTTATCTCACCCCATCAGAGAGATGCAGCTGGGTTCCAGCTCAGCGGAGTCTCTTCTTCAAGCTCCCACACTTACATCATCTCAACCTCCAGTCCTGCAATTGTTCCCTCCATGATACCTTAGTGTCCCTTTTTGCCTTTACAGTTGCTCAATATCTAGGTAACGGTCGAATTATCTCCCTTAAATAGCCGATGTGCTTTCGGTGTCCTGGCGGTGCGGCCACCGCGAGGGACTGACCTCTGCGGGGCTTCCGGATCTCAGCCTCTTTCTGAGTTCAAGGCTGCGTTGCTCAGGCTCGGGGTAGCTGGGATGTAAGCACCACAGTCCCATGAGTTGGAGGTGCACTTGCCCGCGGGGGGCCTCTGGTCCTGCCCGACTTTGCTTTACACTGAACAGGCTGACAAAGTCCATGCAATAGAAGCATTGGGGGCACGAAAGAAATAGAAGCCATACAAGTAGCATTTGCCTATTTTTCCAGCTGGACGCTGCTGAGAATTCTTACATAGGAGAATAAAGAGATTTCTTTTCCTAAAGGGAGCTGCTAACAGAAAAGAAATTTAAGCTCTGGGTCTGAGGGACTGTGGCTTAAAGCCCTAAGATGCCTTTTAGAAGCTGTTGTGCTTCTTGTAGCCAGAGTTGCACCCTGGGACTCGGGGACTACGCCCAGGTGTAAAGTCTTCTCCTTCTTCATCTGTAAACACTCTGACAGCAGAGTGCGAAGAGGAGCTTACAAAAAAACCACCTGAGGAGAAGAATCTGAGAAAGAATCGATAGGTGTATATGTATAACTGAGTCACTTTGCTGCATACCTGAAACTAACACAACATTGTAAATCCACTAGCCTTCAATATAAAATAAAAAATTAAAAACTATAATCAGGGGCTTCCCTGGTGGCGCAGTGGTTGAGAATCTGCCTGCCAATGCAGGGCACACGGGTTCGAGCCCTGGTCTGGGAAGATCCCACGTGCCGCGGAGCAACTAGGCCCGTGAGCCACAATTACTGAGCCTGCGCGTCTGGAGCCTGTGCTCCGCAACAGGAGAGGCCACGATAGTGAGAGGCCCGCACACCGCGATGAAGAGTGGCCCCCACTTGCCGCAACTAGAGAAAGCCCTCGCACAGAAACGAAGACCCAACACAGCCATAAATAAATAAATAAATAAATAAAAATTGTATAACTTTAAAAAAAAAAAAAACTATAATCAATGACAACTTCTTAAGTAAGCGATTAGTCTAAATAAAGAGATGTGGGGTAAAACAACAACAACAAAAAACACCTGACCAGCAGCACGGAGGTGGGGTCAGAAAGCCACGGTGTCTGTTTCTGGCTCTACTATTTATAAGCTGGGTGATCATGGGCCAGGCGTGTCCCAGCTTCCTCATCTCAAAGCACACAAAGGTGACTCCTGCCCCGGATGGCGGTTTTGAGAATTAAACGAGATCACATTTGTAAAGCGGTGGGCCAGGGCTTGCACCCCATAAGTGGCAGTCTCCAGCCAGCATCCGCTCCCCTCCCCTAAGCCCTCACTGGGCTGACCCCTCCTCAAGACAAAGCCACCGGGCTGGGGTGAGGAGGGGCTGCCGACTCGCCGTGTGAGAGGGTTCCCGGTGGTCCTTGGCTTGCAGGGTGTAGCTTCGCCCCCTTCCCCAGTCACACGTCCACACGGTCCTGTAACGGACAGAACCAAGACCTTCGTGTCGCAGCGAGGAAGCTCCGGGGCGGCGCGGCAGAGAATTTAATCAGCCCGAGCTCCCGCCTCCAGGCAGCCCTGACCGCCCTCTTCATGTGGGCTGAGACTTCGTGCTTCGGGACCATGGCACCTTCTCTGGGCATTTCAGAGATCTCCACGCCTCCCGTGCGTCCTTGGTGTCACCTGGAAACAGGTCAGTCCCTCCTGATCTGGTCCACAGAGTCCCTGAACCAGTGCTTTAAAGAAAACTCAGATCAACTCCCTCTCCTGCTTAAAAGCCTTCAATGACTCCCACTGCCTGTAAGATAGTAGTTAAGCTTCCGTCTGATCTTCAGAGGTGTGCCCACCATCGGTTGCATCTCTGGCAGCCATGCCCTTGTGTCGTTGGCCCTGAGCTGACAGCAAGCCTTTCAAGGCTCAGACATAAGAATCTTTGCAGCTTTGGTCTTGTTCTCTTGGAGCACCCACTCTGGCGGAAGACAGCTGCCACGTGAAAAGTCCAGCCACCCGACGCCACCGTCCTGTGGGGATGGCAGAGGTAGCCGCATGGCAGGGCCCTGAGGCCACATGGAGAGGAAGAGAGACCACCAGGCCGTGACCCCGCCAGGCCTTCAGGGGACTCAAGCCTCTGCTGCCTACTGACTGCCATGCATGAGGGACCCAGGGAGAAGAGCAGAAACCCCTGGGGCTGGGGCAGCATCTCTCTCTCTGTGATGTCTGAGGGCTGCATCACGTGCTCTCCAGGTGGGCTGCCTTGGGCTTCCTCCAAACATGGAGTCAGCATCCGAGAGCAAGCCACCTAAGGGCCCAGAAGTGAAGCTGCCCCTTCCTGAAGGCTTGGAAGCGGGCCCAGGGTCACTTCTGCCATATTCTATTGGTCAAGCTGTCCCAGAGCCCAGGCTCCAGGGTGGGGGACACAGATCTCCTCTCTCGATAGGAAACATCTCCAAGGATTCAGGGGCCACGTTTATAAACTGCTGTAGTCTGATTGCTGGCCACAGATTATTTCTGTTTCTCTCAGGTGCAAAATATACTCGCTGCTCCCCTCTTGCACACGCTCCTACCACTGCGGGCATCACACCCTTTTAGTTAATTGTTTTTTTTTTTTTTTTTTTTTTTAAGAAGTTTTTTTTTTTTTTTTTTTTTTTAAAGCACTTTTCTTTTTTTTTTTTTTTTTATAGCTACTTTATTTATTTATTTTATTTTATTTTTGGCTGTGTTGGGTCTTCGGTTCATGCGAGGGCTTTCTCTAGTTGAGGCAAGTGGGGGCCACTCTTCATCGCGGTGCAGGGACCGCTCTTCATCGCGGTGCGCGGGCCTTTCACTATCGCGGCCCCTCCCGTCGCGGGGCACAGGCTCCAGACGCGCAGGCTCAGTAGTTGTGGCTCACGGGCCCAGCTGCTCCGTGGCATGTGGGATCTTCCCAGACCAGGGCTCGAACCCGTGTCCCCTGCATTAGCAGGCAGATTCTCAACCACTGCGCCACCAGGGAAGCCCTAGTTAATTGTTTACGTGTGTGCCTGCCCTCTGGACTTCCTTCAGCAGAGACAGGGTGTCTCCTTCTTCTCTGGATCCGACGTGGCTGATAGGCTTATGACCCAGCATATAACATATATCCAGTGAAGGCTGAACCACCGTAAATTACACTGTAGACACGTACAGTAAACAGATTGTAACCCACATAAATTTAGAAAGGAGAATATCAGCTAATGGTAGGATTAAATACTGTATTTAATTACATATTTCCCAGATAGAGCTCTCCCTCTTTTCAATTCATTATGATCATCTGGAAAATTAAAAATAAGTCTGAAAAAATTTGGAAGTGGAAATGGAACTAGCAGAAGGCTGATAAGTCTTGCTAGGTGAGCAAATAATTATATTAATATTCATTATCTTGTCCCACCTGCTCATCTTTCGTCTTTATTTTTGCCTCCCTTTTCTACTGAGCTGGGCCAGGGTGACAGCAAGAGTCAGAAAGGCCCAGCCCCTGGTATGACCTTAACCACCAGCTTCTACATCACTCTTCATCCCTCATCAGAAGTACGGATTTGGGAGTAACACACTACTATATATAAAATAGATAAACAACAAGGACCTACTGTAGAGCACAGGGAACTCTACTCAATATTTTGTAATGACCTATAGTGGAAAAGAATATGAAAAAGAATATATAGGACTTCCCTGGCAGTCCAGTGGTTAAGACTCCACGCTTCCACTGCAGGGGGTGAGGGTTCGATCCCTGGTCAGGGAAGCTCCGCATGCCACATGGTGAGGCCAAAAGAAAATTACTAAAAAAAAAAAAATGTATACACACACACACACACACACACACACACACTCATATATAACTGAATCACTTTGCTGTACACCTGACACACAGCATTATAAATCAAGTATACTTCAGTAAAAAATAAAAAATTCAGGCAGAAAAAATGAAGTACTTTGACCTCACACGTAGGAGGTGCAAACCAAGGCAGAAGGTCAGTCCTGGCCCTCAGCCATCATGGACAAGGGGGAGGGAAGGAATATGAGGAGAAGGAGGGGGGAAAACTTTGATTCAGATTAAACAAAGCAAAACACAACCCGGGAGACATCCCAGTGGCACTGGGTCTTTCCTAAACTGGCAGCAAAGGGGACCCAGCAGGGAGTTTTGAAGCCTGCATGTTGTGATGCCAGCCTCATATTTATAACCTGGAGGGGGCATCCCGCCTCAATCCGTCCACGCAGGACCTGGGGCAGGGTGGTGTTCCAGGAGATGGCTCCTGCAGGGAGGCAAGGGTCCGGCGATGAGGACCCAGGGAGGGCCGAGGGAGAAAACCGTTCATTCATTCATTCTCTCACGAACAGGTATTTACGTGCAGCCCACTGTGTGCCAGGCGCAGGAATAGGATGGAGCAAAGACAACTGGGCTTCCCATGCCTGGAGAACTTGCCTGGCAGTGAGGGGCACATGATGAGGGTTTTAGTTAAAACCCACACGCTGCTTGTGTTGTGGGGAGTTCTGCAGAGGAAACCCACCAGAGCTCTCAGGGAGCTAAGTGGATGGGGCAGTGTTTAAGGCAAGGTGGTCGAGGAAAACCCTCCTGAGGAGGGACCACGTGAGATGCGGGAGGAGACGCAGCCTGCAGGCCCGCAAGCTGCAGGAACCCCATGGTTTCCAAGGACGGACGGAGGTGGGCGGGGCCGCACCCTGCAGCCCTTGTGAGCCAGTTTGGAGAATGTGGGGTTTCATTTTAAGTGCCATGGGAATTCACTAAAGGTGTTTTTTTTTTTTTTTTTTTTATTGGACTAGAGTTGACTTACAATGTTGTGTTAGTTTCAGGTGTACAGCACAGTGATTCAGTTATACTTATACATATATTCATTCTTTTTCGGATTCTTTTCACATAGAGGTTATCACAGAATATTTCCTGTACTATATAATAGGTCCTTGTTGGTTATCTATCTTATACATAGTAGTGTGTGTATGTTCATCCCGAGCTCCTGACTTATCCCTCCCCCCACGTTTCCCCTTTGGTGACCATAAGTTTGTTTTCGATATCTGTAAGTCTGTTTCTGTTTTGCTAATAAGTTCATTTGTGTCATTTTTTAAAAATTAGATTCCACATATGAGTGATATCATATGGTATTTGTCCTTCTCTGTCTGACTTACTTCACTTAGTGTGATAATCTCTAGGTCCATCCATGTTGCTGCAAATGGCGTTGTTTCATTCTTTTTTATGGCTGAGTAATATTCCATTGTGCATATATATGTATATACCACTCCTTCTTTATCCATTCATCTGTTGATGGACACTTAGGTTGCTTCCATGTCTTGGCTATTGTGAATAGTGCTGCAATGAACATTGGGGTGCATGTATCTTTTCTAAGCAGAGTTTCCTCCAGATATATGCCCAGGAGTGGGATGGCTGGATCACATGGTAATTCTATTTTTAGTATTTTAAGGAACCTCCATACTGTTCTCCATAGTGGTTGTACACTAAAGTGGTTTAAGCTGGGGAGTAAAATAATTATGCTTTAGGAACCTCCGCCTGGATGCCACGTGGAGTACAGAACCATCAGACTACTGCAGGGTCTTGAGAGGATAGATGGGAAGCAGCTTAGACACAAAGGTGGCGATGGGGATGGACGGGAGTGGATGGCTGGGAGGTGCATTCTGGCAGCGGGACCGACAGGACCGACTGAGAGATGGGTGGGGTGAGGGAGGGCTGAGGAAGACATTCAGATTTCTTCAGAACTGGGGGGTCCTTCACAAGAGCCAGTTCAGGTGGGATCATCTTAAAATGCCTACAAACCTCCAAATGGAAATGTCAAGTCCGCGGTTGGGTACGTGAGCCTGGAGCACAGAGGACAGTTCTGGAGATGCTAGCACAGAGACGTAACCATGTGAGAGCACGGCGCTCGCAGATGAGAGCACGTGGCCGAGGATGGGGGAGACCTCGGGACCAAGGGTGGGGCCTCCGATGTTGGAGACTGTACAGAGGAGGAGACGATGACAATGGTGAGTTTAGTCCACGTTATCAGTCAGAAAGAATCCTGTCTGATGGCAGACTTAGGGCTGGGAAAGTGAGCAGAGCTTCATAAAGTGATTCTTTACAAAGATGCAGGCGAGGTTTAGGAAAAGCAATGAGGGATGGTGGAGCACCTGCGGCTACAGCAGCTGCAGCTTTTCACACCTGCACAGGAAGGGGGAGCCACTGTGTGTGTGTGTGTGTGTGATGGGGCGGATGGGCTCGTGGAAAGTATGAGTGTGAGTGGCTGAATGGAGCGAGCTATCTGACGGGAGTTGTGGCCATTTGTGGGAGACACTGGCTTAGCCAGGAAGATGTTCCTTCACCCTCTGCCCTCCCTCTGCCCTCCAGCCACGGTCCTCTACTGGCTGAGCCCACAGGAGCCAGAGGACGATAGAGCCAGGGATGCAGTACCTGGAGGGCAGCCTCCCTGATCACCGGGCAGGTTGAAGGCTGATGATCTGGAGGGACGAACTGAAGTTTCCCAGCCCAGACCACACCGCATCCTGTCACAGCTGCAGGATTTTCACAGGCCGATCCCATGTGTGTTCTCTACCATAAAGACTCGGGGTCAAAAAAACTACCTGCTCTTCTTGAGGCCCAGGACCTCGTGACAGAAAGGCACCCGCACGGTTGAGGTCTGTGCCTGCAAAGGCAGTCCTCTGGGAAGCGGACAAGGGAAAAAAAGAGGGGGGGACTCATAGATTCAAAGACACTAAAGAGACATATCAGCTAGTTGCAGATTGGACCTGTTTCCATCCTGATTGAAACAAAGTAAGTTTTAATAAAAATTATGAGGCCATGTGGAAAATTTTAATGATGCTTGGGAATTTGATCGTATAAAGGAATCTTTGTTAACTTTGCTACGTGTATTTATTGTTATTATCTTTTAGGGATATATTTTGAAATACTTATGGACAAAATTATGCAATGTCCAGCATTTGCTTTCAAATACTCTGGTGTGGGTTGAGGGCTGATGAGTGAGTGGGGTACAGATTTTTAGCCTTGTGTAGATAATCACTGACGCTGGGTGACGGGTACAGGGGGGCTCATCACATTTCTTTTTCTACTTTTGTATATATTTGACTATTTCCATGATAAAAACTTATACTTAGAAAAAAGAAATATTCTCCTACAAATATTCTTCCATCCACTGTCAGCAAGGCAGATGCATTGCAAGTGTGTTTTTTTTCTTAATAGCATCTGCAGGTCTGAATTTATGAATTGGCTGGCCTGGAAAAGGTGCAGTCCATCTAATAGTACTTTCTTTGTAGGAATTACTTGATTGTTGTGTAGATTTCATCATTTTCCCCCTCCCTTTTTTCATAGATTCATTCATTTGTTAAATAAATAGCTATTGAGCCTCTCCTATGTTCCAGTTAAGTACTTACCCCTGGGAATACAGGAGTGAGGCAAGGGCTGAGCCCTCTTAAAATCTATAGCCCTCGAGTGAGGAGGGCACCACAGGGTCCAGGGTGGTGCTGGGAAGTTCAGGCTCCTGCAACAGGTCCATGATGTCTCTTCCTATCCAGAACTGAATCTCAACTCAATTGCCAGGTAGAAATGGACCATCAGATCTGAGCTTGCCCAAGTCACATCTCCAATGATGATCAGACAGGGGAGAATATAAAAACGCCCTTTTACAGTTCATCCTGAAACAGATGTTTTCCCGCTCATTTCCCCTCACCAGACTCAGAAGGTTAACTCCTATCACATAAGAAAAGTTGTATCTTTTGCTAAAAGTTGTATCACATGCTAATGTGTCAGGTCGTTTTAACAATCTGATCACAGCGAGACCTGGAAATTCAATTACTGGCTTGTATCCTGTGGAAAGAGAACAGAACGGGTATCCAGAGCTTTCTTTTGAGAAACAGAATACAGGCAAAATCAAAATGCCTTCTATATTTAAAATGGATTACCAACAAGGACCTAGTGTATAGCACAGGGAACTCTCTCAATATTCTGGGACAACATAAATGGGAAAAGAATTTGAAAAAGAATAGATACAGGTATGTGTATAACTGAATCACTTTGCTGTACACCTGAAACTAACACAATATTGTTAATCAACTATACTCCAATATAATAAAGTTTTATAAAATGCCAGACTCTACAACCTTTATGCTTATGACAATGGATATTTTCATTAAGGTTCTGTGTCCAGTGTCACACACATATTCAAGCCTTTACTGCCAGATTAAGCACCCTTTCTTCCCTCTAGACTAGAGACTACAGTTTTTTTTCTTGAGTACATAACTTTCTCTCTGCTCTCTTTTTCTCCCCACCCGGCCGCCTCTCCCCATGCGGAGCCATCCGTCAGGAATTTTTGGTAGGAAACCCTTGTGAATTTGGGAGAAAAGGGTCTTCAGATACAGAAACCACAGGAGAGAAGGGGTTGGGGTGTGAAATTGAAGGGAGCTCATCAACAGCAAGAGAGCAAACGTCCAACCCGTTCCTTTTTCCTTCCACTCTCCGCCCTTCCCAGACCTCCAATGTCCAAAGCCTGGAGTGTCCGTTCATGGGCTTATCTGCACCCTGAGGTTTGAGATATATGTGTGTCTCAGGGCTTCATGTTGTTCAGTGGATTCAATAGAGAAAAGAACTTTTAAAATACTTTTCTGTCTAAACAGTTCATGAGCCCTCGGGTGGGCGTCTAGGGAATGTGCCTGGGGATAACCTGGATGGCACAGGCGTGCAAATGACAACTGATTGTCACCCACCTGGCCACGTCCCACTCCAGGAAGATTTTCACCACTGAGCAGGTTTAAATCACTTTTATTCGTAGTCACATACTGTGTAGAGAAAGCTTGTATTTGGCCATTTGACTAGAAAGAGGAGCGTCGGGGACATTGATATTGCAAAATAATTATTAATAAGAAGCACAAAATGGCAATGAGTCTGCAAATTCCTCTCAGTAGGATCTGCGTTGATCTGCAGATACCTCCTATTGCACCTGATTGTGTGACTAGTGCTTCAGTATTTAATGTTAGAAACATAAAATATATGAAATTTGGCTTTTACTTCACCAGGAATTAAACACATAAAACTATTTCTACAGTCAACATGTTATTTGCGAAGTTTTTACAAATATTAGTGTGAAATGTTCTCCCTTATTTGTCATTGAGGAAAAAAAAAACAAAGATTATAAAAACAAGTCAGTTAATTTTTTAAGAGCAACATGCAAGATTTCTAAATATCGGGCCATGAAATGAATTTTTAATATAAATGACACAGTAATGTGTGGTTAAATTTCAACCTGCATTTTAATATCCATTCAGTCTCCAAGGATGAGAAAATATACCATTTTAAAATTAATTCACTAATCAATTCTAAAATTGTTAATTTAAAGTGAATGAAATATCCTATGTCATCTATATCTTGATAAGATGAAGATGTGATGTTTTATAGGTAATAATTAAAGATTGTAAAATATGAACCATAAGATATGGTTTTAAAAACAGCGATATAAAATAATTTTTACTTAAAAATCACAAAGCAGTGAAATTATTTGGAGAAACGACTAAGAGCACACAAGGGGTTATTTATTACGATCACAGGATTTTGCAATAAAAAAGAAAAAGGCCTCTGCTTGGTAGCATCCCCACTGAGTGCCCCCTCCTCCAGGTCTTTCCTGGGGGTCTGAAGATCTCAGGGCATCGGGCACGCCACAGAATTGAATGATCACCAGGGGTGGCTTAGCCGCTGCTGCTTGGAGCTGGCTTTCTGGCCCTCTCGGTGCTCCAGGCACGGCTGAGCAGAAAACCTGTCCCCCTGAGAGATTCTGGGAAGGACGCAGGGTACACGTGGGACTCAGAGGCTCTGCTCGGCTTTGTGGGGAGTGGGCTTTGCACCTCGATGAGCCCACAGGTCAAGCAGGGCCATCAGGCTGCAAAATGGAATCAAGAATGACTTTCTCTGTTGATGAAAAATAACTTGCAAAATGAGTAGGGGAGACATATCTCTTTCCAAATGAATAAAGTGACCTTAGTGAAAAAACTGGAGAGAGCTGTATTTAGTCAACAGGACTGGACTGGTTTTACTTTCTTAGTTTTGACAAAGGTGCCACAGTACTGTGAGTCAGCAGCTTTAGGCGCAGGCAGGTGAAGGGTAGGTGAGGGTTCTCTGGATGACCTTTCTGTAGGTTTAAAATTATTTTAGGGACTTCCTGGTGGTGCAGTGGTTAAGAATCCGCCTGCCAGTGCAGGGGACACGGGTTCGATCCCTGGTCCGGGAAGATCCCACATGCCGCGGAGCAACTAAGCCCGTGCGCCGCAACTACTGAGCCTGTGCACTAGAGCCCGCGAGCCACAACTACTGAGCCCGTGAGCCACAACTACTGAAGCCCGTGCACGTAGAGCCCATGCTCCGCAACAAGAGAAGCCACTGCAATGAGAAGCCTGCGCACCGCAAGGAAGAGTAGCCCCTGCTCGCCACAACTAGAGAAAGCCCGCACGCAGCAACGAAGACCCAACGCAGCCAAAAATAAATAAATTTTAAAAAATATTTTAAAATAAAAGGTTATAAAATGAAGTGCTGAAAATATCCCTTTTACAAGGAGTGCTAGAGATTTTGATGCCGCATGGAGAGTGTTTGCGCAGCTCAAATTCAGCGCCTCGCTTGAAACATTTAGTGTGGAAGCACCTTGAAAACCGCACTCGGATGCGGGGCGCACACAGCTCACTCTTCGGGGGGTGGGGGAACGTTCTCGGCCTTGGATCAGGGTGTCCTCGTGTAGCCCGTTTGCACCTGGAGCTGCCGGGGCAGTGCCTGCCCCATCTCTTTTATGTCCTAATAATGCCGCCTTTCCGGCCACCCATTGAATCGGGTTCCTACTGCATTTCACACTTGGATTAACTCAATCATGCAAATGATGTCAAGCCTAAAAGAAATCAGGCTGTGGGCAAATAAGAAATGCTAATAACCACTGAAAATACGGCTCAGAGCGGGATGCTCCTTTGTGACACCGCAGCCCGCGGTCCTTAGATTCCTGTGCTCAGGCCGAGCAGGGGTTGGGAGCTGTAAACAGGTTTGAGTTCTAACATAAATAAAAACCGCAGGGCTAATTAGACTCCCAAATCTTGATTTCACCTCTTTTGGTGGAATGAACTGCTTCCAACAAGATTAGCAGGATAAAGTTTCCCATGTAAAGCATTCCTTGGAATATTTTTGTTTGTCCTTAGCAAGCGGAGATTTCCAGGGGATGCTTTGTAGGTTTCCTCAGGTTCCTTCCTGTATAAACACCATGATGTCTTGGCCCCAGGGCCCTGGTCTCTCTATTTGGAGGGCCCTCTATCAATCACACTTGTCCAGACCCTAATGGCCTTTGAAGGCCCAGTTAAAACAAAATCTCTTGATTCAGAAAGCTTTCCTGATGGCTTTCAAGAGAAGGGCTTCCTCCCTGCCCTGAGCTCTGCCCTGTTCTGCTGGGTTACCAACATTTACTGTCTTACATCTTATGCTTTTGTGCACATGAAGCTCCTTTCTGCCTGAAATGCAGTTTCCCTGATGGAGCAGCTGTGCCATTAAGGTATCTCCTGCAGATCTACCGTCACAGCTTATCCTCACCATTGTGGGTGGTCAGCAACTATTCTTAGAGGATTTACCGGGAGTTTAGGTGGTGGATGAAGAAAGGACCACAGTAGTGGAGGCCGATAGAGTCCCTCATCCTGTTCTGTTCACATGATTTGGTTTCAATTCTCTCCAGGCAGAGAACATTAGGCAAAGAAAGGGACCCACTGTGTATGCTTCTAAATAAAAACCAGGGAATTCCCTGGCGGTCCAGTGGTTAGGGCTCCACGCTCTCACTGCAGGGGCCGGGGTTTGTTCCCTGGTCGGGGAACTAAGATCCCGCAAACCGCGTAGTGCAGCCAAAAAAAAAAAAAACCACCCCAAATTTTTAAAATAATTTATTTATTTTATTTATTTATTTTTGGCTGCGTTGGGTCTTCATTGCCCCACGCAGTCTTTCTCTAGTTGTGGGGAGCAGAGGCTACTCTTCATTGCAGAGCACAGGCTTCTCATTGCAGTGGCTTCTCTTGTTGTGGAGCATGGGCTCTAGGCGCACGGGCTTCAGTAGTTGTGGCATGCAGGCTCAGTAGTTGTGGCTCGTGGGCTGTAGAGCGCAGGCTCAGTAGCTGTGGCTCATGGGCTGTAGAGTGCAGGCTCAGTAGTTGTGGCACACGGGCTTAGTTGCTCCGTGGCATGTGGCATCTTCCTGGACCAGGACTCGAACCCGTGTCCCCTGCATTGCCAGGAGGATTCTTAACCACGGCGCCACCAGGGAAGTCCACACACCAACTTTAAAAAGAACCAGATGTGCACAAGGAGGCGCTGGGCGCCCCCGGAGACCCTCGGAGGCATGATTCCTGCCAATCCCGGTCTCCAGGGGGTGAACGCCACACGCCGAGGTGCAAGTGTGACCCCTGCTCCCTCCTGACTCCTCACTCTGGTCGGCACCGGCCTCGCTCCAAGGTTCACCTACTTTGCTTTAAAGCTGTTGACCTAAGGCTGCCTTCACAGAAAACTTCCTGTGTCCAGGAACATGAAGTAGGTTTAAGCTTATTGAACACAGACACTACACTCAAAACTTCTCTGTATCATTCACAGCACCCAGCCCAGAATGGAGCTCAAAATGATTAGTTGAAGAATTGCCCCCACCAGTGGAATAAGTTGACCTATCTGGACCTCTCTCCGTCTTTTCTCCCTTCCTTCACCTCACATGCCCACGACCTGTCGCTGGAGAACGCAGCGTGGAGAGAGCACAGCTTGGAGTGAACAGTGCCGTCCGTAAAGATGACGATGAGGTCACTAGTAACAATTTTTTTAAATTGAAATCTAGTTGATTCACAATGTTGTGTTAGTTTCAGGTGTACAGCGAAGTGATTCTGTTATACATATGTATACATATTTATTCTTCCTCAGATTCTTTTCCACTATAGGTTATGATAAGATACTGAATATAGTTCCCTGTGCTATACAGTAGGTCCTTGTTGGTTATCTATTTATGTACATAGTAGTGTGTATACATTAATCCCAAACTCCTAATTTATCCCCCCCTTCCCCTTTGGTTCCCCTTTGGTAACCATAAATTTATTTTCTATGTCTGTGAGTCTATTTCAGTTTTGTAAATAAGTTCATTTTTGTCGTATTTTAGATTCCACATGTAAGTGATACCATATGATGTTTACTTTTCTCTGTCTGACTTACTTCACTTAGTATGATAATCTCTAGGTCCATGCATGTTGCTGCAAATGGCATTATTTCATTTGTTTTTATGGCTGAGTAGTATTCCATTGTGTATATATGTACCATATCTTCTTTGTCCATTCAGCTGTCGATGGACATTCAGGTTGCTTCCATGTGTTAGTTATCATGAATAATGCTGTTATGAACATAAGGGTGCATGTGTCTTTTCAAATTAGAGTTTACTAGCAACAATTTTGAGAATAACTTTTACTAAGGGCTTCCTATGGGCCAGGTGCTGTGCTTAAGTGACTGACACGCATTATCTCATTTAATCCTTCTGACATCCTGTGGGGCAGGAGCTAAATTATTGTCTTTATGCCTCATACACACAAGGAATCTGGGAGAGTTAGAAGTGTGACTTCAGACCCCAAGCCCCAAATCAGCAGGAAAAACTGTTTCTCCTGGTCCTGTGGTCCTTCTCACCAGGAAGGCTGCATTGGGCACAGAGGCAAGGCTCTGAACATACATTTTCTTAAACATGATCATTGTTTTCGACAGGAGGACTGGAATGCCACCGGTCCCTTCCCCTGGCTTGATGTAAAGAGCCTCACCTCCATCTCTGGGGAGGCGACCGATGCCTGGGGATTACTTCCTGGAGGACTTCGTTTCTGTGACCACATGCAGATGTCAGGAGTCTGCAGAGTTCATCCGAGGATCTATCTCCAAGAGCCGTGATTTTCATAAAAGAGCCATAATAGTAGACTTCATGCCACATTCATTTTTACCTTTCTGCCCCTCTGTGAGAAATACTGTCAATAAAACTCTCCACCATAATCCTTTTCATCTTAAGCCCACTCACTTATACTTAATGTCCGCCAAAGTAGGTGGGTTAAAAGTAGCCTCTTGTTCTCTCCCCTTCAAGGTGATTGGCACCCCTTTCCACTCCAAATGAGAGAGAAAACCAGAGCTCAGCTGTGAACCCCTTCCAGAGGCTTGTTGGAGCCGCACACACCCCCCTGACAGATACAACAGGGATTAATGAGCCGTGACCAGAAGTTTGATTTTTCTGTCAAGTGCTCGCATCCGTTTTTAATAAACAGAAGAACAACATAAACTCCATTGCCTGCTCCGCATGGCTTCCGCCAAGCGGGTTGCTCCTGGCACCATGAAACAACCGACAAATGCTTTTACGAGCCCCTTTGGTCGGCTACTCTGGCGACTGGCTCTGCTCCCCCAGACCCACTTCTTTGCCTCTGTTCAGTATGGGCCTCTCCGTGCCTTGCCAGGGGAAACCGTCAAGTGTAATATCACATTTACAACTAAATGGCTTCAATTTATTGTCACCGGTGTAAAAATGCCAAAATACCCACTGTTTTCCCTTTAAGCCACGCTGTGTGCTCTTTTGCAGAAGGCTGTCTCCTGCAAGTTCTGGATTTGGAGCCAAGGCACAGAGAACTTAAGTAGCAGATGGTGGGAACCAGGTACAGTGGCGGGGCGACACCTGACATCATGGCACGCGTCCTCTGTTTGGATGAAGCTGTATTTTGTGTCCGTGTGATATCTATTCTTACCAAAAATACTGCTTACCAGAACTTGCTTTTGTCCACATTCACCAAAAAATTACGTTGCTCAGAAAAGGAGACGTCTGTGTTGTAAAAATGATTATGAGTTCAGCATGTAGTTCTTTCTTTTTCTTTTTGGTTTTGCAAAACACACTAGGATTTATGTGGGGCATTTGCTTCTTTATTCCCCAAGATAGTTGCTGAAAAAGACTGGCTGCCTTAAACCCAAGTGACCACAGGATGTCACCAGTGTTCCATGAAAATTCCACCGAAAGGGCATTTACCTGGTAATGCAAAACTTGTTTCTTAAAGAAGAAAGGTCAGAGCACACACGTGTGGTCACACCTACAATTTCAAATAAAATCTGGGTTTGCAGAGGCAGCCTTGGCTTCATCACGTGAAATCAAAGCCAATCTGAACCTCGACTGTCCTTGAGGAAGACGTGCCACCTACTAGTAAACCAGTAAACTTAACAGCCCAGAGCTGCTATTTAATTGTCCCTGAAGAGAAGTCACCCTGAAGTGGAGTTAATAACCAATACCAGATCTTTTTTTTTTTTCCCCCTCACTTTAATTTTCTTTGAAAGCTTCCTGCTCAAGCAATGTGGTGGCCAATAGCTAATGGAATTATGTGCTGCTCAGATACCTTCCTCAGACTGGGATATTTAGCAAATCCCCAAAGAAGAGTCTAAAAGAGCCCAGAAGAGGAAAAATTCAAAAGGAACATGAATAGAATCTAAAGTTACCAAGGGAAGAAATTTCAAAATGGAAATTAGTTAAATAACGAGACTGATCCTGTCTTGCACTGAGGCAGGAGGGACACAGCTGTGGTGCCAGGGGCAGTTATGGACAAGGTGTTGGCTGAGCGGTGAACACAGTGGGAAACCCAGGGCCCATCGGTCACTGAAAACGAGGCAGCAAAGTGAGGGACTCTACGGGAGACATACAGGTGATGGGATGGGGGGAGCCAAGCCAGCAGGAGACCAAGGCAGAGCCCCAGCTCCCTTCCTGGCGGGGAGGAACCCGGTTCAGGAAGATTCCCGTTGGTTTATGGTATCAAAGCCTAACTGAGTTGAGTCAACAAGTGTCTCATCCTCACTGGTTCCACGGGCGTCATCGTAGTAGTCACCGTTGTTTGATTGTAACCGCCTACAGTCTGAGGGGGTCCGTTCTTTTCGGAGAAGCGGTCAAAAGACCCACACCGCTTCGTCCTAGGGATGGTCCATCGGGAGTTTGGATGGAGCGCGTCTCCCAGCCTTTCGTTTGTGTGCCCGTGTGTACAGATCTGAACCGCTGTGATTTGTGAAAACTTAATGCAGGCAATGCTTTTCCTGGTATGGAGGCTGCTATGGGCGGAACGTGTCCGCCTGCCTGCCCTGCTCCCCAATTCATATGTTCAATTTCTAACCCCCAGGGCCGCAGACTGTGACCGTGTTTGGAGACGGGGTCTTTCGGGAGGTGATAAGTTAAGATGAGGTCACTAGGTGGGCCCTAGTCCAATAGGGCTGGTGTGCTTATAAGGAGAGGTTAGGACGCAGACAGGCACGGGGAGAAGACCCTGTGAAGACACAGGGAGAAGACAGGAGAACCAGCTCTGCCCACACCTGGTCTTGGACTCCCAGCCTCCAGATCTGTGAGGACGTACATTTCTGTGGTTTAATTCCCCCCCCCAACCCCCGCAGTCTGTGGTCGTTTGTCATGGCAGCTGTAGCAAACCAATACAGGGGCTCAAATATCTCAGCGTGGCAACATTAGTTGTGTAATTCTGATGACAGTCTCTTTGGTTAAACGCAGCTGCTACTGTAATCACCACGGCCCACACCAGCTGAGAACTTGGTGAGTGCTGGGTAGTTTACCAAGGGGATTACACACGTCAATCGTGTAATCACCACGGCAGCCGTCGGAGGCTGTCATCCCCACTTTTCAGATGAGAACACTGAGGTGAGGGGTCCTGCCCCGTGGGGCTCGGGGGCCCACACACCACCTCTACGAAAGGTGCTCCATCTTGCAAACCATGGGGAGGAAAGATCCCAGAAAGGGGGCTTGGGAGTAGGGAGGTTGTGGTGTTTTCTTCATAGTCCTGTCTTTGATCCACGAATTTCCAACAGACCATTTTAACCTTGTGTGGGGAGTTTTGAATAGGATACAGCTGCCCCAGGAAGTGCGCGGGTTACCCAGAGTCAAGCTGGATGCCCATTCTTTGAATCAAAGAGTGGCCTTCCTCCCCTCTTAGGGCACACTCACATCCACAGGTGGTACCTTCCAAGTTACCTAACCCCACCAGTTCCCGTGAATTGCACTGAAAGGCCAGGCTGGCCGGAGTGACCGGGCGCAGGTGACGTTTGGTGAGTGGGGTCGGACCCTGGGGCGCAGACTCAGATGCTGGCGAATCCAGGATTCACGTGGAATCAGAGCACTGGGGAGCCCGATGGGCCCCGTAAGCCCTCGGGTCCATTTAACTGAATTCATGGCTCTGTTGCAGCGTGGACTGTGGGTGCTGTTAAGGCCTCCACCTCCCCAGACACAAGCTTCCCCGCTGAGCCCTTGGGCTCCATCTACACGGCAGATTGTTAGCGCCCCCGGAAGGGCCGTGAGCCCCTCCTTCAGCTGCCGTGGAAGCTGGGCCTGTAACTTGCCTGGGTTTGCACAGTGAGTGGCTGGACCAGCCCAGAGGCTGGCTTGTCTCGTGCGTGGTCAGTGCCTCATGCAAATATCCGGATTTATTTTTAAAAAGAAAAGAAGAAAAAGATAAGCTGATAAGTAATTGCTCTCACCACGGAGGAATTTGTTGCCTAAGAAGAGATTCACCGTGGAGGCTCCTTTAAATAGGAAGCTCCCTTGGTCCTGGACATACGATTGGCTTTACAGAAATTCAGTTTACAAGCCTTTAAAACGCACCTATTTTGTAAAGCGACAGGGGCACCCAGGGACTCAGCACACACCAAGTGGGTTCAATAATCACCCCTGGGAGGGTAGCTGAGGGAGGGGTCACGGGCACCTGGGGAAGGGCTGTGCCGCACGGCTCTTGAATTTGAGGGGAGCTGTGCTGAGCGCCCCACGGGCATCATGCCTCAAATCTTATCGCAGCCTGGTGAGCTGAGAATGAAGACTGTCCCCATTTCACACGTTGGGAAACTGAGGCACGGAAAGAATATGCAACTGGCGTGGGGTCAGGTCCCTCATGGACCCAAAGCACTATGAGCTTCAGAAGAAAACAGGGACATTAGCTTAACTGTGAACTTGGAATTAAAAAAATAAAAAACCGGCAGCTAGACATTCACTGACTCAAAAATAGAGAACACATTGACCTTCTGCTTCTGAAATTGTTTAGTAACGGGAAGCTGGTTTCAAACTTGACTTGGCAGAGTTTGGAGGAAGACAGGCTTATTTTTAAAAGGCACTCGAGGTGTTTTCAAGGCAACGCCATCAGTCTGACGTGGGAGGGAAGAGATGTGAAGGAGGTGTCTTTAAACATTTTATAACTAATTTGTGTAGAAAGTAAAATATCAAGAAAATCCACATCGTTTTGATAATTGTAGAGTATTACCCCCTTTTTAAGGATTAGGAAAAATATTCAGGCCATTATTTGTTCAACTCAACCATTTAATTACGTGAATGTCTTTTTCAAAACATCCTACTAGGGTCTCAGCGGATACGTGTGAGTGTTCTGCGCCATGACTTCTGTATAATAATAATAAGTGAAAAGTAAACACAATTTGGTGCTTAAATAGCTTTCCTCTTTTCCTCGGCCATCCGGGCCTTCACTTCATTTAATTACTCTGTTCGCTGCTGGTGCATCCCCCCTCTCTGTGATGCTTTGGGATGCTGGAGATGTCCCACGTGCAAAGGTGCAATCCGTGTGACACTGGGCACTGGATCCTGAGGTTGAGGTGCAATCTTTCTGGACACATGCTTCCTCATACCTGGGTGTGATAAGAGATTTGGTGAGTTGTTAGTGGCTTCTGCCTCTTTTAAGTATCCCTGGTGTATTTCTCTCTGTGCTGGATTCACCCGCTTAGAGAAAGCAAACGATTTATAAAAATCACAAAGCACAGCGCAAGGTATGGGTACGCGGCTGGATGTGTTCTGCAGTTTGCCGCTGTGTTGGGTGTTAATTTCTGCAACCGAATATTTAAGTCTAGTAACTTGCTTGGGCTTCCGTGTTGTTCTTAATGCACCGAGCAGCTACCCTCACTAGGTCCTTCCTCTCTCCCTTCAGCTGTGTGTGTGCGTGTGTGTGTGTGTGTGTGTGTGTGTTTCCTCCCTGACCATCCCCTGGTAGAGAATTGTGGGGCTGGGGGCCGGGTGGAAGCTGAGGGGGCACAGGCCTACCTTTGATGCCCTTTCCAGCGTGGTGCTCTGACTAATGAACAGAGACTGGGTCTCCCCTTCTCCAGAGATGGAGCCCATCGGTCCCTGGGTCTCCACTAGCCCACGGGCACCCAGCCTGCGTCCCAAGTGGATGACTTCTGGCTCACTGTGCCCTCCTCGTCCTGGTGCCAGTGGCCGTGAATAACCTTGCTTTTGTGTGTATTTATTTTATTTTGAATTTCTCCACCCTGCTTCTTTCCACCCACAGACACCCACCGCCCACCCCTGCTCACCGGCCCCACGCGGTGATTTCTTGAAATGTTAGATTCTTTCTTCCTCTGTCCCCCCCTTCCAGTTCTGGAAGCATTTTGTTTCTGTACTGCTTTGTGAAGCTGGTGCTGAGTCCAGATCCTTGGGGCTTTAAAGTTGAATTAATTATTAAACAGGAAGGGAGCAGTGCTTTCAGCAGACGCCAAGTAACTCTACTGCAACCTGGCACAGCTTTTCCCCACCCTTATGCTGTGGTTTGCTGAGGGCGGCTGGCGATTTTTATTCTAGTTTTAATCAAGCATTTCTGTAAGTTTTCAGGCAGTTAAGATCTGGCAGCCAAGGGCTGGGGCTGGGGAGGGGTCAGTCCTCATCACCTTCTGAGCATTTTAGCCAAAAAATTTTTCTTTCTTTTTAAATCAGGAGCACTTTCCCAGTTTGGAAATCAATCTGAAATCGCCCACTCCCAACTGTTCACCTTTCCTGAGAACAGGGTGGGCTTTTTCTCAAGATACGTGTGTGTGTGTGTGTATAGATACACGTTTTGCTATACATACATCTACATACATAAGATATGTTTATATTAGTTCCTATTTGTAGAGAATGTGCTTTTCAAATAAAACCATCAAAACACTGACTTCGTTGCCACGTGATTTTTATAATCATTGCTTTAATTTAGGGGTAAGTTGATGGTATCACACCCTGTATTTAAAAATAATAATAAAGACACCTGCACAATTTCTCGATTTCCTGAGTCTAGGCATTGATACTTCTCAGAAACTCACAACTCGTCCGCGTGGCTGGCCCGCTTGGCCCCGGTGCCGGGCATGGGCGTCCTCTCGGAGCTACAGGAATGAGACGGTGCCAGTGTTTCCCAGAGAAACCCAAGCTCATATCAAAGGATCAATGTAATCGCCTGAAAGGGCCAGCTGCCCTCATGCCGGGCTCCCCATTTCTTTCCAAGGGGCCTTTCCCAGTCTCAGCCGACTGGCTTTCCGCAGGAAGCCTCATAGGAAGTATGCTCAGCTCCACTGAGCTTGGCTCTGTGGCCGGGCGGACGGCAGCGCTGGCTGTAGGGTCGGGGGAGCAGGTCTGTCTGTAGGTGCAGCTGGGCGCGTAGGCAGGAGCATGGAGCATCCTTGGGGGGAAACGGAACAAAGATTTGGTTAAAGATCTCAATGTTCATGCGTATAAATGTAGAACAGGGTTAAAAACAGAAAGCCCAACACACACTCCTGCAGCCCTCCCAGGGGCCTTGGGTCAGGGCTGCCTGGGAGAATGCCAGGACGTGAGCCCTTTACGGCCAAACTCCCTCTCGACGTGTCCGGGAAACTTGCGCTGTGCGTATCCCTTATAGTCTCCGAACTTTGTAAAAATGGAAGGTGTCCTGTGAGCCTTGCTAGCCAATTATTATTTTGAAATGTTTCGTTTCCCTTTAGGGATTAAACAAAACAGGATTCTTGCCGACGTTTTTTTATTTGTTTAAATATATAAAATGTTTTCCTCAAGTATATTGTCTACATCTTGACTGTATAATTTCCATCCGTCAATACATTTAACTACAATAAACCAATACATTTAATTACAATTAAATGCAAAAAAGTGTGATCCATTGGTTCCCTTGGAAAGGTTACTTAGAAGAAGCCAGATAAATGTACACTTCCACAAATTTAACTGAACTCAAAATTTCAACAACCTCTCCTGTATTTTCCCTGAATCGCCACCTTTTCCAATGATGGACCCGCTCTCACCGTAACACCCTCTGACTTCTGACCTCTGTGCTGTGGTGGATTCGGGGGCTCCCACCCCCAGGGTGTCCTGTTTGGTCACATTATTTAGGATTGTGTAATGGCCATATCGTAGTCACTGTGCTTCTAACCACAGTAAATTATTTAAGACCCAGATTAAAAATGACATATTCCTCATCAACCAATATTTGGAAAATATATGTATTAAATGAACAACTTGTGTCCCGTTTCGATCTTTGTGTCCCATTTTCCTTCTGGAAAATATATTATGAGCTGGGTTTCAAAGTAAGCGATAATATTTCTGGTCTTTGACTAAGCAAAGATCCTCGTCCTTTTTGTTTAAAAATGGGTGGACACGTGAAACACCCACGGAGAGTGTGCAATACAAAAATTTCAGAAATAGTTTATTTAAAATAACCTCCCAGAATCTAAAAACGAGTGGATACATGTATATGTATAACTGATTCACTTTGCTGTACGCCTGCAACTAACACAACATTGTAAATCAACTGTACTCCAATATAAAAATTTAAAAATCAATAAATAAATAAAATAAGAAAAAACCAAAAACCTCCCAGGACCTGGCCTAAGTCTTCGGGTTTAGCTATTACAGCACACTTGAAAAGCACTTGTACTTCGTTGGACCGTCAAAGTAGCCACTCAACACTGTCAACAAACAAAACAACAAATAAAGAAAGAATGCAGAGATTATTAAAGACGTGCATGGCTTTTCCAACACCTTTTATTCTCCCAGCTTTAAGGAGAACTCCAAGAATACTGTGTGTCCCAACCTACAGTTTCCTGAAGTCTCTCTCCCTTGACCTCCAGAAAGAAAGTTAGGAAATGTGTGTTTCTGTCAGATTTGTGTCAAATATGTTCCAAAAGAAAAATGAGGCATTCCCTTCATCATGAGGACCATTTACTGGACAAGCTGTCACCCTGCCTTCCTTGCTATTCTGAGCTGGTGGCACGGCCTCTGTGCTGCGTGAAAGGCCGGATTCCGGGCAGAGCTCAGCCTCCTGCCCTGACGCCGGTGGTCTCTGCAGGTGTATGGGCCACAGCCCTAGGCAAGGCTGTCCCCGCCTTCCCCAAAGGTCTCGGAGCCCTTCTGCAGCCCAGATGGTTCCAATTTGAGGCCTCCACTCAGCGCTGGAACTGGATTGAGTTTCTTCCCTGAAACCAACAAGACCTGCTTCAGCATTTTGCTTGGATTAAAATATTTGTCCCTTTTTTCACAGGGCAGAAGGAGGACTCCTGAAGCCTCCGAAGGAAGGAAATCATTACAGGGCCCTACAGAAGTAGGTCATGTGCTACAGCTGCTCATAGTTTAAGAGGAAGAAACATCGGACCTCAAACCCGGAGCACGACTCTTTCCAAATGCTTGTGAGCAGCCCAAGAAAAACATCCTTCCGAGGCTTATCTAATAACCAGCATCTGTAATCGTCTCAATGTGCGCTCAGGGGTCCTTGGAGTTTGCACCTACTTGCACCAGGGCCGCCGAGATGCTGAAACAGAAAACAGCAACATTTAACGAAGGGGATTTAATAGTTTGTGTTAAAGCTGATAGGGCCCATTAGGGGCTGTCATTTTTGTAAACAACGAAGACACGTTACCCTCTTCTTGGGTGTAAAGTTGCTCCGCGTGGGACCCGCAAACATTCGGTAACGATCTGTAGAACATGCAGGAAAAGACAATTAAGGCCCCACTTGAAAAAGTCTGTTTTCCTCACATATTTGGTTTCTTGCTAAGTAAACTCATAAAGATCATACATGTGGAAGCATATGCTTACATTATAAAAAATAACATGAGTGTGCATTTCATTAGCAAAAATCAAAGAACAGACATCCTATAAGTGTTTTGGGTTCCTATAAGCTTGGGAAATATCAGAAGTGATTAGTTAAATGAAGAGCACAATTCCTGTTCTTCAGTTCGTATTACAATAATAGAACGGCCACTATTTTACGGTGCTTTAGGGCACATAAAATTAACAGCTTACAACGCCATTGAAGTCAGAGTGACAACCTTTGAAAGCTGTAAATAAAAAAGTTTCCATAAAATCTATTTACTGCAGAAATAGAATATTCTGCTTGCTGGGATTCAGATTTTGTTTGTTGGCGTTTATTTTTGCATTGCAGCAGGCACCAGGCAGGGACAAGATCTGAGGAGCCGTACCCTTTTCGAGACTAACCAGATGCACTTGAGAAATGAAATCTACTGGACTCTCCGACTTTGGAAGCGGAATTTGCTCCCTTTCTGTCCCTTTTCTTTTAAAGACAAATGACTCTTTTGGGTAGGTTTTAGGTTTAGCTGCACCTGACTTTCTGTGCACAGAGGGAAAGGTTTGGGGGTGGGGGGAGGTCCAGATTCAGATTATTCTCATTATTCACAGAGCCTCGAAAGCCCCCCAGTGATGCGTTTTGAGAAGTAGCCTCGGGCAGAACTTGCTATCAATGAAGGCCAGGAACAAAAAAACATTTAAAAGCAGATTACAAATCCCTCCTAACAAAGCAAAATCAAATCACTGATCAATAAGTGCAGCTGGGTTTAAATTGTTTCCTTAAAAAGGCTTTAAAAACTTTTTTGAATGAGAGGCTGGAGGCTGAACCTTTTATGCTTTGGTGCAAGCTCCTTCTGGAAAAGTCTTTCCCAGCTCTTTCCAGCGAGGCCTCTCTTGGGACGAGCTGGAGCTGCTCTCTTTCTGCTTAACTCGGGCCCTGTGGCTGGAAAGGCTGGCAACGGGGTATCCAAGAAAGGAAAGATGTTCTTTGATGTATGTCAGGCGCTCCAAGATATTTTAGCTGCTCATGCCAACAGCATAGCTGGATTCCCCGTGGTCATCTAGGAACACTTTGTGAAATGCCCAAACTCGGTAGCTATTATTGCTATAAAATCAACTTGGAACCTAAAGAAAATTTTCAACAAAAAAAGGCCCCAGCGGCTTCCCTGGTGGCGCAGTGGTTAAGAATCCACCTGCCAATGCAGAGGACACGGGTTCGAGCCCTGGTCTGGGAAGATCCCACATGCTGTGGAGCAACTAGGCCCGTGAGCCACAACTACTGAGCCTGTGCTCTAGAGACCGTGAGCCACAACTACTGAGCCCTCGTGCCACAACTACTGAAGCCCGCACACCTAGAGCCCGTGCTCCGCAACAAGAGAAACCACGAGAATGGGAAGCCCGCGCACTGCAACGAAGACCCAACACAGCCAAAAAAATAAAAACAAACAAATAAATTTATTAAAAAAAAAAAAAAAGGCCCCAGACTCTTAGGTCACTTCAGCCACAAAAAAGCACTGGCTAGATTGTGGCTCGTTATCTACATCAAGGTCATGTGGAGGACGCGGAGGGGTACCTCGCAGCGTCATTCGTGACTCAGGTGCCTGCTCTTTTAGGGACTAGATTCAAACAGGCTTTTAAAAACAAGGGGAGAGAGAAAAGCGAGAAAACCAATGAGCAAGTGGAGTTCAATTTAGTCACATATGTTCCAAATGGCACAGAAATAAGCAAAAAAGAGTTCTGGTACATTTTAAAAAATGATTTCATTATCGCCAGACAAGAATTGAAAGATTGTCCAGATGCTATTGGAAAGATAGAAACATGAGATTAAATTTCAAAAATAATAATAATACCACAAATGGTTTCTTGCCCCTGTAAACAGCCGACGTATGCGATCTTTGAAGTTAGGCCGATTTGCAAATCATTTTATAAAAACGGAAGTTTGCGATTCGGTAGAAACGTTTGCTCTTGGCCTGGCCCTCTGGTTCTCTCTGTGGACATCACTCGGCTGGGGAGGATGGTCGTTTTAGCAGAATAAGTGGGGTAACCAGACGGTGGGAGGCTCCGCTCATACACCCCTCGTCAGGCTGAGCGGTGGTGGAGGAGGGTGCTGCCCGGCGGGGCCCCTCAGACGGCCCGTGTCACACACACAAGTGTGAGTCGCCAGTGGGGACATCCCCTCCCAAGAACCAGCGCTTGGGCTGCAGACGTGCTCCTTCCCAGAATCCTACTTGACTCAAAAGACTCCCTCCTTTCTCCCCGGCTCCTCCTCCCCATAATATTCACCTTGAAGCAATGCACCTGCACTATTGCAAAGCCCTGCCCCGCCTCGTGTGAAGAAAGCTCTTCCTTCTCTGAGGTTCGTCTATTGCTCGTGTGGAGATGATTTACTGCCTAGAAAACGGAAGCGTTATCTCTTTACTGCTGTGGGTGCATCATCTTTCTAAGAAGATGTTAAGCTTCCTGAAGGTGAGGATTACAAAGTCTCTGGAAACCTGCTCAGGGCTGCGATGGCCCAATTGCTCAGTAAAAATCGGTCTATTACTGGATGGTTGGTAACGAAGCTGAAAATAGATGCAAAATGAACATGCCTCAATAGATGCTCAATGAGGTTAAACTCTCATCCGGGGGCTCAAAGCCTGCTCAGTGATGGGACTTTCGCAAGCACCCCTCCAAGCGGCCTCTCTCTACGGAGTGATGGGAGCGAAGTCAGCACCCCTTTCACAGAAATCCTCTGAGAGTGTGAATTTCAATCCGTCCCAGGATTCCAGGAGAGGCTTCCAACCACACAGCCATTTCACTCTGTTGAGCTAAGACCTTCCATTATCTGGTAAAAGGAGTCACACTCTCGTTTTTCTGAAAGTACTTGAGTTGTTACACAGAACGGACCATTCTCATCTCCTGCTGGCATGACAGTTAGTTCCAGGGCTTCAGCCTTTATTCCTTCCACAGGACAAATGCTGAAGGTCACGCTGTTTCATGGCCAAAGTGTTATCTGACCTACGCGCAACCCCAGGAAAATTTCTCCAGCAACAGCCTTGTTTCCTAACGTCGTAAATAATCTCTCTACACAAAAATGTACATGAACACAATAAAAATCAATACAGGTACCTGGGCTTCATAGTTGAAAATTTTTAATGGATACTTGCAAATTAGGGTCTCAAAATTCTAACAGCATCCATTGGTCTTTTCACTTTTAGGTCTTTAAATTTTACCAAAGGGACCTATTTCTCATTTCCGGAAATGGAAACAGACACACTACGTAGAGATGTGTTTACTCTATGAAGCGTTGGTCACGGGGCTGCCCGTGCACCCCGAAACTTTTGCCTTTGCTCTTGGCGTGGCTTGCAGGGCGAGGCTCTCATCCATTAACTATCTCAGCTAATGGATGTGCCACTCAAGTCCTCTGTGTGTCGTACAAATCACATTGTAAAGAGGCAAATTAATCTCTTTTGTTCAAAAACGATTCACTAAATACCTAATACGTGCAAATACAAGTGGCGGAAAAGCTACCCGTAAAACACATCAGTCTGAATTCGATCCCGCTCAGCGTTCCTTGTTTGTATCGATAACTGGCCCCGTTTACACAGCTGGGCCACTGTGTCCCTCGGGGGTTCGTTACCTGTTTAAAGGCAGGGTCGTCCCCGGATTACCACAGTCTCAGGCAATGCACACGTATCCACTAATAGGGGAGTGGAAATGTAAAATGTAAATGAGCGCTTGGGTCTTTTCTCTCTGCCAGATGCCTGCTGATTTTCTGCTAAATGGCTGTGCTTTGGAGATCTTGGAAGTAGAGGCTAAACACACCTTGTAGTGTGTCTCACTTTGACTAATCTTTGGTTTGGGCAACTGCCTCTAAGCGGCTTCAGGGAGAACATACACAAAGCGAGCGTAATCATGATGTGAAGATGCCCTGTGGCCGCTGGAGCGCTTCTACCTGATTTGAAAGTCCCTCCTTCCACCATCATTTATCCTCCTGGAATTACTTGCCTTGTTCTCCACAAGTTCTACCCAGACAGACACCCGCGTTCTCACCAACCCCAGCTCCCTTTCATTCTTGACCAGCTCGTTCTGGCCTGGAAACTTTTTCCTGTGTCTTTCAGTCTTCCCAGAGTCTCCCCAACCTGTAACCTTTTACCCTTTCCCAAAATGACTGTTTCAAGTTTTCATGTAAGTAAAAAGTCTAGTAAGCGACTGGTAAGCACTGCTTAAATAACCGTTGTGAAATAAAAATTATTTCATCAAACTTGGCGTGACTTCTCTGATGACGAACTATGTTATTCAATTTACTACATTTCTAGGAACTCTCCGAATTAGCTCCAACCTACATCTGGTCCCTCCACTTTCTGAGGTCCTCTCGGTTCTTAAATACTCAGGTGTCCAGCTTGCACCACATTCATCTTCTGATCTGGAACACAAGCTTCGTGCATGCCTCTGTGCTCAGCGGCAAATGTTAAATTTGTGGACCCCATGAATTCCTGCAGGAGGGCAAGAATATGTCCTTTATCGTCATCTTTTTCTCCCTCTTTTTTCATCATGAGTCCCAGTATCACCGAACATCTACAATCACAGAAGTCCTTCAATAAATGTCAAATTACTGGTAACTTTTTTAGGCAAAATTCTCATGACTTCAATAACAACATTGCCTGGGAAGAAAGCTAGGGTACAGCAGCCTAGTTCTGGACTAATTCAATCTACAGCATGCACGTTTAATAAGAAAGCCTGATTTAAGAAAAAAAAGAATTAATCAAGAAAATGAGTAGTTTTAACTGTAAATTTTCTTCAATTTACAATTTCTAATTCTAAATAGGTTTTGAAATGGATGACATGGTTTGGTTTGTTATCAGGTATCAAGTTTAGTTGAAGCATTTTTTGTGTGTGTTCTAGGAGGGTCATTCAATGTTTACCAAAGATATCACTTGATAGTTTTATTTTTTCTTATAAGTATGGATAGGTTTTTAATTCCTTTTTTTTCTCTTAAAACTCTCTTGTCTAGGAATTGGACTATTACACACACAAACATGTTAGAACAGAAACAAAGGGTATCACTATTTTTTCTTACATTCAAGACAACTTATTTTATTCGGAAATGAAGAATTTCTGCATGCATAAAAGATGAGAAAAGAAAATACTGGAGTCATCCACGAGGGCGAGGTGGAGGGAGTGAGTTCCCATCAGATGTCCTGGGAAGGCTTCTGAATTTGAGTTTTGAAATTCACGCAGATGTATTGACACAAAGGCCCATTGGAGAGTTAACAGCGTGCTGTGGCTTAACCATTCGGGCGACAGCTTCTGTGTCTAGCAAGGGAGGGAAGACACGTACAAACTCTGAATGAAGGAGGGCGCAGGCTACGATTCATGCACGGAGAGATTTCTGTAGGGAGATCTCTGCAAGCTTCAGTCCATTATCGCAAGTTCTACAGGACACCTAGTAAAATCTCCATGAACTGGTAACAAACCCAGCTCCTGGTCCATCTGATGCCATGGTATTTACCTAGTAGTCAGCAAAAGGAAAAGCAAAGTACTCTTCTTTTCCTAAGTAAAAGCAAGTGAATGAAAATCTAGATCATCCAAATTGCTCCTCAAAAAGGCATACTTTGATAGAAAGTAACAGTGGAAACTGCCTAGTCTGTTGTCTGAATTAAATACGAATTTACACACCCAAGTGACTAAAATAATGAAAGTGATAGATTAGTGTCTTGCTGCTTGATCACTGTCTGCAATGCAGAGCTTATGAGCAGCCTGATTTTGAGAACAATTACTTGTAATTAAAGCTGTGCGGGTTACCAAAAAAAAAAAAAAAAAATAGAGAAGTCCTTTGTGTATAACACCAATTAATTACTTTTTTTTCAGTGAGAATAGCTCAAGTATCTGTGCTGCTATTTATATCTGACCACATCAGGAGTGGTGGGGATAGGAAATACGCCTCGCTTAGCAGCATTCTTGGGATGTGATTTGCAACTCACGCTTCTCAGCCAGATTTCCCCAAACACATAAAAAAAATAATAATAACATCCATAAGACTCTAACATCAGAAGGCTATTAAGATTCCTGTTTTCTTCATAATTAATAAAAACAAATACCCAGGCCTGGCTAGACAGCTTGTAAGTCTCTTTCTCTTGCTCTCTCCCCACCTGCAGAGGAATTACAAACACAGGGATGCCCCAGCAGCACTGCCCCTTTCCTTGTAAGGACCCACGCGTGAGTGTATTTGATTCAGCCTCACGACAGTCCTGAACTTGTGTGTCCATCCAAACTGAAAGGCGTGGTTGGCCCTCCTTGCTCTTGGTGATATGTAGGGTCAGTGGGCTGGCAGAGGATGGGGAGAGGCTCTGTTGCTGGTGTCCAGCTGCCGCCACCGCCGTGACTTGGAGCCCCTTGCCCTGCGGGAAGACCACGCAGTCACATCACTTATTTCCTCCTCTCCCTCAGTTATAGAGCAAGTTCCGGATTTTCAGGACCCTCCTTGCAGACCAGTTCATGACTGGTTGTACGACCGACAGCAACTAAATTCCTTTCCCATGGTAGAACTTTCTGCATGTGAATGCACGCACAAAACAGGCAACTAGTCAGGAGTGGGGTTCTGTGTCTTGATTTTGAGTTTAGGAAAGACAGTCACTGTAGGAAACATCAAAATAAATGAGGATATGGATTTTATTGGGGCAGGTGATCACTGAGGGGCGTTTGTCTTTATTTTCACTGTTTTCCCAAGAGGCCTGTGACATTTCTGGAATGAATGGTGATCTGTTGTGCTTAATGATGCAAGATGGGAGGGGTGTCCCACTGTCTAGGGGCAATTCCTGGCTCCATCCCTCGTGCTGTAAGACTTTGAGGGTCTGACCTTCTCCAAGGTTCCCACAGGTCCTGTGTGTGAAATTACAATAATATCTACTTCATAACTCTGTTGTGAAATTAAGTAATATATATAAAGAAATCTTTACTGTGCCAGAGTCAAAAGAATTGCTAGCAAGCCTTAGCTATTGTCATCAACTAATTGGATTTTAAAAAATAATAAAAAGTCAAAAATAAATTATGGCTTCATGGTATTGTACTCCAATTCTCATAATCTCGATCACTCCTTTGGGTTAAGACTTTATGGCAGGGCTTCCCTGGTGGCACAGTGGTTAAAAACCCGCCTGCCAATGCAGGGGACACAGGTTCGAGCCCTGGTCCGGGAAGATCCCACAGGCCACGGAGCAACTAAGCCCGTGCGCCACAACTACTGAGTCTGCGCTCTAGAGCTCACGAGCCACAACTGCTGAGCCCGCGAGCCACAACTACTGAAGCCCACGCGCCTAGAGCCTGTGCTCCGCAACAGGAGAAGCCACTGCAATGAGAAGCCCGTGCACTGCAACAAAGAGTAGCTCCCACTCTCAGCCACTAGAGAAAACCCACGTGCAGCAGCGAAGACCCAATGCAGCCAAAAATTAAATAAATAAATAAATAAATTTATATATTTAAAAAAAGACCTTATGGCAGAAGATCCAAATTAAACATAGGCTTGGTTATATGCTTAGGACATTTTTCTGGAAGGACACACACAAAACTGTTCATAGTGATTTCTTCTGTGGAAAGGGGTAGGCTGGGGGTAAGAAGGGAAACTTTTCTTTGTCTTTTACAAGTTTCTGTAGAATTTGAATTTTTACTGTGCACCAATATGTATTTTACTTCACAGGAATAGATGCATACTTGGAGGTGCCCTTTTCAGATTGACTATCAGAGCCCAGGATTCTGAGACAAGATTGGTGTAAATGATGGTGGAGCCCCTGGACCCCCTAAGGGCACCATGGGGACATGTAGGGGACACACCATGCCACTGGAGCAGTTCTGGGCCCCAGATCCCATCGCTGACCTCAGCACACCCTCATCCAGGGAACACAGCACATGTGACTGGGGCTCAGTCAGACCTGACGTCCAGACACTGGGAGCTGTGTGCCCTTGGGGAAGATACTGGGCCTCTCTGTGCAGCATTTTCTTCACTGGATTCTTTTTTTTTTTAAGGAGGATCATTTGAAGAGGATCTTTCTTTTAAAAAAAGAGCCAGTGAGGATACTTTTTCACTCCTGCACGTCTCCACTTCCGCGTGTGCCGAGAATATTCCATTAGCTCTGCCGTCAGGTGAGGCGGGCTTCCTCCCTCTCCTCCCGACTCCCCTTCCAGTCTACTCATGAATTTTTTTTTTAAATTTAAAAACATGCTATATTTGCCAGAGTTCAGTCCCTTTCTTTCTCCCCTCCTCCTCCTCTTTATCTTTCTCTTTCCCTTCCCTCTCTTCTCTGTGTTTGCATCTTTTTTTTTTTTTTTTTTTTTAAAGAACTCTTTTTTTTTTTTGTTTGTTTATTTTTTTTTTTTTTTTTTTTATGGCTGTGTTGGGTCTTCGTTTCTGTGCGAGGGCTTTCTCTAGTTGCGGCAAGTGGGGGCCACTCTTCATCGCGGTGTGCGGGCCTCTCATTATCGCGGCCTCTCTTGTTGCGGAGCACAGGCTCCAGACGCGCAGGCTCAGTAATTGTGGCTCACGGACCTAGTTGCTCCGCGGCATGTGGGATCATCCCAGACCGGGGCTCGAACTCGTGTCCCCTGCATCGGCAGGCAGATTCTCAACCACTGCGCCACCAGGGAAGCCCTCTGTGTTTGCATCTTAAAGCTACCGAAAGGAAGCGTTCCCAACCTGGTCCACAATGGTTTGATAAACAAACGAAAGAACTCCCCAGCCGGAAACTCTACCTCAGCCTTGGAACCCTTTGTGTCTGGGTTAATTTTCTCCGATTCTGTCGGAGTGGAGGTTCAGAGCTGCTGTCAGGAGCTACTCTTCTCTCTAAATGAGGAAAATTAATAGACTTTTCTCTTTAACCCAAATTCTAGGCTAAATCATCACTAACCAATCAGCTTTCCTTTGTGGCCTTACTTTTTGCAGTTTTAACGTTATTTGGGGGCTTGAGGATTTTTCTCTTATGCCTTCTCTGGGTTCCGCAGGGTGCACGGCTTAGCCTCCAACTCCACACATTCTAGGGAGAGTCTGGTTGTTACGGAGGGGTCCTCTCTGCCTTCTTTTGCTTCTGTTTTGAGAATTAGAGTAAGGGGTGAAGCCCGGGGAGCCAGAGGAAACCTTGGGCGTTTATCACCCACCCCTTTCCAGTCTTATTTCCAATCTCCCGGCACATCCTTCCAACACCTCCCAGGATGTGTCTATTCTCATGGAAGACTCTTCTCAATTTATTACCATGCAGTGATCTGATGTGCAAGTCACCAAAAGCATTTGTGGATAAACACATAAAGTCTTCCCTGTCCCAGCACGAGGGGTACCCCAAACCCCCCAACAAGGTGAAGTCTGGATTGGCTGGGGCAGAAGTTGGTGTCCCTGGTTCTTTGTCACTTGCAGGCACGAGTACAAAACCCAAAGCAGGAAATTCCACATTGCTCCCAGGTAGATGGGGGAGTGAAGATTCGCTTTTTCAGGAATGACCTTCCAAGGGCTTTGTGGTGACACTTGGATAGAAATTCCCTCCGCGTGCTTAGCTGCCGGATTGCAATGTGTCTGCAGTGCAAAAGTGGCCTTATCTGTCATGTCCCGTACTTTATAAAAAGCGTGCTGCCCTTAACAGACACACAGGGCTATGTTCACGACACCCTGGATTTAGGAGGAAGATGTGTAGAACTAATCACTTTTCACAACCCGGCAAAATTTGGATGTGGTTTCTGGAACCACTGAGTGGTGTGAGTGTCAGGGCCTCCGTTTCATAATCACACAAGGAGAATGACGTGCAGCTCAGAACTGAGACCAAGAGATACAAGATTTCAGGAGAGTGACAAATCAGTTCAAAAAAGAGAAGGATGGGTCAGAAGATGGAAACGTGAGGTTACACAGAATCGGAAGTGGGAAGTGGCTGGAAAACGGTTTTGGGTAAAGATCGCAAAGGTGGAGGCTCAGTAATTACTTCATTGTATTGAAAACCCTGTTAATGGAAGAACAGACAAAACTGTGAGATGTGACATTTCTTGGAGATGAATCTGACTCTTAACCCAGAGCAATGAGAACTAAAGCATTAGAGGGAGTTGGAAGGAGGCCTTGCGGAGGAAGGGAGAATTTCTACATCCCCTAAGTAACTGACTGTGCTGGAGACAGAAGATAAGGGTTTGAATTTACCCACCCCACCCCATCAATTTCCTACATCGCAACCAATACACGTCACCAAAAACCCAGTTATGACCATGGCTCTCTCCAAGTTAGAATTGTTCAGTAACTGCTCATCCTTCTAGAAATCCTGTGTCCGTAACATGATCTACTCATAGGAGACCTACGTCCAGGCTCACCTGGGGCCGTCTGGTTGGCGCCTCTTGTCCTGGTGTGACTTCTGACAGCATCACCTTCACGTCCACTAGATCCAGCCTAGACACGACCCATCAAGCCCGTGCGATCGGCCTCCCGCACGGCCTCCCCGTCTACCACGGCCGTCCAGCTGCCTCTGAGGCAGAGCCTGCTGCTTGCTCTTCTTTGTCTGAGTAACAGAACCTCCCCCGCTGCAGTTGTTAGCTGGACCCATGACCTCATGGAGGAAAGTGATTTCTCCTCCCCAGCAACAAGGTGTGGCCGTGGGATTTAGTGCCAGGCAATCAGATGTGTGCCGAAGTGATGGAGGCAAGTTCCAGAGAAAGTCCTTAAAAGGAGATAGTGTGTCTGTCCTCTTCCCTCTTCCTTATCCTGCTGCCCGGAACAGGGATGTGGACGTGAGCCTTCCTGGCCGCAGAGCTAAGAGGTGACAAGGCAACTGTGAGTACCCAGACGGACCAGAACCACCCCCGGCCCGTGTCACCTACCTTTGGATTTTACCTGAGAATGAACGCCTGTCTAATTTAACCCGATTGTATTCTGGATCTCTTTTACAGACATGCATCATGTCCAAATAAAACAGAATTTGGTACCAAAAATGTTTAAAATAAGCACATTGTCTTTGTGGTGGATGCCAGAACTCAGAAACTGCAGGCCGGAGGGCCGGTGACCCTTCCCACCGACGGCAAACGCTGGGCAAATCCATCTCCTGCAAACACCTGGCAGGCAGATCACAGAGCATCACGTCATAGCTCGAGGGGAAAGTGGGCGGGGAAGTTGAGAATTCCGGTGGATATTGGCTGCTTCTTGCTGCTTTTAGCAGAGGCCTGAGAGAGAGAGGAACTCAAGCTGGAGGTAGGCAGCTGGCCGGGGGGGATGGATGGGGATTTTGTTCTGCAGAGGGCAGGACTCAACGTCTGCAGCATAAAATCTGGCTTGAGTGAGAGACCAAGGTAAAAAACCAGGTGTTCCGATGGCCCTAAATAAAGCCCTTGTAAGGATTTTTCAGGAAACTGGTGATTTTTTTTTTTGTTTTTTTGCCAGACAATGAGAGGGAGAGAGAGAGAAAGGAGGAGGGGGACGAGGAGGAGAAGGAGGAGGGGAGAGAGCAGGGCCAGTCCAGGGTCAAACACTGGATGGGAGGGCACGGCCTCCCTTTCAAGCCTGTTGTCTCAGAGGGGCTCAGATCGCTGGCGCTAAGTTGAGCGGAGAAGTGGCTAGAGCACAGGGCTGGTAATGAAAAGCCAAAGGCTTGGGGCTTAGGAACTATTGGTGGTTAGGGTTATTTGCACATGGCCTGACCAGAAGCAAATAAACCAGAAAACGATGGGTTTTTGAGGTCACTGTATTGCCAAAACCTGCGACCACTCAGCCCCTGAAGCCACGCCTGGGCCGCCAAAGGGCGCTGGTGGGAAGTGGGCTGTGGGAGCCCACGGACATCTCAGACCTGCTGCGGAGGAGAAAGGTGACTTGCAGAGGGCAAAGGCCAGGAGCCCAGGGACGGGGCATGGGGCTCCCCCAGACATGGGCCGGGCCGCAGGTGGATCCACAGTGCACACACCTGTGAGCGCATACACGCGCACACACAGTTTACTCCATGCAGGGTGGGTCACTCTAGAATATGTTATGAATGAATGACCACTGTAAATTTCCTATCTTTCTCTTTCCAAATCCAGAGGGCTGTTTGGGTTACTCTGTGTATTGTCAGTTTGATAGGGCGCCCTAAAAATATCACCACAGATGTTTACTGTGTCCCATTTCTGGAGGCCAGGAGTCCGAGGCCAGGAGGTCGGCAGGACTGGGTCCCTCTGAGAGCTCCGAGGGAGGGATCCGTTCCAGGCTCCTCTCCCGGCTTCTGGAGGTTTGCTGGCCATCTCTGGCTTCACGCTTACATGGCCCAATGCCTAGACGAATGCCTGCACAGAGGAGGCTGTCGATGAACACGAGCTGAATGAATGATGTATGAATGAATGGGTTCTCTAATCAGGAGCTCACGTGAAGCACCCAACCTCTCAGTATCTTGAGCTCTTCATGGTGAAAGTGAGCTATTTATCTTAAAATGAGGATTAAATAAAGTCTTCTGCATGCAAGTGCCTTATAAACTATAAGACATGGCACAAATACTGGATTTACTTAATTATTTGTGCTTTCTACATGTTCTGGAAGTGACCTGGGGCCTGGGTGGTTTTGTTTCACGGGAAGGGCAGCCCTGCGGTCAGCACACCACACCCTCTACCATGTTGCCTGAGTGGTCATTTACTTTAAATCGTTCACTATCAGCCATGGGGTGTGTAGTCTATGGGCACATTTGCTTTCAATGAAAACCCTGGGAGGGGCTCTTGAGCATTTAAAAGACCCTAATCAGAAATGGACACCCGAGGGTGATTAGTTATAAGGTGAGGACTTTGACCAGGAACCCACACTTCAGAGGCAAAGTCTTCAGATATTGCCTAAATCTGCTCTCCAAGATTTGCCAATGAGCACAATAGATGTTAGAAACAAGTTCTCATTGGCTGTTTCTACTGAGTAGCATCTAGGTGTGTGGCTGGCACGAAGGACTGGGGGCTCTCCATCACCCCCATATCAAGGAGGCTCTGGAGAGGTTTGGGCCCTGGTCGCCCCACCCCGAGGAGGACCCTGGCCGCTGAGCTGACTCAGAGGCCAGTGGTGCTGCCGTTGAAGCCGATTCTGGCCTCTGGACCCTGAAACTGAATTAATTTTCAGAGGCAGAGTTGTGGGTGAAGTAGAAAAGAATAGCTTTATTGCTTCGCCAGGCAAAGGGGGCCACAGCAGGCTAATGCCCTCAAGACTGTGTGTCCCACCCTGGAGGGGATCGTGAGGAGTTTTATAGTAATGGTTTCAAGAGGGCGTGGTCAGCTCGTGGACACTCTTCTGATTGGCTGGTGGTGAGGTCATTGGAAGTCGGCATCACCAACCTTCTGGTTCCAACTGGTCTGGGGTCTCCGTGCTTGTGAGCAGCATACAGTTAACTTCTCCCACCTGGAGGGGGTTTCAGTGTCTGCAGAACAGCTCAAAGATATTGTTGTGTGCATCCCTTGAGGGGGACCAGGACCCTGGCCCAAGGCTGCGCTATTGTTTCCTGTCTGCTCCTCTATTGTCTCTGCGTCCCCTCCCTTCCCTGATTAGCATCTGTTTGAACCTGCTCCTTGGAACTCAGGGAAGGTCCTGGAGGCCAAATGAAGCCCATTTCCTGTAATCAAGAAATGGGGGACGCAGAAAGGCTTTCGTGCCCAGGAGCCCACAGGGTCTAGCTCGTTATCACCATGAACACCACATGCCAGCCACAGATCGAAGCTCTCACCCAGAGCTGAGGACAGAGGACAGGGACTTCCCTAAACTCATCAGGATGGGCCTCTATGATACTTGTTTTCATCCTGAGTTTTAATCAATATTTTGCCTGAGTCTTGCTCTCTGTGTAGCAAAGGATTGTGGGGCTGGAGACAAAGAGCCTTTCTCTACCTTTGATCACTGCCCGCTCCCCAGAGTTCCCATAAGGCCCTGACCTTGCCTTGACCACTACACCGCTCCTGGTTAGTTCACAGAGCTGAGCCTGGGCGCCGACTGCCTGAACGGCAGGGCCACCTGGACCGCAGTCCGCTCCCCCAGACAGGGTGCTCTGTCGACACTGCTAAAGACGAATGCAGTTTGCAAAACGAATGAATTATTATTATTTAATGAGCTCAATTTGCCCTCAGTTTCCTCAGACGGTGAATCTGGTAGGGATTTATTTGCTAGAAATAAGTCAGATTTCCATCTCACCTCCGCCTTTATGCAAGACCTCAGCTTGCGGCACGTTGGCCCCGAGGCCCACTGACCTCCTGGGTGACCCTGGCGCTCAGCCATGTCCATGGCCCACCACGCATCCTCCAGCCGGGCAGTGTCAGCTGCCCCCCCATGGCCTCTGGTTGTGAGGGTGCCTCCCTGTGCCCCAGGGGCTAAGGGCTCCACAGAGAGGCTGGCAGGATGTCCCTTCCCCAAAGTCAGTGTCACCTGTGTCACCGGAGCCCATGTCCCTCCCCGACTGTAGCTTGTGCTGATGGCAACACTGTCAGGGATTAGAATGCATCCTTGGTGGGAGAAGAGGCAGGAGATGGACTTGTCTTTTCCCTCCCTTTTCCACCCCTTCTCCAGGGAACTTCAGGCCACGGCACCCTCCCCCTCTGTCTGCCCCAGCCAAGTCCACGTGCAGCTCGGCTCTGCTCTGGGCTGTCTTCCTTCAGATCACCAGACATCCCCAGATACAACCCTCACCATGGACACAGCCCAGGCGCATGCTGAAATCACTGCTCCTTAGTTAGTGTGATTTGATAGACAATATTCCAAACACATCAAATCCAGAAGTTATGCAGAGATAGGGAATTTTCATGCTAGTTTTTCCTCATAAAAAGGAAGTTTTACTCCTGGATTCCTTCTCCCCTCAACTTCCATGGTATAAGCTTCTGAAGCTTGAGAAGCAGTGATCAGTTACCATCACGAATCAACCCAGCGGAGGAGCTAGGACATGGAGTAGAGAAGGATTCCTCAAAAATGTGAATAACACAGAAAAGTGGTGCTAAGATTTAACATCAATAATTGGCCCTCTATGAAGTCAACAAGTGGATTAACACCATTTACAAGTATGAACCCAAGAATGTGTTGGGAAACAGATTCTCCAAAATGTATTGGGACAGAGCCGTGATAACAGATTAACAAATTCTGGCCAACAGACCCAATATTCTGTTGTTTGACAAACTTAATAAAACAGAGATGCTCAGTGAAACTGTTTTTCTACTAAACAGAACTATCCCAAGAACATATGCAAGAAGGATAAATAAGTATGTGGCTTTGACAGAAGAGCTGGAATGAAAGCAGAATGTGAGGGACAGTAGAAAATCTAGCTGTCATTTCTGCACCCTATGTAGCTTTCAAAAACTGGACATTCATTGTAAATGAGCCTCTATTCAGAGACAGAGGTTCTGTATATATGGGCACTATTTTTTTTCCATTTTTATGATGGATGATCAAACCGTGCTTAGCTTCTCTTAATATTTGAAGTATATAAAGATCTATTAGTCCAAATAACAAGAATAAAATAATTTTGTGAAAATTTATCAGGCTGTACACCTAGGACACATATTTATGTGTTTTCTTTACGTATATTACACCTCTGTTAACAGTTTTAAAAGATACCAATGCTGACAATCTCAGCTCTCATTGAGACCCTGGTAAATCAACCTCATTGATATATATTTTTGTAAAATGCTCCTTTCGGTACTACACCCTGCAGCAGAGCTCCGATTGTTTAATCCCTGGACTAGGTGATTACTTCAGAGCTGGTGACCTAAATGTTCTCATAGGATGTGCTTTCCAAGCTCTAAGAGGAGGGGAGAAAAGTGACAGTGGCATTAACGGCAGCTGGGGACTCTATCCTTTAAAAAACCCAACAAGCCCACTCTGCTCGTCAGGGTGACAAAGCTCTACCTCTGGTCTGTGGGCTGGAGGGCAAGGGGAATCAAGCTTTATTTGAATTGTGTAGCATCTGAGGCATTGGAAATCCTTTGGAAGGTCACTCATTAAGCCCCACTACTTTTTCTCCTCTTCAATTTAGGTAAATGAAATAAAACCATGAATGTTGGAAGTCATAATTCAAGTATTAAAATTTATTGGGTAAAAAAAAAGACCTGAAGATGAGTAATACTTGAACACATTCCAGAATCTTCCATCTAGGGCAAATCCAGACCAGCCTGCAAGGGGATGATGGCCTTGACTCGGTGAATGTCATACAGCTCAGAAGCAAAAGGATGCTGACATCATTGCATCCTCAATTGAACTGTGAGTGGCATGTATCACCCTGGCAGGTAAGGGGTGTCCTCAGCAAACGGGAAGACCTCACATTTACGCTCCATCCTGTGATATTGCAGGTATGACCCAGGCCACACACAGTTCATTGTTCAGGGCTGGAGTGCCTTTACACCAAGTTAAACTAGGTAAGATGAGATACAATAATAAAATAAATAAAATACACATCTTGAGTCCTGTTTTCAAATCCTAAAGAATGGGCAGAAAAGTGACCTTTTGGAATCGTGAAAGAAAGAGGGGAAGAATGGTCAGTGTGCCGTGTACTTGATTCCACCAGAGGCCCCCTGCCCACCTCCTAGCGACCCCTGTGGGGGTCACCCACACCCTACGGTTTTAAAAATTGTTCTTTAATTAATTAATTAATTTATTTTTGGCTGTGTTGGGTCTTCGTTGCTGCGCGTGGCTTTCTCTAGTTGCAGTGAGCGGGGGCTACTTTTCACTGCGGTGCGCGGGCTTCTCACTGCGGTGACTTCTCTTGTTGCCGAGCATGGGCTCTAGGCACACGGGCTTCAGCAGTTGTGGCACTCGGGCTTTAGTAGTTGTGGCACGTGGGCTCAGTAGTTGTGGCTCGCGGGCTCTAGAACGCAGGCTCAGTAGCTGTGGCGCACGGGCTTAGTTGCTCCGCGGCATGTGGGATCTTCCCAGACCGGGGCTCGAACCCGTGTCCCCTGCACTGGCAGGCGGATTCTTAACCACTGCGCCACCAGGGAAGTCCCTAAAATTGTTGTTTTAGACGGCACTCAACAGCATTGGGGTGGGGACACAAAGACTGATTAAGGGTGGGTGCAGGGACAGCCTTGCACGTGGACGGGGTGGCCAGTGACATAAGGGGAGAGATCTGAGCTCTGGCCCAGCCCCTCCTTTATTCAAACATCAGGCGCGAGCTAGTTGCTCCGATGAGCTTTGTCCTGTGCTCGGCACCTCCCCTCCCCTTCCCCACCCCTCCACCGCTCCGTGCAGTGACGACCAGACCCAGCACCCAGCACCCCCAGAGAGACGGCTCTGTGGCTGAGCTCGCCCTGGTGCTGGGCTCGGGGAACTGAGGCCAAGGTCAGCAGGGCCTTTGGAACCCCTGTGAGCCTGCGGGCAGCGTGAACACCCACCCGAAGGATGGAAAACGGGACTTTGTCAATCACACGCGCAGTTTCATTGATGGGTTTGGGTGTAGGGTGAAGACTTTCTGAAAGCTGACTCCTAATTCTCTGTATAATAATATTATATAACAGCTTGTACTTGTATATTAATTTAAACAAAATCATACCGGTGCTTTTCTGATTCTGTGGATTGCAGCCTTTCCCCCCTACCTTCCTTTACCAAAAGTAGAAGAGAGAACACGCCCCACATCTGGTGACTGAGAGCTCTGCTCGCCTGGGGCTCTGATGAGCTTGGGTTCCCAGACTCTGCTTTTCACGCGCCCAGCTTGGCGGCTCCTTCTCTCTGTGCCCCCTCCGCCCCTCTCTTCCACTTTTCATCCTGCACTCTCCTCCCAACCTTCCTGTTTAACCTGACTTAAGCACCTGGGGATAAGTCGGGGTTTCCGAGTCATCAAACTAGGAAGCCTTCCCATCCGCCACTTCCAGGCCCGGGTCCCACCTCCCAAGGGTGCCACCTGACTATCACCCTGTAGAGTCATGGCAGAGACTTCCTTCCCTGTGCCCCTTGCCATTTTTTGCAGCTGTGAGTGATTGTTCACTGCGTGTTAAACATACACAGTTGACTCTTTGTTGGAGTCAACTGGGTCTCCATTTGAAAAAAACACAAACACTATTTGCTAAACTCTGAATGAATTCAAGACCGTCCTTCCATTTGAAGAGCTTTATCCTCTCCTTCAGGTGCACGGGCAACCGTGGCTGATGGTTTTGGAATGCTGACTGTGTCTTTGGCCGGCTACTAAGCACTTCCTATCGCAGTAGCTGAGAAATAATCTCTCCTCTAACTCTCACTGCTGTCCTGTGGGGCAGGTACTATAATTTCAAAACTGAGTGAAATGAGACCCAGAAAACTGAAGCGACTTGGACACCTGACGTGGCTGTAAGGGGAAGACAGAGGTTGACCCCTGGGCCGCGGAGTGGGTATGGGAAGGGGCTCTGAGGGTGCTTTTTCTTTCCTTCCCACCTAATTCACACAGTAGAGAAGAGACCACGTGCAGATATGTAGTTCTTCTAGGTCTTAGGGAAGCCGGAAAGAGCTAGAACAATCACCAGTGCCCAGGCTTGACCTTGACGTAATCTCCAAAGAAAGCAGAGCAGCCCAAGGAAGACAAGAGCTTCAACTCTCTAAAGGACCTCCAAGTCTCTCCATTAGAGCACATTTTTTACCTTTAATTCTCTCATAAGGACTATCGTATTTTCCTCAGATATTTTATTGTTACCAATATGAAGTTTTTTCGTCACAAACAATGTCATTTTTACCCCATCTATATGATAACAAAAATGGATGGTGAAAAACTCAGCCAAGCACTTGGTTGGACATTTTTTTTTCTGGTTTACATAACACCAAATAAAGTCAAATTTAATTTTTATAGAACGAGCTGGGCCTAAGTTCTTCTATAAAAACAGATTTTTCAGGGAAAATGGGAAATTGACAATTTCCCCAAGAATTTCGTATGAAGAAGTACTCTCTTTTAGTTGAATAATGACTTGAGATTAAGCACTCCTATATTCTTTTTTCTTCCCTTTATTAATGAATTAGAATATACAATTGATTTAAAATTAAATAAAATTCTCATAAGCATCATTCACGTCTTCATGACCAGTCACTCGCGCTTTGTAAAACTGGATTTCCATTTAAATGGTTTCATGTCAAAATGGGCTGCTGGGGCCCCAGCTGGGAAGCAGCCTGACTCGGCCCAGCCAGCACCCTCCAGCCAGCAGTGCAGGTGGAAGCCACGGGCATTTTATCAACTGTGGTTGAGCTTTAGGATATTTCTACAAAATCATAAATTTTTTTTTGCCATATTATAAACCTGTGTGATGATAAAAGTTCTGAATCCTCTCTTCTTTTTCCTTCTCTCCCTCAACTTAACTTCTAGAGATATTCTTATTCCAAAGTGTGTTCATCAATGACAGCTCTAGACCGGGAACTGGACACAAGTAACCGCGTACATGGCTGGGCACTCATGCGTATCGCTACAAGATCCTGAATAAAATATTAGCAAAGAGAGATGGCAGTGTATTAAAAAAAAGATTGAATGGAGTTCACTCCAGAATGCAGTAACAATTCAATAATAAGAAATCAGTAGGGAGAGTGGGAGGGAGATGCAAGAGGGAGGGGATATGGGGATATATGTATACATATAGCTGATTCTCTTTGTTACACAGCAGAAACTAACACAACATTGCAAAGCAATTAAACTCCAATAAAGAGGTTTAAAAAAAAGAAAAAAATCAGTAAATATAATTCACCACTCTATTAAATTAATCACCAATCATTTGTTGATCTGAATAAATGCTAAAACATGTCTGAAAGATGATATCCAGTCCCGAGTTTTACAAAAACCTTCGTGTAATGGGTCTAGATCCATACTTTCCTAACATGATCAAACCGCACACACACACACACACACACACACACACACACACACACACATTCATTCTGGTGTCAGTATTATAGTGTCCTGTTTTGTGGTGAAACCCTAAAAAAGAACTATTTCTATTAAAGTCAACACCAGGTCAAGGGTCCCTATTATCACCAATATTATTTAAAATTGTTCCAGAAGTACTTCTCAAAGGAATTAACAAAATAAGAGGTGTAAGTAGTAGAAAGAAGGAGGCAACATTTTTCTTATTTGCAGACGATCTGATATGATTGTACACCTGGGAAACACCACGAGAGTTAAAAAAAAAAATCATATTTAAAAGCAAAAGAAATAGGTGGCTACTCAGTAAAAAAATTAATAGCTTTTTCCATACAAACAAAAGAGACAGGGAAAAAACGGGGAGACAAGACTGTATTCATTTGTTCAACACATTTTTCTGGAGAGCCGTTTGTGCCGTGCCCGGGGGACGCAGCTGTAAGAGGTCAGAGTCTTGTTCTCTAGTAAGTTGCCCTGCAATTAGAGGAGATAGAACATAAACAAGCAAACACATAAATGAACAAATAAGACTTTCAGATGGTGGTAAGTGCGGGGAAGGAATTCAGGAGAAGAACGTGATGGAATCATGGAATTAGAGAGGCAGGTGTCACACAGAGGGGTCTGGGACGGCTTCTCCAAAGAGGCGGATCCGAGCTGAGACAGGAGGGATGAGAAGTAGCCTGTCAGCAGACACCCAGGGGGAGGAAACTGCAGGAAGCAGGAGAGCGGGAGGACGGGGCCTGAGCGGCATGGGCAGGCAGCCCTCAGGAGGCTGGAGCTTGTATTCAGCGCTTTAAGGGGAGGAGTGTTGATGTGATTAAATGTACCACTGAAACATTTAACTCTGGCGGATTCGGAGAGACTGGATTGTGGGACGTGCGAGCGGAAACAGAATAATCTTTATTTATTTATTTATTTGGCTGTGTTGGGTCTTAGTTGTGGCGTGTGGGCTCAGTGGTTGCGGCACTTGGGCTTAGTTGCCCCGGGGCATGTGGGATCTTAGTTCCCCAACCCGGGATCCAACCTGTGCCACCTGCAGTGGAAGCGTGGAGTCCTAACCACTGGACCGCCAGGGAACCCCAGTTCTGTGGGGTTCAGTCCTATTTGCCCATGACTTTCGAAGGCTATCTCTAGCCAAATATTTCCACACTGTTGTGGGTTGCATTGGTCCCTCCAAAAATCTGCTCAAGTCCTAACCCCAGAAACCTGTGAATGTGACCATAAGTAGAAATAGGGTCCTTGCAGGTGTAATCAGGTTCAGATAAAGTCTTACTGGATCAGGATGGGCCCTAAATTCAATAACCGGTGTCCTTATAAGAAGAAGAAAATTTAGACACAGACACACACAAAAGGAAGAGAGCCATGGGAAGACAGAGGTAGAAACTGGAGTGATGAAACGGCAAGCTAAGCCGTGCCAAGGAGCGCTGGAAGACTCTGGAAGCAGGAGAGGGACACGGAACAAATTCTCCCCTGTGGCCCTGCTGACACCTCAATTATGAACTTCTGGCCTCCAGAACTGGGAAAGAATCAATTTCTGCTGTTTGAAGCCCCCTAGTTTGTAATTCGTGACTGCAGCTCTAGGAAACTAATACACACCTTAATATCTAATATTAGGGCCTATGGAACTTAACTTTGTTAAAACAAAACTCTTCTTCCGTTACCTATTAACATATATATATATATATATATATATATATATATATATATATATATATATATATTATTTAAAATAACATACATCAAACGGTAACAGTAGTCAAGTGTGAACAGTAAGAATGAAGGGGCTTTGGCTCTATACCTATTTGTATGGTCTGAATATTTTACAAGCTGCATGCCTTGCTTTTGTAATAGAATGAAATTTTCAAAGAAAGAAAACGTACAGTGAAAGCCGGCCAGATTGCCATGAATGGAATCCAAAAACTTCAATTGTGTAAAATGAAAGGTCATGTTTTTGGGGGATTAACAGACCACGATGACTCTGGGCGGCCGGCCAGTTCTGAGCTCCAGGTGCCCAGCTGCTCATTTCTAAACCCATCGTGGTCCCAGCCGGGCCTCGTGGCCGTGATGGTGGTTGTCTGTGCTGGTTAAATATCCATGAGGTTGATTGCTGGTCTAGGGGCTGGCTAGGATTCCTGGGATAATGGCTCCATCCCTGGAATCTCCCAAGTTGTTGGCACCTGTTTCATGGGTCCAGCTGGGGAGACTGGGCCTGAGGAATTCAGCCAACACAGAGATCCAGCCTCACCCTCTCTCTTTCCCCAAACTGCATTGTTGCCCAACCGCTCGGCTCCCCAGCCCCTCTCTGGAACCATGGAACCAGTCTTGAGAACTTCAGTCCCCTTTGGGTACTTGGAATCATAAAAGTCAGGGACCGGGGCTTCTCTGGTGGCGCAGTGGTTGAGAGTCCGCCTGCCAATGCAGGGGACACGGGTTCGAGCCCTGGCCTGGGAAGATCCCACATGCCGCGGAGCGACTGGGCCCGTGAGCCACAACTACTGAGCCTGCGCGTCTGGAGCCTGTGCTCCGCAACAGGAGAGGCCGCGATGGTGGGAGGCCCGCGCACCGCGATGAAGAGTGGCCCCCCACTTGACGCAACTGGAGAAAGCCCTCGCGCAGAGATGAAGACCCAACACAGCCAAAAAAAAAAAAAAAAAAGTCAGGGACCAATAGCCAATCTCAGTACACAATCTGAGTTTGAATTTCTACAGGGCGTGCCACGAAGTGTGTGTACTGTATCACATATTGTACCAGGACTTGTATAAGGAATAATAGGAAACAGAAGTAACTTATTATCTCTCTGGTCCCACTGAGGCAGGAGATAGATGGGCTCCAGGCTAGACATTTACAATTGGCCTCCTGTTCACACTTCCTGGGATGAGAAGAAGATGGGCTCCAGGCCGGACATTCATTACCAGCCCCCTGTTTACATTTCCTGAGGCAAGAAACAAACGGGCTCCAGGATTACATATTTAGGACCGGACTATTGTCTACATTTTGAGATCTGCATCTCGATATAAAAACCAGCAACAGAAATAGGGTAGACAACCGGCTGTTGGACATTTTATGGCAGGGACAGAGTGGGACTAAACCCTGCTAAAAGATCAGGAGGTCATATATTTCCCATCCTTGGGGCAAGGGAGACATTGCACATGCGCAGAAAGGCTCCTTGGGGGTCCAAAAGGAGGGGGCACTACCCCATAATAGGTGATGCTAAGGCCGTCCCATAGGCCTCTGGGCTGTAATCCATGTTGGAAAGAAGTTGCACACGCATGTTGGGGAGGGTGCTAGGGCAGGGCAGGTGCGGAGAAAGAAACCAGATAATTGGCCAGAAGTAAACAGAGACCCGGAAGAGCTGCCCTATATGAATGACCTAACCGCCCCTTTACTGCGCTCCTCCTCATTGGGGGGACGCCCCCACCCTTCCTCTCCGGCTGTGCATCTCTGCCTTGCTTCTGTCTTAATAAACAGACTGTTTCTCTGTGTGCTCTCCCACTTGTTGTTGTGCTATGTCTCTAATAATAAACTCGTACCTGTTTTTACAGTTTTTGCCTCCGCGAGAAATGTCTTTTTCACTGGGGGCAAGAGCCAGGGGGTGTGGTGGCTGTGATTCCTGGTTTTCGTCCGGGTTCCCCAGGTTCAATTCCTGGGCGGGGAATTAAGATCTCCCGTCACGCCACCACTCACTGCTGCCTCTCCGAGATCATCACTATTCTAATGTTTTAGACTCCCTTTTCACAAATTATTGGTTATCAACTGGATTCATTCCACTGTATTGCTATTTGCCTTATATGCTCATTAATACTTTTCTTTTTTTTTTTTTTTTTTGGTAAATTTTTTGTATATAAATACAAAGTCATGTTCCAGGACCTTTTGCTTTATCCATTTCAATTCTGTTTGATGTGCACCTTACATTGGGCCTGTCAGTGGCCTCAGATAGGCTATACTCCAGTGAGCTCAGATAATCATTCAACCTACGGTGATTAAAATGAGCCCCAAGTAACTGGCCCTGTAACAGCCCCTCAACAGCAGCTGGTACCAGGCGTTCCTGTAATGTGCCCCTCTAAGCTCCCTAAACATGGAGAACCCCAATTGCTGACAATCACTCTTCTTCCGATGGAAACACGAGTTTTGCAGAGCTTTGTAAACGCGTTCCTGCAGTTTCCCACCCACCCTGTTTCATACTCCAGGCCCTCTGGAATCTTCCCCATCCCAGAACGCTGCGGCATTCGTGATGCTTAATTTTAAGTGTCAATTTGACTGGGCTAAGGGATGCCCAGATTGCTGGTAAAACATCATTTCTGGATGTGTCCATAAAGTGTTCTTGGATGAGATGAACTGGTGGCCAATTTGAATTGGTGGCCTGAATGAAGTAGCTGGCCCTCCCTGACGTGGGTGGACATCGTCCGATCCACTGGGGGCATGAGGAGAACCCGAAGGTGGAGGAAGGGAGAATTGACGCTGTCTCTCTGCCTGACGGCTTGAGCTGGGACACCAGTCTTCTCCGGCCCTCAGACTGGGACTCATACCGCTGACGCCCCTGGTTCTCAGGCCTTGGGGCTTGGACAGGAGCTACCCTGCTGGTTCTCCTGGGTCTCCAGCCTGCAGATGGCCGATCAGGGGACTTCTCTGCCTCCATAATTACATGACTACATAATTACAGTCCCTTCCTTATAATTGTGTGTGTGTGTGTCCCACTGGTTCTGTTTCTCTGGAGAACCCTGAGTAACACACCATAGACACGAGGCCGAATTCTCCCTCAGATTTCCAATCATTCCACCCCCCTGCAGCCTTTCTACAAATCCTTGAGCAAGAGGGACCCAGAAGTATTCTGCCACCCACTGGGCTGACTGGAGAATCAGAGCAAAATCAGAACCACCAAACCAGCTTCCTGGAGCTGACACAAGGCAAAGAATGGGAGGTCCTCCTGCCCCCAGAACCTCAGAGCCCCCCCACAGACAACTGGTCTTCCAGGAGAGAGGTTACAGAAAGGAGAGACAGAATTTATTAACCGTCTCCTTGGCCTGCAGCTCCTGACTTCCTTTGGGCTCACCAGACGTCGCTAGGCGCCAGACACATATGCACGCTGCCATTTGCGTGTCTGTGTTAAAGTTGACTTAATTAGGAGAGTTTACCTAAAATAAATGCTTAAATGAATTCTCTTAGTGGTGCAACATTTTTGTCTACTGTCTATAGCTGTGCCTTGTGGCTGGAAAAGGACAGGACACGTGAAGTGTGCAGCCGCTCTGAAATCATGTTTACACGCATTGATGTGCAGTCAGCAAAGAGAATGGGACTGGGGTCGAGTGAACTCCTGTAGGATAAATAGAGATAAATAATTCAGATTCTCATTAGAATAGAGGCACAGGGCTGTGGTGCATGGGAGCGCCCTGCCTTTGTGGGAATTGCTATGCAGTCAGAAGCCATAGCATGTAATCGAGCATTAATATTAACATAAATCAGAGGCAGGAATTAGCAATATTTCTCAAGTCTTATAGGGTAACTGAATTCGCACTATATTGTTTCGTCCTCCTGGGCATTTTAGTAATCGTGTAATAGAAATGTTGAGGTAGTTGAGATATTCTTTCTATGACTCTGTGAAAGGATTTTTAACACAATGTCTTTGGTAGACAGTTTTGATAGAATGCGTGGAACAAAAAGAAATATGCCTATTTTGGTAATATGGGTATGTTTCATTAGCTCAGCCTGCAGCGATATGACATTACATTCTAAAAGGAATACAATTAATAACAATGAGAGATTTTTAGCTCTCAGAGTGTAGCTGGAGGAACGAAGCCCGGTGTCAGGGCAATTAAGCGAAGGCACTGCATTACCTTTGTCTATATACCCTGGAACATCACCCGGTCTCAATGTGTTGAATTGTCATTTCTTTAGCGTAGAATTTGTAATTTATTTTGATGTTTCCTGTAATTCAGACCACCATCAGAAAAAAAATTATTTTTCCTCTCTTTTTTACGCAGGTAAGAAAAAAATCTTTTAAAATAACAAGTTCATAGAAATAAACATTTCTTTGGCTGGGCATCGCTTCCATTTTTCTAGAAGGGAATGAATGACTGCAGGTGAGATGCACCCAGTAACTGCTGGGGACGAAACCGAATGGAACCATCCCATTGGTGCAGCAGAAACGTATTTTAAAAACCTCGGAAGCATGTCTAGTCCCTGCTGTATAGAAAAACTTCTTCAGGAAAAGAAGTTGTACTTGGAGACCATTAAAATAATCAGCCAGGATATTATTTTATTCAGCGTTAACCTTTATGTTTTATGTTAAATGACAGTGAAGGTTCTGGAACACGATGAATCCCCAGAGTCCCGGTAGCCGAGATTTCTTTTATCTCTAAAGAGGTTTCATTTCACTCTGCAGCGTGGAAACTGCTCCTGGCTCCCTTCACTGGTCCTTTTTAATAGGCATAGCAAAAGATAAAATGGTTTGAAACATGAAAACTCTGGTTTCAAAACAGAGGGTATGAAGAGGCTGGTTGAAAGCCCCATTTGGGTGTGTCCCGTCTGCGTCCAGCTTTCTGATCCTGGATGTGTCCGGGCAAGGGGGAGGTCGCAGGGGTGGAGAAGGTGGGGAGAGAGCGAGAGGGCGTGCCAGAGACCCCCAGCCACTGGTCCTGCTGCCCCAAATTGATCCTGATGGACTTTTCCTGGCGACCATCCACAGCCCGTCAGCAGGCGTCTGGCTGCAGAGCCTCAGCCTGGGAGGGATTAATGCCTGACTCCATTTCCACTCATGAGTAATGTATTAAAATTTTGTAGCTAATAAATTCTTCATCTGAGAGGCTCCAGGTTACTTCTGACTTACACGGCGACCTGGTTAATGTCACACCAGCCTGTGCTGGGTTCCCAAGGCTTCTGCACGCAGCCAGCCGGACTGCCAACTCCCTCTTCCTGTGACCACCGGTTAGTTCCTGCATAAATGCAGAAGCACACACCTCTTCAGACAATTAAATCACACCAAACTGCCGGGGGACTTAGACCTGCGAGGGTTATGTGAGCGGTCCCCCTCCCCGGCTAAGTATTATTGACAAATCCATCAAGGGCAGTGATGCATTGGTTTCCACCCTACCTAGAAGGACACTGGGGCAGCGGTGACATGCTGTCACCGTGGTAACTGCGGCTGAAGTGAACAGCCTGTTAGGACGGGTGACCTCTGTTGGCAGTGAGCCTAGAGGTGTCGCACTCGCCTGACTGCCATGTCGTGGGGACTCCAAGGAGAAGCCCGGTGCCCTCCGATTGATTCATTAGGCCCTGAACGTATCGATCGCTCCAATTTGCAGGAATTTATTATATTGATATTGGACTGATTAACATTTTGTGCCAGACTGGTTCGGTATGCACTTGTAACAGCTTTTAATGATTAATTGACTTTTATGATTCCATCTCAGGGCTGTCAGTGAGCTGTGAACTGTGGCAGGCTCGCTGCTGGGCTCTCTCTCAAGTGGCACGGGGCAGTGATTGAAGACCTGGGAAATTAGTGTCCTTGCTGTCTCATTTTACGAAAGATAAATGCTATGACATTTCACGCAGACCTTAATTTCGAACAGAACTAAGCAGATCATTTTGCAATTTGATCCTAAACAGGTAAACAGCACAACTTGTTTAGCATTTTACAAGTTAAGCACGCAGAAAACAGAGGCAGTCAATGGGAAGCCCGCAGAAGGTAAAATGAAACAATATGGGCTGGACCGCGCAGCATTTTAATAATCACGTACTATGTGACAGTCAACATCAGAGCCCATTTTTCAGCCCAGAATATACTGCTCTCATTCACTCGGTGCTGAGCCCAGGCTGCACCATTTGGCAGAAGCTGAAAAGTTAGCATTTACCTTCCCGGCTGCAGGCAGCCCTACAATATCGCCTGGTGAGTCGAGGAAAACACATTGACTGATTTGCCACAAAAGTAAATAGCAGAGGAAGGGACGGGCTCTCGTTTAATACGTGCCCCTGACATGGAATAAAGGGAATATCACACTCAGCGCGGTTTATGTGGTGCCTGAAACAACTGTAAACATTATGAAAAGACAGCGGGAGAAGACGAGAATTTATTGTGTTCTCGAAAGACGGCGAGAGAGGGGCACGCGGGCTGGGGCTGCCAGCACACGGCTTCCCGCATTCATATTTAAAGCATATTTCCTTTCTTTCATTTTAATTAAAAGACTTAAGTTAGGGAGAAACTGTCTAAACATCATGTCAAATTATTCATGTTTGTACATATAAGGAATGAAATGAAATGGTTCTCCCGTGCACGGCTCTTTCTTCTTTCCCCGTTCCGGATTTTTCTATCACGTGACGTACAGAGTAAGGACACCTTTTTTTTGATGTGCAGTTGTCAGTTGCTAAGGTGGAACCCAACGTATGCATATACATATTTTATGGCTCTAGTCTGAGATACACGCAAACCGTAGCATCTTTATTTTCTCCAGGCCCCCCACTGGTGCCAAGCACGGGGGTCACGGAGTCAGGTGCCCCAAAGACACCAGAAACTCCATCTTGTTGCCTCGCTCATTTCTGACAAAGGCTTCTTCCTCGGCTTGTAGACAAACCACCCTAATCTCGTTTCCACTTGTGGATAGAACGACGGCTTTGTTTTTGTGATTCCTTTATCCGGTGGAAAGCAGAGCTCGCTCGGCATCTTGATCTGTGTGTATTTACACATGCACATACACAGGCGGTCTCTGAATGTATGTAGGTCACCTGCGTGGTCCGCAGCGCCTTCACCTGACTCTCCCAAATTCTAAGGCTTGCTCGGCATTGGTTGCCGTCGGCAGCACCTCAGTCGCCCCTCTCGGCGCACAGAGTATAGAGGAGGTGAGAGCGCTGGAAACCCTCAACGCGCCTCTCTCCTGTTTGGAAATTGAGAAAGCAGAAACATAATTGCTTTTGTTGGATCACAATCCTGAATAGCAAAAGACGTTTGAAACATCTGCCCTTCCTTTGATTGGCTTTACATCTTCTCTCTTTTTGGCTACTGTTCATTATTCTGCATTTTATTCATTACCGAGAAATGCTTTGCAAGCCAATATTTTCATATGCTGAAGGCTGACTTGGATTCAGGGTATTTAATCTGATCCAGCCCCACACAAACCCGTAATAGACTATGACACACCACACATAGATAAATTCTATAGAGAGAGCTGGGTTTCATGCCCAAGGATCTGATTCTCTCCATTGTGCCAGAAATACCAGATCCCCAGGCACGGAGGAGGGAAATGGGTTTCTCTCCAGTTTCTTCCTTTTATTGGAAAGGGGAAAGGGAAGAACCTGGCCCCATCTGGAAGTCTGTCCTGGGTTCATGCTGCAAGGCTGCAGCAGAGTTCCCCCTATGTTTGTAAATACACAGGCACCCAGGCACACACACCGATACCTCAGACCCATCAACTGTATGTCAATTCTCTGCCATCGTGGGGGGGGGGGAGTCCATCCTTTTGGTGTCTCATCATCATCATATGGTCTCAAATTAGAATTCAGATTTCTTAACTTGCTCAGAACCATTGGTTTCCTCTCACCAGCATTTGTTCAGCAAGGAGAATTTTCAGGAGTCACTGAATACTCTCTCACCTCTTTCCTTCCAATCACTAATCGAATAGCTTTCTGTATCTATTTTATCTTCTGGTTCTGCTGTCAGATACCTGTCACACTATTAGCAGGAATTCCATGAAAAATTTAACAGGAAAAAAAGTGTTGATTCCCCCGAGTGGACGACTGGAATACATTCTCTCCTTATCCCGTGGTTATTACCCTTCAAAATGCTTGCCTTTTAGTGAGCATTTTAACTCAGGCAGAGAAAGGTACAGAAAGTGTGGGAAATGATCTTATTCTAACACTTTAGGAAAATGTTCGAAAGTTCAAGTAGAAAAAAATCAATATTTTGGGGGACTTCCCTGGTGGTCCAGTGGTTAAGACTCTGCGTTTCCAATGCAGGGGGCGTGGGTTAGACCACTGGTTGGGGAATTAAGATCCCACATGCCGAGCGGCGTGGCCAAAAAAAAATATTTTTTTATCTGTACGTTTTACTAGTAAGATCTACCTAAAGAACCACTGTGGCATACTTTATTTTATAGTCATTAATATGACAACAATCTGTATTAGATTACTTATATGTAATAGAAATGCTAGTATCAACTATTTTATATTTTTGATACTAGACTTTCTACTATAGATTGAAATTTTTTTTTTTTGGTTGCGTTGGGTGTTTGTTGCTGCACACAGACTTTGTCTAGTTGTGGTGAGTGGGGGCTACTCTTCGTTGCTGTGAGCAGGCTTCTCATTGCAGTGACTTCTCTTGCTGCGGAGCACGGGCTCTAGAGGCAAGGGCTTCAGTAGTTGCGGCGTGTGGGCTCAGTAGCTGTGGCTCGTGGGTTCTAGAGTGCAGGCTCAGTAGTTGTGGCGCACGGGCTTAGTTGCTCCGTGGCATGCGGGATCTTCCTGGACCAGGGATGGAACCTGTGTCCCCTGCATTGGCAGGCAGATTCTTAACCACTGTGCGACCAGGGAAGTCCCTATAGATTGAAATTTTACTTAACGATTACTGCCTTTAAAATTGAAGGTGTAATCCATCACAATGGTATGATTTATTATTTTATAAGCGTATTTGTATGTCTCTGATCTAAACAACATCTCCAGTAACAGGTGCATGTATAAATATATTTTCATTCAGTGTCTAAGTCCGGCTGCTCTAACAGAATGTCATAAACTGGGGGGGGGCAGTGCTTATAAACAACAGAAATTCATTTCTGACAGGAGGCTGGAGGTTGGCAATCAAGATGACAGCATGGTTGGGGTCCGGTGAGGACCCTCTACTGGGTTGCAGCTGGCGAACCTCCTGCTGTGTTCATACTTGGTGGAAAGAATGGAGACTAACTCTCTGTCCTCTTCCTAGGAGGGCACTAATCCCCTTTGTGAGGGCTCCACCCTCACCACTTAATCACCTCCCAAAGGCTCCACCTCCAAATACCATCACATTGGGGAATAAATTTTCAACGTATGAATAGGAGGGTTGGGATACAACCATTCCATCCATAACGTAGGAAAACACACATTTTCTCGGATATTTCAGTAGCCACATGACTCAGAGTTTTAAACCTCACCACTTTTAGCTCTTCACCTATCTTCTTAAGGCCTCAGAAAGGAAGCTTTTATTGGCCTCCATGTTTGGTCTTTGAAGGGACACAGATGTCAGTTAACATCCAGTGTTTCCAAATATCTAAGCATTGGCTGAAACGCATTCAAAACATCTGGTTTGAGGTGGTGCCTCACTTTTATCTCAATGTTTCGGCAGAGTACAGACAAAAGGACCAACTTCCGAGTCACTGCTGCCGGATCCTCTATTTTTTTCTAGAGCCTGAGACCACGGGGCACATGGATTCCCTCCGTGGTTGGCAGGGCCAGGCTGGCCGGGCTCTGGGTGGGTTCTGGCCTTTCAGGGGGAGTGGAGGGTCTCTCTCCACTGTGTGGGTTGTGAACTGACTGGCTTGCTGGCTGTATGGGGGTGGCTCCCCTGTCCTTCTCCCGGTTCCAAGGTAGAAGCAGGTGAGCAAAGGGGAAATGGAGAAGCTCTTCTTTCTTCTCTCCCAGGTGCTTTCTACCAAAATGAATCATTCCTGGGCACCTGCCGGGTCTGGGAGCAGAGGCCCAGCTCCCCAGTGCTGGGTGGAGGGGCCCCAGCAGCTTCTGTGGGAACAGAGGCTCAGAGTGGCAGAGGGTCTGGCCTTTCACCCTGACTCTTATCAGCAGCAGGATCCTAGGCGGGCCCCGTTCCCTCGCTGGCATCCTTCTCTTCAGCCCTAAGTGACGTCCTTTCCACAGCGCTCTGCAGACTTGCTGTCCCACTGTTGCTCTGGTGGTTAGCTCTCACCTCCACCTCCGCCTCAGTGTCACCTGAAGTTTCTGACCCACATGCTCTGGGATTTTAATGGCGAGCTTGTGAGGAGGAAGGAGGAAATAGGGATATTTAGGGCGGGGACTCAGAAGCCCACTCTAGATGTAAGGCTGGCCCTAAAGAAAGGTGACCCACAGAGGCCAAGATACCTGACACCCAGTTGCACTCTGGGCTCACACCCACCAAGGGTCTAGCCCAGGGCTGGTCCAGGTGCTGGATTCCATGGGCAGTGCCTGTAGTCAGCGTGACCCCATCATAATTCCGCCCAGGTCCATCTTAGTGGAAACAGGCCTCCTTCCAGGAGATTCCGGGCACAGAGCAGTGTACAGGCCTCACCCAGGTCTAAGGAAGGGTGAGATGGATAGCAGAGTCCCAGCGGAGGGGCCGGGCAGGAAGCTGGCACTGACTAGGTCTCCACTGTAAACCAGGCTCTGGGCCAGGCGATTCACAAACAATCTCAGTGTGTCCCAGGCTGTGCTTCTTGTGTCCCTGATGGCTGAGGTTGTGAGGTGATTTCAAAAAATTAAGCAAAGTATATTCAATACAAAGTGTGGGGGGAATGATGCAGGGATCCTTCAGTTGACTGCACTTGGAGAGACTCGGCATTGTCTCATGTCACATTCATCACAAGCTGCTGGGGTCTCAGGGTCTTTGACTTAGGATCATACGGGGCCCTTAGTCCAGCTGGAATCGGACCTGGTCTGGCCCCAAACCTTTGGACCATGCTGTGCTGCCCGGGCCGTGCCCCAGCCTGGGAAGAACACGTAGGTGTGGAGGGTGTGCAGGTGACAGGGACCGGCAGTCCAGCCAGAGGCAGGGCTGAGGCAGCAGGTGAATTCAGGGCCCCCCCTCCCCAGCCAGGTCGGGGCCTAACCTGCATGGGACACAGGAAGCCTGGGAGACATACAGTCTGAGGTCACTGAGGTTCAGCTAACCCCCCGCAAGCACCTCACACTCATTCCCGCCTTACTCTCGGACACTGGCCTCTGCTTCTGGGTCCCCTGCTGCCCAGGCCTCCTGAGCTGACTGTCCATCTACCAAGCCCCTCTCCCTGAACATCCGCCCCAGCAATCACCTGCCAGAATACACTCAGCTGCCCACCTGAGGGTCAGGGCCGCCCCCCGGAGACTATTCCTAGAGAGGCATCCGTACTCCCCAGGACCACCTGGTCTTCAGCCCAGTGTCCTGGAGCGGAGGCTTTACTGCCTGATGATGCCCGTCTCATACAGTAAACCTGATGTGGTTACAAAAATGCTCAAAACCCCCAGATGGACAAGCTTTCTCTCCAATGTGTTTATCCACTGGAACAACCTTCACCTCTGAGGTTAAAAGAAGCGCTGGGCATAGGAAGTGGCAGGTAACATAAACAGAGGTGGGAGCAGGGTGGCAGACTTTCTCATGCGTGGTTGTTTGTCTCCTGTGGCTCTGCTGTTTCACCCTGTGTTTGGATATCTGGGCATGGATTCTTCAAATTGCATGTTAATTACCTCATTTGTGACTTCTGTAGTATCAGACGTTTTCAGGAAACATTAGTTATAATTTCCAGATTAATAAAACTGGAGACAAAGTTGACCCAGTGGACATAATTTACTGTACTTTTCAGAAAGCTTCTGATAAGGCCGTTCATGAAAGGAAAATAAACAACCATACGGTAGAGAGTAAAATCCTATAAATTACAGCATCTGAAAGAGCCGAACCTGGTGAAGAGATTCACGGAGACCTGGCTGTGTCATGTTGTTTATCCAAAATACGTGGGCAAATGGAAGGGAAGAAATTTTAAAAAGTGATAACCCTTGAGTTTCCATCAAGTCTGTTTGGCTCTGAAATGGTCAGACTGTAGAGAAACAGACAGAACAGGGCCTCTGAAATGCAGCTGCTGGTGAAAGAAGGAAGATGCTTTAGGGCTGGGCCGGGAGGAATAGCCACAGTCTGGGCCGCTAGGTCTCATTGACTGGGATTTTTTGGTCAAGCTCTAGATAAAACCCCTCAGGCAATCAGCACGTTTAGGGAGAAAGGTGAGCACGTGCCCGGAAAAAAGAAAACCCCAAGCCCACCAATGGACCCAGCGGCCCTGGGGGAGACCTGGGAGCCCCCGGGTTCTGCTCCTTCACACACCTGTGGGGGGGTAGGGCTGGGGGTGTGAGGCCGGGCCTCCAGGACCACACGGGGTGAGGCCGAGCCTCCAGGACCACACGGGGTGAGGCCGGCTCCCCGCCAGCCTGCCTAGGGGGTCCTTTTGTCTCTGTAGATGTTACAGACACTCTGTTTTTCACTGAAATGGCCAGATGCTCTCCTGAAAAGAACCCTTATTGTCTATCTGTCTGTTAATTCTGTCCCAAAGAGCACAGCCCAGCTCCCCAGCAGGTTCCTTGGGGTCCCCATGTCAGGAGCTTCTGGATTGACCGAGGTGGACGAACGCGCTGCCGTTGCCCCCGGCAGATGCAGACCGAGCGGGGGGTGGGGACAATGCAGGATGCAGGCGAGGAGGAGGGGACCTGCCACCCATCACGGGCTGTGTGACCAGGGAACTCACCGGAGCTCACAGGCCTGAATTTTCACCTGTAAGTGGAAATTCTTGGACCATGTATCTCACAAGAAAAAAATAAATGAGCCCTTTCATAGAAGTGTACAAAAGAAGTTTGAAAAGTTAAATCGTTAGTTGAAAGCCGTGTGACAGTATGATAAATGCAGAGGAGGACGATTCCGTGTAGAATGATTAATTTACTAATAATGCTGAACATTTATTGAGTGATTGCTGTGTGCTAGGTATTGCTCACCGGCTGTACACATCCGATCTCCTGTGATCCCCACGGAAACTTCTACAAAACCACATTGGACTCACAGGATAATGAGGCATAGAGAGGCTGAGAGACGGGCTCCAGGCCATGGAGCTAATTGCCAGGAAGAGAATTTCCACTTGGACAGTCAGTTTCTGGAGCCACCACGTGACCCACCATCTTCCGCAACAACCATTTAGCATAATCGTTATGCTAATACCTATAGCCCTATCATTTCATATGATATATTTTATGTTGTATATATAACTATGCCATAAGAGCTAACATTATCTAAGCATTGTTAATGTAATTCCTTGGTGCAAATTCCTTCCCGGGCAGTACATCTTTCAATCTTCATTCAATCTGTGAACTGTCATCCTCACGGAAAGCTGTGCAGACCGTCTGTAGGGACAATTTTGTTCCAAGATATTTCTTTCCTTAAGCAGGAGGTCAGCTACTGCCCTCTGTGGATTACCCAGAGACCGCTCCACCCCATGCATGGTCTCAGCCCAGCGGCTCTGTTCTGGGCTTGCTCCATTTTCCCTATGGTCCAAAGACCAACCCAATCAAAAAAAAAGGGCAGAAGACCTAAATAGACATTTCTCCAAGGAAGACATACAGATGGCCAAGAGGCACATGAAAAGATGCTCAACATCACTAATTATTAGAGAAATGCAAATCAAAACTACAATGAGGTATCAGCTACCTCACACCAGTCAGAATGGCCATCATCAAAAAATCCACAAACAACAAATGCTGGAGAGGGTGTGGAGAAAGGGAACCTTCCTACACTGTTGGTGGGAATGTAAATTGATACAGTCACTATGGAGAGCAGTATGCAGGTTCCTTAAAAAACTAAAAATAGACTTACCATATGATCCAGCAATCCCACTACTGGGCATATACCCAGAGAAAACCATAATTCAAAAAGACACATGCACCCCCAATGTTCATTGCAGCACTGTTTACAATAGCCAAGACATGGAAGCAAGCTAAATGTCCATCGACAGAGGAATGGATAAAGAAGATGTGGTACATATATACAATGGAATATTACCCAGCCATTAAAAAGAATGGAATAATGCCATTTGCAGCAACATGGGTGGACCTGGAGATTATCATGCTAAGTGAAGTAAACCAGACAGAGAAAGACAAATATCATATGCTATCACTCATATGTGGAATCTAAAAAAAAAATGATACAAATGAACTTATTTCCAAAACAGAAACAGATTCACAGACTTCGAAAACTAACTTATGGTTACCAAAGGGAGAAGGGATGGAGAAGGGATAAATTAGGAGTTTGGGATTAACATATACACACTACTATATATAAAATAGATAACCAACAAGGACCTACTGTATAGCACAGGGAACTCTGCTCAATACTCTGTAACAACCTAAGTGGGAAAAGAATTTTAAAGAGAGTAGATACATGTATATGTATAACTGAACCAAGTTGCTGTACATCTGAAACTAACACACTGTTGTTAATCAACTATAATCCAATATAAAATAAAAATTAAACAAACATACAAACAAACAAAAAACAAAGATCTGATCTGAACAGCTCTCTCCTCAGGGTGTTGGCCTAGCTTTTTCAGGGTAAAATGAGACCCAGTGAGTGCAAGGCCATACCACCGATGACCGACCTACCCCTGGGGATCATAATCTTTTTAAGGGTGTTCTAATTCCTCTTTGCCCACCTGTGTTTATTTCAGCTCCAGAAAGCAAGGGTGAGCCTGGGATCACTGAGTGACGCCAAGGGTCCTGACATTCAACCTTCACGCTAAGGCACGTGTAAGTAGTGTATACATTGTCCATTGTCTATAAAACCTAATTCTTTGGAGACAACCACTCCTTACGCGTTTGGAGTTTTCTGTGACTAAGCGAATCATTCTAATTGAATGAAATAGCATTAGTGTTGATGACCTGAATCTGATCGTGGCATGAAGGTTACACGTGCAGGTAAACCTCTCAAAGAAGCCTGTCCTCTTTGACCTTCATCACCCACCTGCCCTCGTATCAGGCTAAAGCTTGAGTCTCTGGGTTGGCTGAATCTTCACCACCTAGATTACTAAGTGCTCAGGTGACTTGAAATGCTCACAAGCGGCAGCTCCTCTAATTCTGCCCCCAACCAGAGGAAGGGCCTGGGGAGGCATTTTGGGTGTCAAGTGGTGTTCTCGGTGCCCGGGGAGGTGAGCAGATGTTTCTAAATTCTCGCCTCTCTCAGGGCGGCTGTCTTCACCATCAGACTTGACAGTGAAAAAATGATGGAGTTAGAATATTGAATATATGGCTCACTCCCCCGGTCCTGCCATCCTGTAGGTGCAGAGTCCATGGCCCAGATCCCAGGGATCCCAGGGAAAGCTCAGGCCTCCTTCACAGCCCCTGGGCCCAGGCTCACGACCTCAGCGGGTTTGCTTTGAGCTCAAGTGTATACCAGAGTCGCCTGATAGGAAAATTTTGCTGGTGATGTTTTTCTCTTTATTCCTCAGGAAGGCTGTGTTCTTCATGAACAATGTGCATGATGTGCTTTAGACTGTGTCTAAATGATGTATTTCTCCAACCCCAAAGTGAAACATTTAGATGGTTTGTACCATATTTTGATATATTTAGAAACAGCTGGTTGATTGATTGAATTTTTAATTTTTCACAGAAATGTTTGATGTTGGGGAGACTGTGCCCTTTAAGTCCTCTGAGGACAGAAAAGATTTGTATGAACTTTCTTTTTCCATAAATATTTTATATTTTGATGAATGACTCTGAGCAGAAACTCCATGATGGCTGAGACAACCTTGTCCCACATGCCAACTAAAGGTTCATTTCCGTCACTATGGAGAACAGTACAGAGGTTCCTTAAAAAACTAAAAATAGAATTACCATATGACCCAGCAATCCCACTAGTGGGCATATACCCTGAGAAAACCATAATTCAAAAAGATACATGCACCCCAGTGTTTACTGCAGCACTATTTACAATAGCCAGGTCATGGAAGCAGCCTAAATGCCCATCAACAGATGAACGGATAAAGAAGATGTGGTACATATATACAATGGAATATTACTCAGCCTTAAAAAGGAACGAAATTGGGTCATTTGTAGAGACGTGGATGGACCTAGAGACTGTCATACAGAGTGAAGTAAGTCGGAAAGAGAAAAACAAATATCATATATTAACGCATATATGTGGAATATGAAAAAAATGGTACAGATGAACTGGTTTGCAAGGCAGAAATGGAGACACAGATGTAGAGAACAGATGCATGGACACCAAGGGGGAAGGGGGGTTGGGATGAATTGGGAGATTGGGATTGACATATATACATTAATATGTATAAAATAGATAACTAATGACAACCTGCTGTAGAGCACAGCGAACTCCACTTTGTTGTACAGTAGAAACTAACACAACATTGTAAAACAACTATACCCCAATTAAACAAAAAAAGCTTCATTTCCCAAAGTCATGGCACCCACCCCTACTTTGGGAGTCTGTCCCTAAGTCCTTCAGAATTCAGTTGTCATCAACTCTTCTATCCCACTTTGGAATTGGTTTTCAAACTCATCTGTGACCATTCGCTGCCATAATTTTTTTTTAAGATTTTTTTTTGATGTGGACCATTTTTAAAGTCTTTGTTGAATTTGTTACAATATTGCTTCTGTTTTATGTTTTGGTTTTTTGGCCCCGCGGCATGTGGGATCTTAGCTCCCCGACCAGGGATAGAACCTGCAACCCTCTGCATTGGAAGGTGAAGTCTTAACTACTGGACCACCAGGGAAGTCCCTGCTGCCATAATTTTAAATAAGCAAGCCTGAATATTCTGTCAAAATGCTTCAGTCCCCTGAGCTGCAAAAAGTAGGCCATTACTGATGTTCATGCCTTGCACATAATAGACGCCCAATATTTATTCATTAGGTACATATTCGATCAATATTACATACGTATTAATTTTTAATATACGAAAATATTAACATATACTGTGTTATATAGTAAAATAATATTCATGTAAATTAATATATATTTAATAATATAAAATATAATATATTAAATGGAATTGAATGTATCCCTCAGGGCTAGTTAGCTACGGAGAATTAAAACGATTCTAATATCTACAAGACCCTGGATGGGCAGGAACTAATATTTACTGAATACGAAGTAGGTACCAAATGCTTCGCAAATGATCTCAATTTGATGTTCACAAAAACCCAGAGGGTACAGCCTACTTTCTCCAGCTTCCAGGTAGGGACACAGAAGTTTCAGAGAGGTGGAGGAACTCCCTCAAGGCTGCGCAGCTCACAGCTGCAGGAGCCTGAACGTTCCCAGCCAGTCCGGCTCCAGAGCCCACACCTTCATCCCCTTCGTGCCCCCTTGAAGCTGCTCTCTTAGTCCTCCCGCAGTCATTTCTGCCCGGCTCTGGAAATTCCACAGGCAGCTTGGCCGGATGGGGAAGCAGAGCCAGGCCTCGCCTCCTCAGCCCGTGATGGGTGGGATTCCTGGACCTGAGGCAGCTTGGGCACCTGGGCGTGGAGGGGCACATCAGATGGCCCCTCACACTTGTCGAGGCCCAGAAGGTTTGAAATGACGGGATCGGAACTTCTCAGAGTCATTGAAAAGCTCTGACTCGGGGCAGGAGACCCAGCACAGCCAGAGAGAGAAGAGAGAAGAACCCAGGCATCTTCCACTAGACGCCTGTGAGCTTAGAGAGAGTCGGGGCTGGTGGCACCGCTTCCTTCCCCGGGTGCTTGGTGTCACGTCCCCTCTCTCATCAGTCTCAGGCCGTTCCCGACACAGAGTTGGGCTGACGAGGTCCCTCTGATATCTGACTGTGGCCACGAGAGGAAAGGGCAGCAAGGAGAGTGATCCTTGGGGTGGGAGAGCACACGGGAGTCAGTCACCAGGAAAACATGCGGACGGGGTGCCCCTTGAAAGCCAGGTGCGTACCTGACCTAGGTGAGGAGGAAAGGTACCAACACGAACCAGCTCCCGACCACACCTAGGCAGGACCCCAGTCCAGTCGGTGACCTTCCTTGTGGATTCTGATAAGTCAGTGAGTAAAAAGAGAAACGATGATTCAATAATATATTTGCTATACATTAGGAGTATCTATTGATTAGACATGACAAACTTCTTCCTCACACTAAAGACTTAGGAGTTTTGCAAAAATTGAAAACGAATTCAATTTTGCAAGCATTACCCAGGCATTTGCTATATGTCCTGCATGGTGCCAGGTAGAAATACCAAGGTGAGAAGGACAGTTACCTGCTGGGTGGTTGAACCACAATGGTGGCCCTTTCGGTGTGGGTCTCGGGCTCAGAATCCTGGCTCATCTGAGAGCCTTATAGGAGGGCCGGGCTCCACATGAGGAAAGGGTTCGGGCGTCGAAGGCACAGGCCCCAGGGACTAGCGATGAGGCCTCCACCAAGTCACCTGACTCCTCTGACCTTCACTCTTCTTATTTATAAAATATATAAATACTCTCTTTTTTTGCATGCACATTTGAGGATCCAACAAGATCATGGGTGGAAAACGTTCAGTAGCACAGTCTCTGGCTCTTAGCAGGTGCTATTGTTATTTTTAAAAATATTTATTTGTTTATTTATTATTTATTTCTTTTGGCTGCGCCAGGTCTCAGCTGCAGCATGTGGATCTTTAGTTGCGGCCTGCGAAATCTTAGTTGCGGCATGCATGTGGGATCTAGTTCCCCGAGCAGGGATTGAACCGGGCCGCCTGCATTGGGAGCGCGGAGCCTTAGCCACTGGACCACCAAGGAAGTCGCAGGTGCTTTTGTTATGATTCTGGCGGAGAAGGTGTGGCCCTCTTACCTCTTAGGCTGAGTTCCACATGCATCAAACAGATCGAGTCCTCAACAGCTTATTTTAAAAAAGCATTATCCAAATTGGATGAAAGATCACCAACTAGGACAACTGAAAACAAACGTTTTGGGTCTTTGCAGTACAGAGGCAAAAAACTTTTCCCCCTCTTTTCAGCGCCATCATATGGGAAGCGCTGACTCAAAGTGTTTGGATGGTGAGAGGGAGGGTGGAGGTGAGGAGAAAGGAGGGGGGCACTTAGCCAAGATTTGCAGGTGTTACATGGAAACCCCAAATTGGTTACTGAGACTCTCCTGAGATCGGAGAAGGAAGCGGGTGGGTGGACAGGTGAGGAAAATAGTGACAAAATCAGGCTGGAAACCACGGGCTCCATCTGATGCATCTTAGCAAATACTCCCTTCGTATTTCCTTCCTTCTCCTGGGGGTGGGATTTACATAAGCATTCTCTGGAGTCCAGATAACAAAACCATGCCTTGAGAGACATTTCACTTTTTCTGCCCGTAATCCAGGCTGATCCCTTCCAACATGCAGAAATCCTTGATCAACAACAACAAAACAGGTACTCACCCCATTCTGAAAGTTTTCCAAATCACGGCGCAAGGGAGGAGGGGGGATGCGCTGCCCACCTGGCTTCCCAGCCGCTCTTTCATCCCGGAATATTTTTCTCTCACTCGCGTCCTGTTCAAAATCCACATTAGCTCCTTGGTTTTTTGCACAACAGAAGGTTCTCGTCAGACCATCCTGATGAAACTTAACCCTTCGCAGAGTATTTGTTTGCCCCCTCAGAGTGTGTAGAAATATGCCCATTTGGCACGGGGAAACAGGCTGCCCCCAGGAAGATGCAGGGGTGCGTTCTTCAGAGGAAAAGGCGTCTTTTTCAAGACCAGCGATGTTTATATACGGCAGGCACGTTACCTCTGAAACGGATGCACTTTGATAAGTAGTGAGTGCCGGCACCTCGTCGTCGTCAGGACGGCTCTGCCCTCTTAGGAAAACGGTGCTGCGTGCCAACCACAAACTGGCACGTGCCATCTGCCTCTACAAGGATTAAATCACAAGCTGCTATGACCGCTGACCTTCAACACCCCCTGAAAGGAGTTCAGGGTGGAGATCAGGAATGAGGCCCTCTGTGCTCTGGGAAAAACTGGCAGAACAGGCCTTCAGATAGTTAGATATTTTCAGGGGAAGATTTTATGAGGCTGAGTCTTGCATCTCCTTGTATCTAGAAAAGCACTAAAATCATGAATGGTGACGTCTGCTCCTCGTGATTAGCGGTAACCTTCACGAGACTAGCAGCAACCTTCTGCCAAAATGTGTGCTTGATTGCATGGACTCCTCCTTCACCAAAATCACACGTATCCCAACCTTCCCCCCTACCTCTTTGTAGCAGTTCCTCAGAGCTATCTGAAATGCTGTCTCCCGGGCTACAGACCTCATTTTGCCCCAAATAAAACTTAACTCACAGCTCTCACGTTGTGCATTTTTTTTGTCGACATGCACCACCTTTGCTGTGATCCTACCAAAAAAAAAAAAAAAAGAAGTCTACATGATTGAAACACCTAACTGTTCCTGATTGTTATTCAGCAGAAAGCGTTGTGCTTCTTAAGTGTTTTCCCCTTTTGTTTTTTAATTAATTAATTAATTAACTTTTGGCTGCGCTGGGTTTTCATTGCTGCCCGCAGGATGTGGGATCTTCCCAGACCAGGGCTCGAGCCCATGTCCCCTGCATTGGCAGGTGGATTCTTAACTACTGCGCCACCAGGGAAGCCCCAGTGCTTCCCCTTTTAACACTGTTTTGAAGGCCCCCAATGGAAATGCTTCTGAGTGCGGATACAGAGGTGTGTGTTCACAGGCGCCCATGTGGGAGGCTGGGGGCAGAGGTTCACATCCGCTCGGCGAAGCACGTGGGACTAGGAAAGGCCTTGGTGGGCTCTGCACGCCACCCACATTTCCACTTTTCCTGGCACCAGTATGTGCCGGCATTCAAGGCTCCCCTGGGGACACAAATCTGGCATTTTTCTTCTGAAATCCGGAAATGTAAAGTTTCGCTGGCATGATGAGCTGGGAGCTCATACCCTGGCTGTGCTGTCTGGTCCGGGCTCCAGACACGGAGCAATTCCACGTCTAAAATGGCCCCAGCACCCGCGACTCCAGCCTCTGTGTAAAGTCCTCTTGGATGAAAGCGTCCAGAGGCTCTTTCACTCCCAAGTGGTCCTTCCTGATGCCTTATTTACGTACCTGGACCCTGAGCCCCGGCAGGAAAGCCGGTGGAGTTTCTTCAGTGGTTTCCACAGCGGCTGCACAGGGAGCAGATCAATGGGCGACCTAGAATATTCTACCAGGCAGGTCACTGGGCAACAGTTTTCAGTAACACAGAGTTCAACCTAAATCCCTTATGCTTACGCCGGTTCCCCCCTTTTCTGCCCTAATGAAGGATGGCAAGTCCCGTTTCTGTATAAGAGCCTGGGATGTGCAGTCACCTTCTGTATATACCGCTGACCTCCTGCCCCCCAACCACGCACACTGGTCCTCCACACACAGCAGATACTGAATAATCAGCATTGTATACGCCTGGAACTGAGCCGGGTGCAAACATCTCTAGCTTTCCTGTCTCTGACTGAACAACCTCCGTTTCTGGTTTGTTAGCCTTATGGTCCCTTAGAACTCCATGAGGTTTTTCCTATCCTTCTAGAATTGGGTTCCCAGAGGGAAGTCCCTCCACAACCAGAGAATGACGAAAACTACCCCCTTGCAACACTTTTGAACACATCCTAGGGTGAACACATCACCCTCAAATGAATGGGTTTGGATTTTCACCACTATTCCAAACTAGTCTTGAGTTTTTAAATTAATTCACTAGTTAATTTTATGGTAGGTCCTTGTTGGTTATCCATTTTAAATATAGCAGTGTGTACCTGTCATTCCCAAACTCCCCATCTATCCCTCCCCCCACCCTTCCCACCTGGTGACCGTAAGTTCCTTCTCTAAGTCTGTGAGTCTGTTTCTGTTTTGGAAATAAGTTCATTTCTATCCATTTTTTTTTAGATTCCGCATATAAGTGATATCATATGATATTTGTCCTTCTCTGACTTACTTCACTCAGTATGACAATCTCTAGGTCCATCCATGTTGCTGCAAATGGCATTATTTCATTCATTTTTATGGCCGAGTAATATTCCATTGTGTATATTGTACCACATCTTCTTTATCTATTCATCTGTTGATGGACACTTAGGTCGCTTCCATGACTTGCCTATTGTGAACAGTGCTGCAATGAACATTGGGGTGCATGTATCCTTTCGAACCATATTCTTCTCCGGATATATGCCCAGGAGTAGGATTGCAGGATCATATTAGTCTTGAGTTTACTTGTGTGCCAGCCTTGGTACTCACATTGTTCCCTGTCGTCCCTTCCATAATCTTCTCTCCACCGATCAGACCAGTCTGGTGTCATCTCTCTAACTTAATGAGCACGGTCTCTATTCTAATCCGTCCTTACAGGTAAGGGCACTTCTACACCATCTGCAGCCACTTGAAATGAGCCACTGAGGACTCACCCAGGGAAGACTCTCTTTCCATCCTCCTCCCACCCCCGCCCCTTTCCCAGTTCTGACCAGAAGCTGCAGGTGAGCCTAGCAATTCTGAGAAAGGGTCTCCTAGAGACCAGAGCTCCCTACAACCCCAAGTCTATCCTGACTTCCTATTGCTGGAGGGGCAAAAAGCCTCCACCCTGCCCTGCGTATCCATCCTAACGGTCTGCACCCTAACGGCATTCATTCCGAAACGTTTGCAACTTTACAAGACGACATGCTGATTTTCTGACATCAGACATAAGGCTGGGATGGGAGGGTCCTGGAAATGTGTTTCCCCCCTCTGCACGGGAAGTAGAGAACTGCGTTTGTTATCATCTCCCAGATGCTAAGAGAGGAGAGCTGGGCTGAGAATGGAGAGCTGGACAGGATCCAAAGCTGCTGCGTAATATTTCTGACTTTCCTCTGCCAGAAGTGATAGCACATTACACAAAGCTCCCACTGAGGGAAGGACCCACCCGTTCCAGCCCTGCCTAATGACAGACCAACGTGAGTTCATGCACAATTTGAAGGAAAAAAAAGAAGCTGTTAGTGTGCAGCTTCTATGGCCAAAGCTAATCCAGGGTCTTAAACTGCTTCACAAAGGCCCAAGGCCAAGGCTGCAATAGGCGCAGGGGCGGGTGCCATGTGGCTGGTGCATTACACACCGGGGCGTCCTGCCCCTCTAACGCCCTGGCCGCTGGGGGTGGGCCTCTCACTGCACGCGGGTCAGAAAAGGCGAGCTCTTTTCCTCCAGGACTTCCCCTTCATCCATTTAGGGGTAATCCTGGCAGTTCTCCACAGGAGACACCTGCTTTCCACAAAGAAGCCACGCTGCTCATTCCTCTTCTCGGCGAGGGCCTTGCCTTGGAAACTGATGGGGGGGGGCGGATAATGTTCCCCCCAGGTCCTAGCCCGGTACAGAATTACATTTAAATGCTGTTATTCCTGATACTCAATATTCTTGCTTTCTGCTACCTGTCATTTTCACCTCTTGTTCTGGTCTTCGATCCTTATCCTGAATACACTTGGCAAAGCTTTCATTTCATTCTGTGATATTTCTTCTTGGTCCTTTCCTAGAGGAAGTGAGTTAAACTCTAATTTAAAAAGAGGAGAAGAGAATCATGTGGAAAGGTGGACGTAACTCTCAAAGCACTTAGCGTGTGAATTTGTTTCTGAAGTCAGATTTTGAGTGTTTCAGTCACACGATGTCAGATGAAGATGCGGAAACTCACGGGATTACTCAGACCATCAACGTGCGGGATCGTAAAAGTCAGGACGAACACCATTTTAGTTCCAACATCCAGTCTATGGAGAGACCAGTCGAGGCTGAAGGAAGAAGAGGGTAAATAAAAACATCCACGTCTTCTTTCCACCCAGAAAGATGGTGCTGATTAAGTCAGACCAGGATCTGAAATTTTCAATTCAGATAAGACTTGAAAAACAAACAAACGACCTTTTCCTTTGAAACCCTGTATATTTCTGAAAAACCCATTCCCTAACAGTAGATTTTATCTGCTCTAATAATCTTCTGGTGAGTCAATGCTACCAACTAGACAGTAAGCAAGATATCAACATGCTTCATTATTTTCCCTATAAATGCGGATTTTATTTCTTCTTCTTCTCTCATTTTCAAATAAGGAAGAAAAGAAGAGCAACGTGGAGATACAGGGGAGGGGAGGGGACAGTGACAGTCTAATGACAGATATTCCAGCTCTGAGACACCTCAGGGGGTGTCCACCCAGCTCTGACCACACGTCAGAGGAACCCCAAGAACCACATGGGACCCTCCATGTGACCTGGCCCAACAAATTGCCATCATTTATAGCTCAAGTCCAGTTTATTTTACTGAATTCAGGAAGATATTGGTTTTTATGGACACACTTAAGCCTATGTCAGAAGAATATCAAGGCAACCAGCTGAAGAGCAAGTTTGAAAAAATATATTATAAAATATTATATTTGTACAGATTGCACTGTGATCTATATGTATCATATACATAGACATTTACATATATAAAGAGAGAAACAGAGGCAGAGAGACAAAGACAGGGCACACTGAACTTCACTGTGACTGTTGTATAGGGAAAAAAATAGACTGGATACGAATAAAAGAGGATTGTAAGTGAAATAAACTAGATGTGAAATTAAAAAGTTATATTTGAAATAAACCAGATGTCCTTCATCCTCTAAGAGTCTAAAGCCACTAAGAAATAATATTTTCACCCTGTTAATGTAGTAAGTTGCTTTTGATACAGTGTCTTTGCCTCATTGACTTTCCAGAGCATTTGTATGATACACTGAATCTAATTCCACAATCTCTGCTCAGGGCAGAGGACAGCCTTGTACTGGTTTATCTAGTGGAACAGCACTCAACCCACCCCTGCCCTGAACAAGGAAACCCTGTCCAAGCCCTTGGCTGCGGGAAGAGGCGGGAACATCGCCTGTGGGCATCGCTCTGGACCACAGCACCCGTCACAGAGTTTTCAGAGGACTGAGCCAAACAAACATACCAGATCTTTAGGAGAAAAGAGGAAAGCAGAGTGGAGAGGTTGTCCTTCTCCTCTGGGCTCTGCACCCATTCCTTGGTACAGAGTGGAGAACAAATCAGAAAGGAATTGATGGTGCTGCCCAAGAAACAAGAGGAGACTCATATGAACACTTCTAAAGGGAAGGAATTGATGACACCAGCAAAATGAATACAAACTCGGCCACAGACCTTGGCGGGGAGTGTGGTCCAGCACAGAGCGCGCCCTGGAGCAGGCAGGGCACATGAAGGTGCAGGGGGGCCCCTGGGCTGTTCCCCCAGAACATGTTGCCCCTCCAGCCAGCCCCACGGAGTTAATCGTTGTACAGACTGTGCTCCGTCCAAGCAGAACCTGGAAGTGGAGCCAAGGGAGGAGCTTTCTCCTCCCGTCACGTTGGAGGGCATTGTTGCAGAGTACGCAGGATGAAGGCGAGAATCTGGCAGAAGGAATCTTTCCATCCTCCTGGCTGTGGAGTGAACAGGTGGCCCCAAATCTGTCTATGTGGTAGGGGGTGGAGATGGGTGGGAAGAGGATGAATCTTAAAATATAATGTCCTGAAGCTTCAATCCCAACCACATAAAGGAGGGGGGGAAATATGCCGTAAGGCAGTATTCTCAAAAATTTCCGCCAAAATATCACTAATGTCAGAAGAAACTGCATGTGCCTTGGACGAGAAGAAGGGCCAGCTATTGGTCCAAAGCCATCATCTCCAATCACAAAATGCATCTGAAGTCTTGGTTTTTGTTTTTAAATCCTAGGATGATTTTGTATGCTATTGTATAATAGATCCATGCTTGTTTTTATCTAAAGGTATAGTTTGAAATTATCTATCAGGTAAATGACTTAACTTGTCCCCCAAAGAATCACATGGTGCCTTGATGCTTCAGGAAAACAGGCTGCACTCGTCCGGGGACCTGACACGTCACCTGCGTCCTCTGCAGGTGTGAAGAGAACACTCGCATCCGTGGCACAGGACTCCGTGCTGAAGACAGAGCACAGGGGCCGCGGCGGCGGGAGGAGGCCCCGTGGACGGGAGGGGACCTGGCGCCTTCTCCCCCAGGGCCCCTCTCGCTTCGAGACCTGCTGCCCCGTCCTGCTTGCCAAAGGGCTAGACAGCCATCTTCCGGCCCAAGCGTGGGAAAAACTCGCTTCTGGGGATTTCTCTTAGCCTAGCCGAGATGGGTAATGTGTGTGTGTGTGGTTTTTTTCTCAAAAAGATTTGAAAAAAAAAAAAAAATGAGAGAACAAATAGCAGACTATGTACCAGAAACACAAAAGGCCAGGGGACTTCCCTGGCGGTCCAGTGGTTAAGACTCTGAGCTTCCACCACAGGGGGCGCGGGTTCCATCCCTGGTGGTCTGGGAACTAAGATCCCACATGCCCATGCCACAAGGCGTGGCCAACAAACAAACAAACAAAACCCCAAAAAACAAAAGGCCAGCTTTCTTTCCTCTACCACTTGCTCTCACCTGAGATAACCACGCTTCATCGCACAGGCCAGGCGAGGCTGGGCAACCACGTCTCACCCACGCCAGTTCACGTCCCCTTCAAGGACCTGGTCTCCCAGACTCCCAGAGGAGAAGGAACCGGGCTCAGAGCCCAAATGCGACTTAAGACACACAGGTGAGGGGACTTCCCTGGTGGTGCAGTAGTTAAGAATCCGCCTGCCAATGCAGGGGACATGGGTTCGAGCCCTGGTCCAGGAAGATTCCCACATGCCGCGGAGCAACTAAGCTCGTGCGCCACAACTACTGAGCCCGCGTGCCACAACTACTGAAGCCCACGCGCCACAACTCCTGAGCCCGCACACCTAGAGCCCGTGCTCCGCAACAAGAGAAGCCACCGCAATGAGAAGCCCGCGCACCACATGTGCTGTGTGTGTTGTGTATCCTGTGTATGTCATGTGTGCGTGTGTAGTGTGTGTGTGGTGTAATACACACACGCAAATCATGGGATGCAGTGCAGTGAATCTTGAGCTCAAACAGAGCTCAAGTCTGTCTTTGCCGCCCACCCCAGACCCCTCCCACTCAGTAATGTGACCTGAGAGGTCTCTTTGTCTTCAGGAGATGGTGAGGATGGAGTGACTGGCAGATGAGATAATCCCAACCCTTAGACAAGATGCCGACTCCTATCTACGGCATCTGCCTCAGTCCTGTATTCTACCAAGTGAAAGAGAAGACCAGATTCACACAATAAAGACAACCCCTACAGAAGAATTCTAACTGTACAGGAGTGGGAGCACAGCCTTATCATAAAAGCTTAATAATGTGGAATAATATTCCACTGAGAATATGGAAGAGGTTGAAAATAGTTTGGTTTAATTATTTCACTACAGTCTCTACTATGGTATAGGCAGGTAGACCGTATTGATATAACAGTATCGATGATCTATCTTAGGCTTTCCCTATATCACTATAAAGAAATTGGCAGGGAGGAAAAAGAATCCACTTAGTTGGAAATCATTCATCCTTCTTTGCAGACCAAACCTTACAAGTGAATTCAGTCTCTGAAATCTGGGGAAATTGCATGATTTTGTTTTCACTCTGACCTTTGGAATCTGGCTGATTGAGGCTGGGTCTGCAAGCCCAGTGGTCCGTCCTTATACTACATGATTTTGTTTTCACTCTGACCTGTGGAATCTGGCTGACTGAGGCTGGGTCCGCAAGCCCAGTGGTCCGTCCTTATACTACATGATTTTGTTTTCACTCTGACCTGTGGAATCTGGCTGACTGAGGCTGGGTCTGCAAGCCCAGTGGTCCGTCCTTATACTACATGATTTTGTTTTCACTCTGACCTGTGGAATCTGGCTGACTGAGCCTGGGTCTGCAAGCCCAGTGGTCCGTCCTTATACTAAATGGACCTACAAGAATCCAGCCAGTTCAGCCAGGCCACCAGCTATTAATCAGCCAGCACCTGGTTAATCTTTATGGAGTTTCCAGAGTTTTCAACTGCCTGCATCCAGGTGCACGAAGGAGTCTTTGCTTTTCTTTGTCCTGTCCTGAGGGGATAGGAAGAACAGTCTTCTGTGGGCAAAGCAGACAAGATTCGGTGACAACAAGTGAGCCCTGAGGCTGTGGCCTCCTAGCCAAGCCACTGGCAGAGGGCACAGCCCAGGCCTGCCTTTGCTATACTAGGTACCACTTCTGTCTCCCCCACTGGGACGGGAGCGGAATGTGGAAGTGTGGGTGGCATTAGTGACACAGTACCATCAGTGGAGATCCTCGCTGCGGACCATAAAAAGAAGACACCAAAATTCACCACGAGTCCTGCCTGTGGTCTCCAGGGGTATGGGAAGGGCATTTTGCGGGGTAACCGTGTGTTAAGGGTACACTTTGGCTATTTCCCCTGGCCGGGTCACTGGAGGGGGAGCTAATCACTCAGTAAACAGAGGAGAGAGATGCTTATACTTAATAAGCCATTGCAAATGGAAAAGGCAAGCTCCTACCCAATGTGATTCTCTCTAGAAACAAATGGCTTGGATCCAAACCCTGCAAAACCCTTTCAGAATGCCGAGAGGTCTCTCAGTCCCAGCGCCCCCAGAACGTAATCCTCCGGCACCTTCTCTTTCACGTGGAAGTAGCTTTAACAAGGGAAGAGGGAATGACTGTGTGTGCACACGCGCGTGGCACAGTCGTGAGTTTTTCTTTTGTCTTGTTTCGGAGCCCCTGATGGGCAGTGCATCCTTCTCTCTGGGGAGCAGCCGCTGCAATTAAAGGGGAGGGCCAGGAACCACGCGGAGCCGAGGTGCTGGGAAGCGCCTCCAAGACACCCTTACCCAAGGGTGTGCTCAGCCCCCTCCCTCCACGCCCCCTGCGACACTACGGAGCCCCGGCTCTGCGGCAAGGGGCAGCGTTGGCCTGGTGGCAGAAGGGAGGTCAAGGTCTCTGCCAAGGCTGGCTGCTCTGGTTTCTCTCATCTGTGTCCTGGGCTAGCCCTCCTGTCAGATGAAAGAAACAGTGTGGTTCAGTGGCCAAGGCAGAGCTCGGGCTAGGAGCCTCGGCTGCGACCCTGGCACCACAGTCCTGGCCACTGATCATCTTGTGCCCACTCTAGATATTTTCACTTAAAATGTGGGCAATAAAAACACTGACCTGTCTCCACAGGCTGTAATATTAAAAAGAAGAGGAAAGGAGGACGGGGCACTTTGTAAATACACCACAAGGAACTTCTAAATACAGCTGGCTGAGCTCACCAGCCACCAGGGCCATGTGAGGAAGCAGAGGATGCTTTGTAGTAAGGCAGCTCCCAGCCAGGGAGTCGGGGTGGAACGGCCGCTCTCCTGCTTGCACACTTGCTATTTCTCAGCCCTTCCCTAGGAAAGAGGACTTCAGGGGTTTCCACCAGCACACACACACACACACACACACACACACACACACACACACGGCCAATGTCAGGGACACTAGCATCGCTTCTAAGTGGAATAATTCAAAGAATCCAGGAAGAAGACAAGCACAATTTTTTTCTTTTCTCCTCTCTATTTAAGAGGGGGTGAATCTCTGATCTCCTTCTGGAAACAAAGAAAGGAATAGGGCTCGCTAATATGATAGCCCCTCAATTTTCCAGCTTGTGATTAGAAAGAGAGGTGATTAGAAGTGATCATAAATGGTACTAGGTCTGCATGCCCCCCTATCTCTTGGCCGTTTCTCCCTTTCCCCTTTGGTAAAATTAGACTCAAAAATGAAAGAGTCATCAGGACGTTTCCACTCTGCTAAAACCCATGGCCAATTTGCCTTATTAATATGATTTCTTTACGTTTCTATATTTACACTTTAAAATGTTTCAAAACTACAGTTGGATACCTCTTCACACCCCTTAGGACGGCTCTTATTTAAAAAGCCAAAACAGAAAATAGCAAGTGTTGGCGAGGACGTGGAGAAATTGGAACCCTTGGGCACTGCTGGTGGGAATGTAAAGGGGTGCAGCCACTGTGGGGAACAGCAGGGCAGTCTCCCCCCAAGATTAAATATAGAAGCGTCATATGATCCAGTATACACCCCAACAAATTGAAAGTGGGGTCTCAAAGAGATATTTGTACATGCCCTTTCAAAGCAGCATGATTCACAATAGCCAAAAGGTGGTCCCAACCCAGGTGTCCATCAACAGATGAATGAATAAACAAAACGTCATCTATACATACAATGGACTGTTATTCAGCCTTATAAAGGACTGAGTTTTTTTTTTTTTAACATCTTTATTGGAGTGTAATTGCTTTACAAAGGTATGCCACGGACATTATGTTAAGTGAAATAAGCCAGTCACAAAAGGACAAATATTCTATGACTCCATTTATATTAGGGACCCAAAGTAGTCCAATTTATGGAGGCAGAAAGTAGGATGGTGGGTGCCCGAGGCTGGGGGAGGGGAGGGGGAGTTAGTTAGTGTTTAATGGGGACAGAGTTTCAGTCTGGGAAGATGACAGTGTCCTGTGGGTGGTGGTGATGGTTGTACAACAAAGGGAATGTCCTTAGTGCCACTGAGCTGTACACTTAAAAATGGCTAAGATGGTGAACCGTATGTGTGTTTTACCACAATAAAAACTGTTTGTCCATCTGACACCATGTTCTACCCTCATGACATACCTGAGGGAGGAACAGGCATTCCAGTCCCCAGGAAAGCAGGGCAGAAAACTCTCAGTTCTTCACCGCCTCTGGGCCTGGACCGGGGAGATGCCCCGCGTTGCCGGGAGTGGGGGGGTATCTAGACTACAGTCTCTCTGGTCTCATCACCAGGGCCCACGCGGCGGGTCTCGGGCTGCCCACCGGCCTTCCCTGCCTCTGGCCCTTTGCTTGGAGGCACGGAGACAGGTCACCCACACTGGAAACATCGGGGCAGATGGTAGCTGCGGGGTGTGCGGAGAGGGTGGTTTGGGCCTTGACTGGCACCTCTGCTCCCTTACCGTCCTCCCCTCGCAGCTGGTCAGGGATGCAGTCCTTCTGCCAAGTCCCCGGCTCTGCGCAAGTCCCTGAGCTGACAGGAGAGCATGGCCGCCACGTGCACCGCCCAGGACGGCGGGCCGCCACGGTGGGCCGGAACGCTCAGGGGGCCTGAGCCTCCTCAAGCCGCAGCCCGTCTTCTGGGGCGCCGGCCCCCCTCTCCTCCCCCTCTTCCTGCGCCCGGCTCCCTGCGGCCTCCCCAGAGGCCCCTGCAGGGCTTCCACACCTGTCGGCCCCGCCGAACAGCCGCTCCCAAGTAGCAGCCACGGAAGCCCTCCTGAGGTCCCCGCAGAACCAGCTCTCGCCCAGCCGGGCACTGCCGTTTTGTTCCGTTGGCATTATCCTCTTTCATCGCCGTTCCCCATCCCTCTGGAAGCGTCTTTGGCTGCAGACCTCTTCGTTAAGTGGCTGTTTCTTTCGGAAAACGGGTGCTCCCGACGGGGACTTCTTGGTACTTTCCACCGCGGGCCAAAAGGAAAAAGGGCTTGAAGGACACCAGGGCCCTAATAGGGCAGGTGCAAGACGATCCTTCGTCTCCCGTGGCCTGGGGCGCGCGGAAGGGAGGAGAGGGCAGGGGCGCAGGGAACGGTCCCGGGCGGCCAGGCGGCCGCTGCACTCCCAGTCCCCGCCCCGGGGGAGGCGGGCTTCGGGGGCTGCAGATTCCCAAGCGCGAGTGCGGTGCGCGCGCCGGGGGTGGCGTCCGGCCGGCGCGCGAAGAGGTGGGGAGGCCCCGCCCGGGCCGCGCCGCCTGTCCCCACCTCAGCCCGGCGGCAGCTTCGGCTGCTCCCGTTAGATGGCGCTCGAGGCTTTCCGACCACTCGCGAAAGTGCGGCGGGCCGGGCGCACAAAGCCCCGCGGGCCGGGGGGGACGCAGCCTGCCGGCGAGGGCGCGCGAGGCCGACCCCACGGGGCCGCATGCCCAGGCCCGGGGCGCGGGCGGGGCGCTCCCGCTGGGCCTCGGCGCGCTGGCCGCGGCCTCCGACCCTTCGCCCCTCCGCCCACTCGCGCTCGGTCCCGGGGCCCGGCCGCGCTCCGGGGACGGGAGCCGCGAGGCTGGGGCCCAGGCCGCGGGGGCCCGGGGGCCGGGGACGCGCCAGGTGGCAACCGGGGCGCAGACGCAAGCCTCCAGACCGCGCCCGCCCGCTGCTCCCCGACTGGCCGCCCCGCTTTCCGCGAGCCCGGCCTCTGCTTTGCGGGGAAGCGGGCAGGTGCGGGGTCGGTTGTGTGTCTGAACCGTTCCGCTGAAATTGTGGTTCGGTACGAGGTTTAATAAACTTCGTGGGCGCTCGCGTTTCCAACAACACGGGGCAAACTTTCTTGCTGTCCCCGATGCGGGTGGAGCCCGGGTGAAGCTCAAGCAGCCTCCTTTAAAAAAAAAAAAAAAAAAAAAGCTCCTGGGACTCTGGGGCGTAAAATGCGATGGCTAATTTCTAAGTAACTGTTCCGGGATCAGAGAGCGAGCTTTCCTTCCGCCACCAAGTTCGGCTCCCCTTCCACCCCCTCCAAGAAAAGTGACTTGATCACGCTCTCCCGTCCCTGAGGCTCCTCCTTATGTCGCCTGCGCGGGCCCCGCCGCGGAAAGGGGTGCGTCTCCCAGTCCCGGAACACGCAGCAGCGAGACCTTCCTTTGTGCCTACACTTGGCTGTGAACTTTCCCGCGCGGTGGGTTCTCCTTTAAGAAAGTAGCGCTCTCTATGAATATTTAATGCCAGGCGCGGGCCGGCGGGGCGGAAGGGAGCCCCGCGCCCGGGTCCCCGCAGCCGCGACGGGGACCGGGGGCCGGGTGGCCGGGGGCGCAAGCCGGGCTGGGGCGCGCGGCCTGTCGCGTCCATTTCCATAAGAAAGCGGGCGGCGCGGTCGGAGGGACGATTTGGGCCCCTGCCGCCTCCCCCCGCCTCCCCGTACCCGGTTTTCTGCTTGAAGCGGGCTCGGGAGCTCTGAGCCCCAAGTGTGCGCTCTTGTCTTTGATGGTATCGACCAAGTGCGGTTTCAAATGTTGCCCCGACTGAGGCCGGTTTCCTGTCTGTGTGCGCAGTGGATGGAAGGACCGCGCCGGGTGAGTCCAGAGCGCGGGGAGCGGGCAGCCGGCCCGGCGGCGGAGGGGGAGGGCCGCCCGGGAGAGGCAGGTCTCCGGCTGGCTGGGTTCTGAACTGGGGAGCCAGGTGGAGACGGAGACCCCGGCACAGAGGAGCGTGTGTGTGTGTGTGTGGGGGTGTGTGTGTGTGTGTGTGTGGGTGGGTGGCGGTGATGAGGGACGAGGGGTCGCGAAGCCTGGCGCCCAGGCGGCCGCTGGTGGGAAGGTCTGGCGCGCCTCGCAGCCGTGTCCCTCTGCAAAGACCCGGGGCAACTTTCCCTCGCCGCCGCTGACCCTCTTCCTGCGAAGGAATAAAGTGAACTTGCTCAGATACTCGATTCCGCTGGCGGTTCAGTTCTTTCTGCTTTGGTATTGAGTTTCTTTCCACCTTTCAGTGTGAACAGCCTTTGTGTCCTCAGTTCTAAGGTGTGCGTGTATGTATACATATATTCTATAGTGTGTATATATATTCTATCGTGTTTGTATATATATGAAATATATATGAAATAGTGTGTGTATATATATTCTATAGTGTGTGTGTGTGTGTGTATATATATATATATATATACACATATCTATGAAATCTCCTAGGTACTTTTGATCCCATCTGGATAAATTAAAACCCAGATCTGTAATGTTTATTCTTAGTTTACAAAAGGCAGGGAAAAAAATGTGTGAGACACATGTCTGCAAGTATATCAAAAGTACTTTCCCTTCTGCCGGAAAAAGTTGCCTGCAAATGGCTTCCCTTCACTGATCCTGGACCACCTCTACTTCTCCGGGAAACTAAATCGGGTCATAACTAAAGCCCCCATCAGACCAAGCAATTAAGTGCCAATAATGACTATTAATGACTGTATTACTAATGATTGGAGTTGAGGACTCCAAGCCTGCTCAAGGTCATCAAGCTGTTTCAAAATTCTGCTACCCCAGATTTTTATAGCATTCCACCCCAGTAAAGGAGGTAAGAAGACAGAAGAAGTTCTCAAAGAATTCTCCAGTAGGTATCCCATGGTCAAAGTCGAATTTGTTTCTTTCAGTAAAGTTGATTTCTACTTCTGGTAAATAACGGAGTCTTCACTTCTGGCCCTGTCAAGTTATGCGAAGTGTAATTGATGGTGGTGGTTATTTGGTTTGGATGCAGAATTTGGTCGTGGGGGGATTGGAAGGGAGGGTGCGTTCTCTCTCCAGTTACTCTGGTAATACTGAGAGCCCTGGAAGATTTTAAGAAACAAGTGTTTTAAATCTTCAGCTGGGCTCATGGATATCGGGATGGCTGGGAGCTGAGGAAGTGAGGGCTGGTGAACTCAGGGAGCAAAGGAGAAACAAGGAACTTGGTCTGAAAAGAGATTTTCTTTTTGCTCATGGGTTCACATGGTTTTAGCCTGTCACAAGCTGAGTGACTGTTCAAAAGAAAAGGTTAGTGAGACTCATCTGTTGGCGTAAAGGCTACTGAGGCTGAAGCTGGTTCACCAGCCCCCCTTGCCTCTTTACTGACACCCCTTCTCACCCCAAACGGAAATCCAGGCTCAGTTCTGGGATGGGAGGAGGTGGCAGGGAGGGAGGGAATACATCGCCACTGGGAGTCCACAGTGAGAAGGGAGGGCAGCTTGCAGGGGCCCTGGCCGGCCACCATGACGCAGGCAGGCTCAGCCATGGGGCAGTTGGAGGTGTTGGGTCACCTCTGCTCATTCCCCAGCGTTCAGCCCTTCCTGCCAGCCTGTCAGGACACTGGGTGAGTTGGGGAAGTGAACGTGTTCAGGACATCTCCCCAGCACCTCGCTGGCTCCTGGTGGAAGCCAGAGCAGCAGCGCACATCTGGTTCTGATGTATTTACCAGGCTGGTATGGAAATGCCCAGGCAGACGGCAGAAACCTGAGCTGCTTGCGACCAGTAAAGTCCTCTGCTAAGCAGCGTGAAAGGCTGGATGGTTGCAGAGTGCTGGGTGGCCCCCGCTCTCCAGGTGAAGCACTTGACCCTACCCCATGCTGTTTTGTTAGAGTTAATTGCCCTGCAGTGAGGGTACCTCCCACCTCCGCCAAGGAGTACAGCAGAGAAGGGATCCTCCACAGGTAACCGGATGGTGCGGGGTCATCTTGGACACCTGACAAGTCCCCAGACCTCACCTGAATGAAATGGGCCTGAAGTACGCTCCTGCCTGTGGCCCCTTTTGCCTGGCTCTGGCTGTCAGCAGCCCACATAGGACCCTGTAGTCCTGAGAGGCCTGCTACAGCTCCTTGGAGAGGGCAGCGGACCCCAGAGGCTTAACGCGACAGCTCCATACTCAACAACAAATTCCCTGCTGACCCTGAGAATCCCAGGGAAGAGGGGGCTAGAGGCCGGCACGAAGCTCCCATAACTCGGGGCAGCCTGGGCCCTGCCTACCACTGAGTCTGGTGGCAGGGAGAGGGCCAGGGCTTGGGAACAGGGCTCCGAAAATCTGCTGTTCCGCTTCCTTGGGTCAGCTGCAGACAAGCCTGAGACTGCAAATACCTGTGAAGAGGGGAAGGCGTGGAGGCTGGAGCTGGCCCTGGGTCCTTACCAGGGTTCTAGGGCCCTGGGAACCCTCCGAGGTGGCTGGGGGCAGAATACCAGAGGCCATTTGGTCCGTCCCCTTACCTTACAGAAGGCCCACATCATCAAGGTCTGAGAGGACTTGCTTTCCCAGGAAACGCGGGGTGGGGCAGATCTGGTGAGAATTGGAGGCGTTTCCTCAATTTACTTACAGCTGGTTTGGAAATTGACATACAGAGGACAGCAAACACTTTACCCAGATAGGACCTCTGTGGTGTCAGAAAACTTCTCCCCACCTCCCCTGTGGACCCCACTCACCCCCATTAAGTAGCCCAAACGCACTGTTCAAGATGTCAGGTTAGCTGGTGGAAGGAGTTTGATCCGTCCCCTCCACCCAAGTTAAGTACAAATGAATTTTTTGTTCTCAAAAAGAAAACTTAGAGCTTGACACTTTCCCCAGCCAGATACACCTAAGTTTCACCCAGGTCTCTAGTTAGCAAGCGCAACACACCCCCACCTCTTTTTCCTTTCTTTGTGGCTTGAAGTTGCACTTCAGGAGGGTTTATATCATGTTGTTCATGTCAGCAAGCCTCCTTGTCTCCACTCCCACCCATCTCCCTGGATGGAATTGTAGCTGGAAACCACACACACACAAGAAATTCTCTTTAAAATTTTCTGCTATTCTTCCCAACTAGAGGAGTTGACAAGACACAGACACGTTAAGTTGCAGAAAATACAGTGGACTGATCAGCCAAAATGCATCTCATTTGCACTTGTATGTAGCTGGGGGTAGGAGCTAGTGTCACTCAGGCTGGGCTGACTGGCTGGAATTTCCGAGCAGGCCCCTCTGCAGGGGCCATTTGTGGGGTCGAAGCCCCGGCCCAGCCCAGACCAGCAGGAGGAGGGGGGAGTGGGAGGCGTCCGGAGGCCTGGCCCGAGGGCTGGAGCCGCCTTCGGCAGACCTCCTGCTCTGGGCAGCTCGGGGGCTGGGAGGCCTGGAGGGGTGGGTGCTGGCAGCTGGATGCCCAGGTCGTCAGCCATTCCCCGGGCCTCCCCCTGGGTTGAATTAAAGAAAGGAAACACCTCCAAGGAGAGTCACTGACCGCATATTATACCCGCTCCTACCTCTCTCCCAAGGTTGTGTCCCCGTCACCCACTTTGTCCCCATCCACCCACGGGTGGAGGGACACCTCTGCCTGATGCGTTCCTCCACCTACTTCGGGTCCTGAACTCGGACCCTGAGCTTCTCGCTTCCCGCCTGTCTCACTGAACCCCACTCCTGGGCCCCCGAGTTCCCAGGGAAACGTGGGTAGTGCCCTGGGAGCCTTGGAACCCAGCGGGGGCAGTTAGGGGGAAGGCACGGGTCTTTGAGGTGTTCCCGCTCTCCAGCCACCCACTCCCCTGCGCTGGTCGCAACTTTGCCCGACCCCGGGGCTAGGGCGCAACTCCTACCCGCGTATTCCCACCCGGCAGCTGGTGGCCCGGACTGCGCTGGGGCGCAGGGTCACCGCTAGGGCTCGGTGGCGGCGGCGTGCGGGGCGCGGGGTGCAGAGGCCGAGGAACTGGGCGCAGGGCCCAGGCCTAGGCCTTGGGAAGGGCCCACCTGCCTCCGTGAGCGCCCCAGCAGCGCGCCCTCGGGGCGTCCTCTCCACCGCGTCTCGCTTGCTTTCCTTGCCAAGGCCCTGGTGACTCAGACGCCGCCAGCCCCACGAGCTCCCTTCTCCAGCGCTCGGCTCTGGCCGGGCGGGGAGACAGGGAGGCGTGCGCAGTGCTCCAGGCCTCACAGCCGGGCCCCCAGGCACCGCCGGGCCGGACCGCAGCCCACCACCTTCCCGGGGCCAACCGGGGGCGACGCGTGTTGCCCAACGGGACCAGCGCCTCACCGGGCCGCCGGGGGACCAGCCACGCGCCCTCGCTCGCGGCGGAGCGCGGGGCCGAGGCTGCGACGCCGGACAGCCAGCCCCGCACCCTTGACAGCCCGGGCACGTCCGCGGAGTCCGGGGGGACGATCAACGGACTCTCCGTCCCGGGAGCTGGGGACACGCCTGTAAGGTGTGTGATGCTTTAAAGATCCTTGGTACTACTTTTGCGCGAAGCCTTTGTTCCAGCTTTGTCAGCTTGCGGGCCTTCAGCAGCTCCCCCTCCCGGGCCCTTCCACCCCCATCACCGCCCCCGGCCCCCTCCCCAACCCCTGCAGAGAGGGCCTGGTGCAGGGAGCCCGCCCGGATCAACTGCCCCGCTCCATATCCCCTCCTGCAAAATGCTTGTCCCTCGGTTACATCTCCCCTTCGCGCTTGGGGCAAATGAACACGGTTTGCACCGCCTTCGCCTTTGGGGCGAGGTTCTCCCAGAAGAACAGGCTTTCTGAATGTGACCTCGGGCTGCGGCGGCGGCGGCGGCAGCCTCCTGCTGCTGGTGAAAGAGCAGCTCTCCAGCCACAGGGCGGGGCGACCGGGGTGCGCACAGCAGGACCATGGGTGGGGGTAACCTGCCCTCCCGCGGTAAGGATTTGAGGATTCAGACGGAAAGAGCAGGTTAAGGACAACACGGCCGTGAACTAACTTGACTCCTACTGGCAACAGGGCCGCCAGGGCCCGGTATTCCTGGCTAGGGTGGCCCTCTCCCAGCCCCCAAATTAGGTACAACTCGCCTTTTAGCCAAAGTACAGCTAGATGCAGGGTGTTTCACGGATACTCTGGCAAACAGGAGGTGCAGATAATGACTGTTTCCATACACATAGGCTTGCATGCATCGTCGTATATGGGCACACATTTCCCATTTCTCCCTAGTCTTTCTATTTAATTTGTCTTCATTCCTTCTTTCTAGGCCTTTATGCCTGCACATAGCCATTTGGAGAAAAATCAGGTGTGAGCACCTCTCCCCGCAGAAAGTTCTGTATGTTATGTTAACACACTCACACAGGGATTCCTCGGGTTACCAATTTGCTCCCCATCAGCCAGCACTTGGCTTTCTGGCTGGGGTAGGGGTGTCAGGGTGATGCAAATGGACGTGGCGGCTTCACTGGGGGGGGAGGCGCTTTTCTTCCCCCTTCTTGAAGCCCCAGTTCAAGGCCCAGGAACAAAGGGAGAGGTAACTGATCTGTCCTTTGGTCTCTTTCCCTTCACTTCCACCCCTCTCACCTGCAGACCTGCAGGCCCTCCTCCTTGACAAATAGAGGAAAGCCTGTGAGTTCAGGTACACAAGTAAGTAGTGCTGAGCTGCGAGGCCCCCCCACTGAAAATCAAAAACCCCACTTTAGGTGTGCCTCGAGTCCCCACCACCTCCTCTCCCCCAGATGTCACTGGACCCAAGGCTATTTGCTTAGCTTCCCTCTCTTGTTAAAAACATCCAGGACAACTATTAAATAGTGCCTGGAAGAGTTAAAGACATCTCTCAGGTTTGAAACATTTTTTTAAAGCCCTGTTTGGAAGAAATCTTGGAGGAGTACTAAAGCATAATCAGTAGGATGGCCCGAGCAAGTTTGAAAGATTTCTCCCCCAAAACGTTAACTAAAAAGAGTTTGTAGGTGTTGTTTTCTTCACTGATGGGTGTTTCCCTGTTGTAACCTACAGATTCTCAAGACCAAGCTAGTAAGACATTTATTTTCATTTTGTTAGTTTCTGGGTGATACTATACTTTCCGATTAGACCTAATTTATTTATTGTTTTAAAACTCTGCTGGAGAGTTTTCAACCTTGAAAATGCGAATGAGGAATAGATTCTCCCTCCGAGATTCTTACATGGGCAGAATGGAAGGACCCTGCCTAGCTCCCCTTCACACCTGGAAGTTGCCCTGCCTGAACCTAGGTGGACTGAGGGCGACAGATTTGGGCACCTTTTATTTCAGTGCTGGCGCAAGGCGAGCTCTTTGAAATGAGTATCTATTCTATTTCAGACTGCAGGGTCCCAGTCGGCTAAATGGGCTTGTCTTCTGCCAGGAGGGACACAGTCCTGCAGGACAGAAGGAATGTTGGATCTCCCAGGAAGCTCTTCGTCAAAACATCCCTTGCCCTTTTGTTTTTGTTTTTGAATTAAAAGATGTGTTTGCTTTCCTCTCAGTGTTCATCCCGTTATTTTGTAGCTACAACAATGAAATGTGGAAAACAGTTATTCTTTTTTGTCCTCTGTAAACGTCTCATTTGGGGACCTCGGCAAGCTCCAAACCTACCTCAGGTGTGTCCTGTGCTTTTGATGTTTACTCACCACTCACTGGGGCACCTAGAGACCCACACTAGGTTCCCCCTTCCCCTGGGCATCCTTTCTCTCCCAAACAATGCCCCTCTCGCAACTCGAAACTGGCAGGGGAAAGGGACTTACTTAGAGAAAGCATCCCAAATTAATAAAGACCAGACTCAAGTTCTCCAGGTAAGTGATGTTTACACTGGGACAAGGAAGGCAAGAACCAGCATCACCCCAGGTGCGACTCCTGTCAGGAAGGAGTGAGGGCAGCAGGCACATTGCCACAGAAATTTCTAAAACTATGGCAACTAAGTGAGGTTTACGGTTAAATTTTGCTATATTCCCAGCCAGCTCAAGTTCTTTAAATTTCACTTTTGTTCACACACGTGCACACACACCCCAACTAGGGTTAAGTTACCAGCGCAATTTCCCTGGGCAACTCTGGTGACAGGAACCACTGCCAACAAACTTATTTTCTGAAGAGTAAAAAAGAAAAAAAAAAAAAAAAACACAAAACCTCTCCATGTCCTTTAAACGGTTATTTTATACTATTTAACATCCCCACAGACAGGAATTGGCCGGGACACCACTGCTTCTTTTTCTAGGAACAGGTAAACTAACCATTCTTCTTCCCCTCCCCCAAGACACAGCTATTTTTAAAAGCTAAAATTTCTCTTTCCAAAGGGAGGAGAAGGAACAAATTCCATTAATGAATTACGTACATGGAATGTGGCTTGTCTAGGGCAATTGTATTTGTAAATAAATGGCTTCCTGTTTATTATGTACGTTTTCCTGAGAACTCTGATGCCTTTGAGCACTTAATATAGCAAATACGCAACTTCTGGTTTAATTTCCACTGGGTTTCTTTCTTTCTTTCTTTTTCTTTCCTTTTGTTTTTTTGTATTCACTACAAAGAAATCAGGTTAAACTGAGTGAGTTGGGGGGCGGTGTTCATGATCCTGAAGCGTCCAGGCTGACCAGGGGAGAAGTAACCTCTTAAGTTCTCACGTTTGCCGAAGTGCGAGCGAAGGGGGCCGGCTCTCTGGAAATGCTGCTGTAATCAATCTGGGGAGTTTCACTTTTGCCCCCGGATCTTTCTAAAGCTGACCACGGCCTCCTGTGGCAGCTTGAGAGGCGAAGCCGGCGCGATCCTGCTGGCGGGCGGCTTGGGCACCGACCCGCCGCCTGGCAAACCCGCCTTCCCTGCGGCCGCGTTCGCCCACCGCCCGCTCAGGGTCGCCGCGCAGGCCAGCGGCCCGCAGCCCCCGGGCGGGGATCGCGATGCGGCCGGGCGCACGCGGCCGACCCCAGCGTTCGTGGGGCGCCCGAGTTCCCCCCCGCCCCGGGGGGCGACGGCTGGGCCTGGAGCCCCGAAGTCCACCAAGCGCCGGCCTCCCGCCGTCCCGCCTCCGCTCGCATCCCGAACAAAGCAGCGCCCGGTGCCCCAGGCCGGCCCCGCTGACCCCTGCTCCCCGCCCCCCCCCCCCTTCGGACTGCAGCCCAGGGCTGGAGCCTGTTCCGAGCCGGTGCGTCCCCTCCCTGCGCGGCACCCTTCGGGAAGGGACACGCAGTGCCCCCGATGGAAGCCCCAGGCCCGGGTCTCTGGCCCCGACCCAGGTCCTTGGAGACCCGAGGCTCCAGCTCCGTCTTTACTTTTCCTCCAGGGCCCTCGGGCGTGGGCCCCAGAGAGGATCGGTCTGCAGGCCCTGAGCTCAGCTTTCTCGGCTCCACGGTCATCGAATTCCCGGCAGAGCAGGCCGGGCCCCAGGACGGAAAATCCGCAAACGTGGAGCAGAGCGCAACAGACCTTTCTACCCTGGTGTTCCCAGAAGTTGTCTCCAGACGCCGGGAGCCTGAGCCGCGCTGGGCTCAGCCGCCCCCCAGCCCACCCGGGAAACTTGCACAAGTTCGCATCCCGCTCCTCAAGTTCTTAGCTTTTCTCCAGCTACCGGCCTTGTCGATTGCTCTGCCAACTGTCCTTTAGTCTCTAGGGCTCCCGAGGCCTGAGTCGGTCCAGAATTATGATAATCATTGTTATTATCAGGCTGGGGACGGAGCGCAGAAGCAGAGGATGGGGGCTGAGGGACAGAGAAGAAATGCTGATGAAGGGGGATATTTCAACCTGTTTCAAAAAGTTTCAGTTGACTATTATCAGTAACCCCGATAGACAACTCCATTAAAAAAAAAAAAAAGAATTTACTACTGCTCTTGAAAAGCCGTTATTTTTTACATCGCTTTTAGGAAGATAGATGAACAAAACATCGCGTTTCAAGCCGTTTTGATCTGTAATTAAATGGCAGGATCGGTTTGTATTCTCCTACGGCTTTTACAGAAGTTGCAGTGATCCAAAGTCGGGTTGCTGTGTCAGAGTGGCATTTTTATTAATGAGAATACAAAAAGCTTGCATATTCTTAGCCCTGCTTGAATTTAGTTGCTAAGCAACCGGTGTATGGTAATTCATCCGCGAAATTTAAATCTTTGAGAAAGGATCGTGCGTTTTGCTGAATGGTCGCCACGAGGAAAACAGCTTGTGGGACTGTCCGCAGCTGTTACGGCCGGGCCGCCGGGCAGAGCCGGGCCGGGCAGGGTCGGGCCACCCTCCCCCCGCCCCGCGAGCGCCACCGCCCCACCTGGGCGCCGGGCCCCGCTCTGCGTCCCCGAGGGAGGCGGGCGTCTGAAGCCCGCGGCCTGGGGCCGGCACCACCCTCCCCCGCTCCTCCGATCTCCCACTTCCACCTGCGGCAGCCCTTGCACCTGAGCCAGCCGTCTGCACCCCAGGGTGCAGGGGCCAGGCCGCGACCCCGCGCCGCCCCACTCCCAGCGCCCGCGCCCCCAGGCCCGCGGCGCGCGCACACCCGGCCGCCGCGAGCACGCCGGTTGCCCTCTTCCCAGACCCCTCTGAGGTCACTTCCAGGAGGACTCTTCCTCGAGGAAGATCCGACTCATACAGAACGCAGCCCACAGCCCTCCAGAAGGCCAGGCGGCCGCCGCAGGCCGGCAGTGACATCATAGGCTCCTGCTCGCCACGCTCGCGCCCGCATTTTAGGAGACAGGAACAAACACGGATGTGAAATCAAGAATGAAAGAGACAGTAATCTAATTAATAGGCCATGAGCCAGGCTAACAGAATCAAAGAATCTGATTACACAAGTACCCCTCTTGCTATCTCCGCCGCCCCGCCCACACCCGTCTCCTCCAGCCTCCCCGCCGCTTCCTTTCCTAGGTTGGAAAGTCCAGGAGGCAAACCCAGAGCCCTCCGATTTCCTCACTGAAATCAAGATCAAGCCCACGGTGGGGCTCCAGCAGCCGGGAGGTCACGTGGGTGACCTTCGGGCCCTCGAACAGCCGCTCTGAGGAACTGAGATGACCAAGTGACCTACAGAATTTGGAAAGCTGGAGAGGTGACCCCTACACTTCCTACAAGTATCACTCTCAACCACAGCAACGACCACGACCACGACCACGACCACCATCACTACACCTGCACTGATTGCTTCTGCTGTTAGTAACAGGACCAGGAGAGAGCCGTTCTTCACTCAGAGCCATTTTAAGAGCATCTACTTTTTCAAAAAACCATAGCACAACTCTTTTTTCTACATCACCTTGCTTCTGGGTCACCGATAACTTCAAAGTTTTAACTCTCCTTCCACACCCTTCCCCACCACAGACATCTGAGCACAGCCAGGTACTAGGTTTTATCACTGCCACATAGCATCTGTTCTAATAGGTCCAGTCAGCCATGTGCAATCCATGAAAGAAGTGAATTCTCTCATTTCTATCCTTCTGCCTTGAAAAAAACCAGGTCCACCTCCTAAATAATTAATTTCAAGTCTGCATCCAGTGCCAATACTTGTTGCATCCATTTTAGAGTTTGATTAATTACCCTGGAACTTGGGCAAACTAAACTCAGTGTGGAGAGAATGTTTCTTCCTTCAATTTAGTTCTGAAAGCTACAAGTTATTGATGGATCTTTACTCTATTTACATACAAATTGGTGCAAATATGGCCATCTCTTAAAATGCATTTTGTATAAATATATAAAAGTGTCATTTTTGATTTAGCTTGAAGAGGTTGATCATTTATTACAAAAATAAACGAATAAATACAACAATATATTGTTGCTTCCAACAGGATAAATACTTTACAAATATATAATTTAAAAAACAAATTTAATTGTTAAAATTATTTAAAATATTACACTTATCGATAAAACTATCAATAGCATAGACTGCATTTAATATTAGAACTGATTATTCTCTGGATGTTGAAAACCATTCATACAAAACAGATTATGAGCATGGTAACGAGCGTACACTGGGGGCTACAGGGAAGCAAAGGGAATCTTTAAGATCAATAATGAATAGTACGGTTTTGGAACAAAGAAGTAGTCCTTGGCTAAGTACTTAAAGAAAAAAAAAGGCAGAGCAACTACAGCAAAGTGACTATTTTAAATACACCTTGAATGATTTATCGCCCAGACTTGCAGGGGAAGATGGTTGGGTGAATGAGATGGCTGTAGCTTGGACAACTGATCAGAAGCCACGGGAGACTGCAAACTATAAATGGGCCTAGCTTGGGATTAGCCAGATTGATGGAACAGAACTTTGTCACTTTCCTCTGAGTTGGAAGGGGAGGAGGGGGTGGGCTGAAATGGAGGAAACAAACGAACACTTGACGAAGCACAAGACACTTGCCTACAAAGGAACACAATGACCAAATTCATTAAAAAGATCTGGTGATATATAACAATATTTTCATTATTTACATGTGTAACAATATAAGCCTTAGCACAAAACCTCTCAGTTGTATCTGCCCTCACTTGTTTTCCAACCATGAATTTCATTTTGTAAATACATTCAAAGGGTTGATTTTTAAAAAAAAAAAAATGGAGTGCAAGCATGAGCTCACTTTAAAAAACTACAAAATAATGGAATAAAATGGGCCAGCTTTCCCAGCTGCTCTAAGTTACTCTGCTACCTCTAAATCAGAGCTTCTTCCAAAGTAAACAGCAAAGGTTACTTTTTAATAGAAAACAGGGTGAAATCCAATGTTAGTTCTTTTGTTGTCAGCCAAATCAAGTAAGCAAATGCCTCCTAACATTTGAAATAGACCCATTCTCTGTCTCATCAACCACTCTGAGTCCTGTAGGGAACATAGGTTTTCATCTCACACGCCAATAGCACCCACCCTATAAAAACAACCACACCCAGTCCTCAGATTTCCAATAAGGCCTTCCGTGCTTGCCCCTGTAGACCCTCAAAAAATGATAAAGTTTGTCACCACCCTCCCCACTCCAGGTTGTAAATATGCTGGGCAAAGAGATTACAATAGCAAGACAAATAGGAAACGAGAAGGCAAAGAAAAGTAAATTGTGGTTTCTTGTTTTCATTCTTTCCCTGCTCTCTGTTTAATAAATATGGCCTTTTTCAGATTTCACAAATCAAAATGATTGTGATTTTTAGTACGATTTGGTGTTTAAAATAATGCAACCCAATACACGGCCATCTGGCTGGGCTTGATTTATGAAAGTGACACAGGGTCTGTCTGGAAGAAATAACTGTTCCTTGTTGCTCTCACAGTTTTCCGGGTTTTTTAACCCCTGCATTGATATCACAGGGAGAGGGAGTAAAGATGAGAGAAGACGCAAAAAGTGAGTGACAGCTCAATGAGATTAGGGGGAAACTAATCTACAAAATCATTGCTTTATCACCCCCAAATACTTTTTTTTTTTTAACGTACAATACGAAGGGACTCAAGGAAGCAGAGCCTTTTGCGTCTTGTTACTTACAACCTGAGGCATTACACTTTCATTTTCCCACATTGTAAATATTGATACATTAACTTGATAAATGTGACCGCTCTTGCAGGGTGTATCTAAAGAGTGATCAAAAAGTGAAAACCCCCAGCACCGGTAAAGAAAATATAGAATCATACTGGGGAAAGACGGAAACACAGAAATGTAGAATCTTAAGTCTGAGCTGGTGATCACACTGAGGGTAATGCAGTGTGGACCACAATCAGGAGTTTAGAACTACATTCTTCCATTATAGAGAAAACAAACCAAACAACCCACCCCCCAAAACGGCTTAATAATTTAAACTTAATTACATATAGTTATTAATGGGACGTAATCGATATAAAAAGATTTCATCGACTTGTAAGCTATTCTTTACCACTATTAGTCTTCAGAAAAAAGAGGAAAGAGATGTAGCAATATGGTGGGGGAGGGGAGATGAGAGGGAAAAGAGAGGCTAAACTTTGGTGGTGGTGGTGAGGGACTCTTGTGTTCACCATTAGTAACCAGTTGGCACATTTTTACTGGGGATGTAGTCCAACATTCTGATAAAGATGATAAAGGACACAGGTATCTCTGAGAAAAGGACTAGCATTTAGACAATCTCACCTAAAAACACTAAAAACACCCACTAAAATTAAGGGAGGGACAAATTTTGTGAAATTAACAGACTAACAAGGAGTGACTACTTTGTCAATTACCAGTGGTTTCTGTCATTGCCTTTTATTCTAGATTTGCAAATGTACCTTAGGTGGAGCTGACGGCTTCCTCAGCTCTATCCCTTAAGGATTTGCATTGTAAAAAAATATTTTCTAAAGGACTCTCTTCTTCCCACACAGTGTTTATGCATCAGACACAGACTATTTCATTCTAACAAATTTATTTTCTCGATCAGCTCTTATGGAATCACTACTCAAATTAAATTACAATCAAATGATCACATCAAAAGATACCCTTATTACCTAGCAACTGTCCATATTTTCATTTCATTTTGATTTGTGCTCGTCTGAAAAAAACACGTAATACAAGATCTGGGGAAAAATAAATTACCGTTTTGCAGCAGTTCATAAGTATTCTGAATAAAATATTAAAAGAAGTCATTTAATGAAAATATAAAGCAAATATTTTTAGATCAACAACGGATCTAACAATTCTATATTGCCGTCTTTTGAAAAGTCTGTTTATTAAAACCTACCAAAAACACTGCTTGGAAAGGGCAGTATTATATAATCACATCCACAGCACCCATTCAATCAAAGTTGGCAACGGATTGAGAAGAAGAGTCCGGAGAAGTGCTGTCTTTCTAAATCCCTTGATCTGAGTCAGTCCAGAAATAAAAAATAAAAAATATTAATAAAAAAAATATTAGCGGTGGCTTCTTTAGGCGTCGTCCACCCATCGGAGCGGCAGCCGATAAGCCGGGGTTGGATGCCAGGCCTCGCTCCGCGCCCTGTCCGCCCGCCCGCGCCCGGATTCGCCGGGGCCTCTCCCACTGGCCGCTGGACATCCCCTGCTCCCTCGCCCATTCCTCTGCTCTTTCGAGATGCTTTTATTTCCAAGGTTACTTTGAGGATACGTATTCTTTTTCTTTTGGCTTTGCTATCAGTCTGTTAATTTCAGAAGCTGTGAATACATATATGTATATATATATATTTCTTGTTTTCCAGAGATTGTTCTTTTTTTTTCTCCTTCCCGTTTCATAGTCAATTTGTTTGTCCCCAAATGACTTTGATATGGACAAGAACAACAGGGTCCGGGAGCACAGAGTCACCCCTGATTAAACCCGGTGCCTCTGCCTGCTGTCTGGTCGCTCCCAGGAAACAAAGTTTCGGTGGATCTCTCGAGGCGAGGGGCGGGGGGCGGCCCTTTGGAGGGAAGAGGTGGGAGGGAGGGGGATTTTTTTTTTTAAACAAATGTTTGTTTGTTTGTTTTTTTAAGAAGATAGGACGAGGCAGGTGCTAAGTGCTCTCCACCGTCGCCCCGTAGGACTTCTCAGGGTGGGAAAAGCCTCGCGAGCGCAGTTTTGGGGCGCTAGGCATCTTCACCCTTCTTTAAAAAGAAACCCCCAAAACGAGCCCCCACCAGAGTAGAAACGAGATCTCACGATCGCCCCCTTTTCTCTTCCGGTTCTGCCACGGTCGTGTATATAAAACAGTCTGGGCATTTCTAGGCTTTGTTTGTTTGTTTGTTTCGCCCCTCCTTCCTTGGACTTCAAACAACGTCTCCTCGGTGCGTCCCTCTCCTTCCCCCCCGAGGGCGGGCAGGCCTGTCTTTGGGAGGAGGGGAGGGCGGCCCGGCCCGCCCGGCCGCGGCGGCGGCGGCGGCGTGACAGCGGCGGCGACGGCGGCGGCGGCCCGCTCCGCGCTGCGCCCGGGCCTTCACTGCACGCTTGTCTGCAGCCCGTGGTGCGGCGGCGGCGTGTCGGCGCTCACGGTGCCCACCTGCGAGTAGACGTCGTCAGGCGTCTGCTGCTGGATCCCGGGCGGCGTCATGCGCTTCTCCTTCTGGCGCCGGTTGCAGAACCAGACCCGCACCACCTCCTTCTCGAGCTGCAGGCTGTCGGCCAGGTTGGTGATCTCCTGCGCAGAGGGCTTGGGGCACTTGAGAAAGTGGCTCTCGAGCGCGCCCTTGACGCTCACCTCGATGGAGGTCCGCTTCTTGCGCTTGCGGCCCTGCGCCGCGATCTTGTCGATGCTCGTGGGGCTGCCGGTGCTCGAGTCCGCCTCCTCCAGCCACTTGTTCAGCAGCGGCTTGAGCTTGCACATGTTCTTGAAGCTCAGCTGCAGGGCCTCGAAGCGGCAGATGGTGGTCTGCGAGAACACGTTGCCGTACAGGGTGCCCAGCGCCAGCCCCACGTCGGCCTGCGTGAAGCCCAGCTTGATGCGCCGCTGCTTGAACTGCTTGGCGAACTGTTCTAGGTCGTCGGACGTCGGCGTGTCCTCGTCCGAGTGCGGGTCGTGGCTGTTGAGTCCGGGCCCCGCGCCGCCGCCGCCGCCGTGGTGCGGGGGTCCCTGCGCGTGGTGCGGGTGCGGCGGGTGCGCGTGCGCGTGGTGGTGGTGGTGATGGTGGTGCTCGGCCAGGTCGGGAGTGTCTCCGCGCACCAGCCCCGGGTGCACCAGGCTCTGGGCGCCGCCGCCCGCGCCGCCGCCACCGCCGCCGCCCGGCCCCGGGGGCGCGCTCAGCATGCCGTTCACCGTGAAGCCCCCGGGCTGCGAGTAGAGCAGGCTCTGCGGCGGCGGCTGCTGGCCCCCAGCCATGGACGGGAGGTGCGCGGCGGCGGCGGCGGCGGCGGCGGCGGCGGCAGCGGCGGCGGCGGCCCCCCAGCCCCCGGGGTGGCCCTGGTGCGGCGGCGGCGGCGGCGGCGGTGGCCCGAGGTGCGGCGGCCCGCGGTGGTGCAGAGCGGAGCCCGCGTGCAGATCGTCGCGCCCCGCGCCGCCCTTCACGTCGGGGCCCTGGGGCGGCGGCGGCGGCGGCGGCGGCGGTGGCTGCTGGGGGCTGCCGGCCATTCCCACGGCGCTGCCGGACCACGGCGAGCTCGCCTCCACGGCGGCGGCGGCGGCGGCCGCGGCGGCGGCGGCGGCGTGGGGCAGGGCCGTCACCCACTGGTGCGCGTGGCTCAGCATATGGCCGCCGTTGCTGGCGGCCATGGCCCCCTGCATGAAGTCGCTCTGCACCATCTTGACGGAGGCCGGGTCCCCCCGGTAGGCACCCGAGGTCACGGCGGCGCTGCCGGGCGGCATGCCGCCGCCGCCCGCCCCGCCGCCGCCGCCGCCGCCGCCGCCCCCGCCGCCGCCGCCGGCCCCCGCCGCGTCCGAGTGGACGATCGAGCCGGCCGCTAGCAGGCTGTTCCCCGGCAGGTAGGGGTTAGAGGCCGCCGTGGCCATCCCGCTCCGCTCCCGCCACCCTACCGCCGCCACCACCGCCGCCGCCGCCGCAGCAGCAGCCGCGGCCGCCGCCGCCGCCGCCGCTGCGCCCCCCCGCCTCCCCCCGCTCCGCCCCCGCCCCGGGCCCCCGCCGGCCCCGCCGCCGCCGCCGCCGCCGCCTCCGCCCCCGCCGCCGCAGCCGCGGCCGCCGGCTGCAGCTGCAAGGCCGCTGGGCAGGGCGCGGGGGTCGCCGGCCGGCCTTGGTCAGCAGCAGCAGCAGCCGCCGCCGCCGCAGCCGCCGCAGGAGCCGCGCTCCGGGGAGGGGGGCTCGCTTCTCGGCGGGGCGCGCTCCGTGGCCGCCCCCCTCAGGGGGGGTCGTGGCCGCCCCCCAGCCCCGGCGCGATCGGCTCGCTCCAGCGGGGCTCGCCGGGCGGGGCGCGGGCCTGCGCCGGGGCTCCGGGCCGGGCGCGCCGGCTCGCGCTCCTCCTCCTGTCCTCGGGCGAGCGCGGACTCTGCCGGGGCGCGGGGCTCGGTCCACCTGCTAAGTGGAGGTTTCGCTGGAGGCAACAAAGAAAGCAGCCACTCCTTTCTTCTGGACCAAACCGTGGACGACCGGCGACCGGCCGCTCCTCGCCGCCTCCTCAGGAACGCAGCTCACTCGTCTCCCCTTGGAGTAGTAAAACTTTTTTTTGTCCTTGAAGGCGTGGTGATGCTGGCTGCTCGCGTGCGGAGAGGAGAGGCTGGCTCCTGCTCTCCCCCTCCGGTCCTCTCGTTTCAAGTTTTGTTCTGTCCTAGGAAAACTTCTGGCGCTGGTGCATTTCTCTGAAGTTGCTATTGCCGGAGCTCGTGGTTGCCTCTGAAACAACAGTCCTTTTTCATTCTCCTCGCAACAGTCACAGTCTGATGCGACATCTTTCCTTTTGGGTAGAAATTAGGAGACAAATATAACAAGGAAAAAAACTGAACAGGAGAAAAACGAGGTCGAGTTTCTCGGTTACCTTGCTGCTGACGGTTGGGGTTGGTGTTTTATTTTTTTCCCAGCAGAGGTCTGCAGGAGGAGGAAGAAGAGTGCACTGGTGGAGGTGGAGGTGTGTGTGTGCATATAGGGGATCCTTGATACACAACCAACTCCAGTGGCACGACGCACGGCTCGGAGGCTGCCCCGACGGCGCTGGCGCTGGCCGTGCCGGAGCGGAGTTGCCGCGGGAGCTCGCTCTGCGCCCTGGTTCGCGCGCTCTCCCTCTCTCTTCCCCTCTCCCTCCCTCCCTCTCTCGCTCTCTCTCTCGCTGTCGCTCTCTCGCCCTCTCGCCCGCCCGCTCGGATCTGACAGTTCGCTCTCTGTCCCTCCCTCTCCGAGCGGGGACTGTCGAATGTTTACCCTCCGCCGCGAGCGCGCACCCACCACTGCACTTTCCCAAATACAAGGAAGTCGAGCACCAGGGCCCCCGCTGATTGGCTACCCGCTGGGTGATTGGCAGGTCCGGAATGACTGGCTCAGGACGCGCGGCCCCCCTTCCGGCCGTTCCGATTGGTTGCTTTTTAATTTAGGCAGAGCGTCGTAGAAGCTGGAAATCTGTCGTTCCCCCCCCCCTCCCCCCGCCGCCTCCCTCCGGTTCGCCACTTTCTCCTCCCCGCCCCTCCTCCGCCACCCCCTCCGCCACATCTTAACTCTTAGTGTCCGGCCGAGACGTAGGCTTTCCCTCCGTGGCTCTGGGCATCTCAATAGGTCTGGGAGGGGGAGGGGGCGGGAAGAAAGGGAAAGGAGGGGGGGGGGCGTGCGGGGATCCGAAGGAGAACGTAGAGGGGAAGATCGTGAAAAACAGCAACCTACCCACTCCACCTGGTACCGCGTTGTGCTGCCGTCCTCCCCGCCCCCCACCCCATCCCAGAGATCGGTAACGCGCCCGGCACGGATGCGCCATTCACGCCAATACCTAATAGGCAGATGTGTCCCCAGTGGTTTCAAAGTTTCCTTGCTCCTCCACCAGCCGGCCCCCGTCCCCGCCTCGGCGGGGGTGGGAAGGGGGAGCTGGCGGCGACGAGAGCCTGGGTAGCGGCCGCGCTCCTTGGAAATCCGCCACCGCAACTTTCCGCAGCTGCTTCGCGCCGGCGGCGGCCCCCTTTGTTTAAGTTCTCGGATGCCATAGTCTGGGAAACCTGCAGCCCGGGACCAGCGCGGGGCCCGCGCGTGCGAGAAGGACCGCAGGCTGCAGCGCGCTCCTCACCCCCGCCTCTCCCTTCCCCCGCCCCCTCCGCCGGGATTCCGGCGAGGAGCGCGCGTGCCCTTGCGAGTCCCGGGGTGCCGGGCGGCGGAGCGCTCGGCCGACCTTCCCCCCTAGACACACCGTCAGTGTGTCTCCCCCCGCCCTCCAAAGGCGTCGGGGAGCCTGCGGCAGCGGGAGCGGCCTAAGGAAGCGGATCCGCCCGCCGCGCCCTCCACCGCTCACACTGTGTGCGGGTGCGTGTGTGTATTTCTTTATTTCGGTGCGGTCGTTGTTAGTGGTGTTTCGCCTGCTCGCTATTCCTGGGCACGCTGGGGCTTTCTCTTTCTCTCTGGCCTCGGAGGGTCTGCGGCGGGCGGCGCTGAGCGCGTTCTCAGCCCAGCCCGGCGGAAAGAGTTAAGGGGGCCGGGAGGGGGAGCGCGCGGGGTGGGCGGGAGAAGAGGGGGTGGGGGAAGCGGCCGAGCGGAAACGCTGCACAGAGGAGCCTCAGCGAACCAAGAAAAAAGAGAAAGTGGCCACGAAAACAAGGGCAAATTGAACCCTCCTCGGGGATTTCCAATGAACTAACCCGACTAGGACATTCAGTAAATACATCGTCCCTAATGAGTGTGCGTGTGCTTGCACCCCGCACCCGGCCGCGCTGCGCCGGCCCTGCCCGCCGCCCCGGACGCAGACGCGGAGCCGCCGGGGTGCTCGGGGCTGCCCTTCTCCCGCGAATAATTCCTCTGCTGAGCGCAGTTAGGGGTACTCAGAGCCGGAGCTCTCCAGCCCAGTCGCAGACACGCAGCCCTTGCGAGATCTCGAGATGAACAGTGGGAGCGTAGCATTTGTGTAGGATCTGGTCCAGCTCCTGCGTGCCGGGGGGAGAGATGCCCTCGTAGGTAGGTTTTAGTGATTCCATTATTGCGAAGGTATAGACCTGAACGGCGGCGGTAACCAAACCCCAGACAGAACGGATTTTTCCCTGTGCGTCCCCCTAAGGATCCTTTTTATATTTATGTATGCATATATGTATATATGAAAGATGGAACACGGATTTCATTGAATAAATCTGAGATCTCCAGGTGCAGACGTTTGAATAGTCGGTGCCAGCACCCCATGTTTTCCTTTCCTGCCGATTTTGCTTGGATCCGGCTCAAAAACCGAGAGAGTCTCGTGGTTTTGTTTACACTGAATGGGGAGGATAGGAACAGAGCCATGGGGCCCCTTTCATTAATATACAGTGAGGATTTTGTCTAAATTACTGCTATGAATTTCACAGTACACGCTTTCAAAAGCAGTCTCAGGTGGCCTGATGAAACGTGATAGCGCTTCTGCTATCCACTTTACACACATCCACTTTCTTTTCAAGGAGGGTGTGTGTGCGCGTACGGGAAGCCCCCCAAAACGCCGTGCTCCTCGAAATCAGAAATACACTTCTGTTCCGAGCTCTGTCCCCTTCGTCCTCCCCCTTCGCGTACTTAGTTCTCCAGTCGCTCCCCAGCCCCACCCATCCGTCCCCTCCCTTTGCCGAGTGTGATTGTTTTGTCTGGAAAAAAAAAAAATCCAAAGTATATAACAAGGGGAGAACAGTTAGTGCTGATTTTCATTTGCATACATTTTCATATATTTTGGTGAAAATAATAGACTAGTGGAGAGCTGGGCTTAGAGGAGTCGCTGGAAAGGCAAGACTAAGGAAGCACCGCTTCTGGGGAGTTGAGAATATGCCTCCCCCCACCCCAGTCACCTTATTTATTTTTTTTTAAAAGAAACATCTTCATTTATTTTAAAATCTAACCTTGGAAGTTTGCTCGGTAAGTGTTTTTCATTTTCTTTCCCTGCTTTCTCTTTTCTGCCCCTCCTTTCCGGTTTATTTATGCTTTTGTAGGTTTGGGAGCTTGTTTCCAGCGCTTGGGACCAGAGAGGGCAACTGTTTCGAAGGAGGGAAGGGAAAGAGTGTTGGGGGGAGAGTTAAAAAAACCCAACCCTGCTAAAATATTACATAAAACGATGGCCTCATTCCAAAGCTCCCCACGGCAAGGCACTTTACTTATTTTTTTGGGGGGGGGGGAGGAGGAGGAGAGTGATATTAATTTTAATTGTTGATTGTCAGGGAAATATAAAGGCCCTAGAAAAAGAAGTGATGACGAAGCACGCAGTATTATAAATATTTCTTGCTTTGGGGTTTCTTTTTTCTAGAGAATCAGGACTAGAGGGAAAGAAACCCCCTTTCTGTAGCCAATGCTGATGTGTTGAACTACGTGTGCCTGCCTGGGATTGGGGTGAGGGATTCCTGCTGGGAGCAGGGGGATGGAGTGAGGGAGGGGGGCTTGGCAAAGGGAGGGCAGAGAGCTGCAGAAGAAGGAGGCAGGGGAGGAAGAAGTGGCAGGAAGTCGGTGCCCCCCTGGTTAAGGCCGCGTCTGGGGAGCTGGCCGCAAGCTGCAGTCTCCCAGCTCGGTAGTGAAAGGCCATCAGAAAGAGGGTGATCAATCAAAACTAACCAGGACACCTTACACTTTATTCCCAAAGGATGCTGGAGCTTTAGCGTGGCATAGTGTTTTACTTTGTTTTCTATTTTTGACGGCCGGCCTTGCCCCCTCACCCCCCCGACTCTCGCCACTGTCCCTGGGTTTTGTAAAAATTAAGGGTGCCTTGCTTGCTAGGTGCAGTTAATTTGAGAAATACGGCTGGAGGAAATAGCTAGGCCAAGTCCAAGCCCATGTGAGAACCTTACTTACTGTAGTGAAATGGGCTGGAGAGGATTCTAAAAGGCTCTTGGTTTTGTTCTTTTTAGAGGAAGTCACGTCTGGGGTGGTGAGGGGGTGAGAATCAAATAGCTGGAATATTATTGCACTTTTGTCTCCGGAACACCTTGCAATTTGAAATTTGTAATTTCTTTGGAAACAGTTGATGCCAAATCAATGAAATGGTTTGTCAGGAAGGAGGAAGAGGTCTCACTTGGGGAGGGGGTAAGAATCGCCAGTTTTCCGCTCCTTGTTTTGCGTGCCTGGCAGCGTCGCTTTTGACTGAGGTTAACTCTCTGTGCTCCATTGGACCAGATGCCATATAGAGCTGCTCCCTGAAGATCATTTGTTTCCTTGATGGGGAACATTTCTGAGCAGAGCATATTGGTTGCCATAGAGAGAAAAAGAAAAGGAAGAACACTGGTCACATTAAGCTATATGTTTGTGCACTGGGCTTTAGATAAAAGGACCTTGGCTCAGCCAAAGAGTAGAAGCCGAGATAGAGATTTCTAGCGCCACCAAAACTAGCTTTATTTTGTTTTGGACTTTTACAGTTGAAACATATAAGCTAATTTTATTGGTGGTTGTTAATTTTATATGACACGGTTTACTGAACAAAATAAACTTTGCAAGTGCTCGGGAGTCGCACTCTTGGCTTGTCAGCAGGGGGCGCACTGACTCGTCTTAGCAGGTACCGTGTAAAATGCAGCTGTTTCAAAAGCAAATCTGCTCTTCCAAACTTGCCAAAGGAACAAATGCCCCTACCTTTCTATGCATATTCACAACGAGGAGTGAATTCATTGCAGAGCACTGCGCCTTAAAATAGGGCAGTGAGTCCCCCCCATCTCCCACCCAACCCCTTCTGTGAAATGGCCCCGAAAGAAAAACAGTTCAGAAGAGTGTTCCTCCATTTCTTTCCGCAGAGTGGATGTAAGTCTGGAAAACAGAGTTGGGCTGTGAAAGCAAAAACACTTTACAAAATTATTAGGGGTATGTAGTAAGCTACCTCAGAAGCTGGCTTTCGGGTTGGGAAACAGTCAAGAAGAGAAAAATACATTCTAAAGATATTATCTACTAAATAGTGAACATTCTTCAACTTGATGCAGGCTTTGACTTCTAAATAAAAATCCAGCTCCTGGAGACTCAGCCAAGGCATCCTGGATCTCTTTTACTCCATTTGATATTTAATGGCTCCTTTAATTCTTCATACCTCCTCTGGCTGTAGAAAGATTTTGGATTTATCCTTGAAAGGCTTGTTAGGGAAAAGGGAAAATACAAAATAGCCATCCCTGAGAGGTCACTGTGGGCTTGAAACTTTTTGGCACAGTATGACCTAACACAGTTGCAGAAAAGTTTCAAGAGAGCACAGGCTTTCCGCCTCAGAGATTTTTAGATACAGCCAAGGAAGACTGAACTTTATTGTGGGGAAGGATGAAAAGATACGTGGAAAATTTCCTAAAATAGTGAAGGGCAAATCCTTCCCGGTTCTGAGGAATTAGTCAGTTTGTCACTAACAGTTTTCCCAAGGAGATTTGGAGAGCCTAAGGAAGGGAAGCCATGAGTGGCTGGAAGTGGGGAGCTGGCTTCCGTTGTTCAGCGGCTCCCCACACCTGTGAGTATTGCCACCGAGCCTGCAGGAAGGGCCCCGGGCTGGAGGCTCTACCGTCCCTCTGGAGGAGCGGGAAAGACATCTTATCCTTTCGAACTCTACTCCAAGCCAGCCAGGTTCCAGCCAGAAGTTTTGCTTTGAAACTAACTTGAAAAAGTCAAGGTTTGGATTTAAGTGGTATTTCATCTAGGAGGGCTGAAAGATTATGGGAATAACGTATGCAAAGGAGACACTTTAAAAAACATATTAATTCCATGATTTTTATCCAGGAGCTCTCACATTTAGAGTCAGGAAATGTACTGTCAGGTCTGTGCGAATAACACAAAGTGGGAAATGGAAGAAACCGTGTAATTTGAACCCAAACATGGCTTTTTCTTCAGCTCTCCGGACATTTCAGACAAAAGACTTCTGGGGGAGATCCACACGCACTAGACCAATGCCTCAAAGCTCTAGGTTACTTGGCAGGCCCTGGGCTGCTAAATGCATTTTAAAATTATTCAGGAGAAAGGGCACTTTTCTGTTCAGCCAGGCATTTTGTAAAATAATAGTTAAGCAATAATTGTACATATTGGGAGCGTACTTTTTGGTATCACTTTTCATGAGATCTCGGATGGTTACTATCTTGGCTGCTTCGTATGTTCCTTTTCTATAAAGTTACTTAAAAAAAAAAACCTGGAAGAAAAAAAAAAAGCTTGCTACTCATGATATCTACAATCTTAGGTTACCTCGAGTAAAGGAAATAGAAAATAATAATTCTGGGTAAAGCAACAAGTTAATTTGAGAACTGGCATATTATAGAGACCGCGTTAGCATTCTGTAATGATTTGGAGGTGGAAACAATCAAACTGGGTATGAATTAAGATCCAAAGAGCTGGGCAAAGCTACAGACTTTAAATTGTTGGGGATGGTGAAATTGCTTTTGCCAAAAGAGAGAATGAAGAACATTACCTGGGTCAGATGCACAAAATACAAACTGGGTATTTACTCATTTGCTTCCATTTGAGAATGATAAGGTGCTCCGTCCGGTATCGTGGCAGCACAGAAGCACATTTGCCGTTAGCATTTACAAATTAAAATGTGTTGCATGCTCACAATCCACACTGTGTGCTAGATCCAAAGAAAGGGCTCTTCAGTGGTGGCTTCTGGGTGGAAATGAGTATTTGTCATCTGGCTTGGCGGTGGGTGGGTTGTTTCTTGGTCTTGCTAAGTTTTTGGAAGTGTCCCGGTGGTTCCTCCTAGTTCTTTGTATCACTTTGATAACTGATTTATCTGATCTGCAGGAAAGGAGCAAGCAGTTAGTTCTCTTAGATGGGCTGCAAGGAGCAATGATAAATTCAGACACTTGTGATTTCTCACCCTCAAGTAAGAAGCTTTACTTCTGATGCTTATAGGACAGCTTTAAACTACAGACCATCTCAGATTGTGGAATCTAAATTAAGAAGGCATGATAAGTTGGTAATCAAGTGTATGCTTTAAAAACAACCCATTTCCAACGGTTTGCTCACTGTAGCTGCATTCGTGCACCTGACCAGTCTGGTAATGAAAGCTACCAATCGCTAGGGAAGCCGTGGCTGACACAATGTGATGGACTATTCTTGCCTGTCCCCCTTCACCTCCCCCCACCAACAGTGGTCTTCTTGGAATTTAAATTCACAGGGCTAGGTAACAGAGAACCCAGCTGATTGACCAGAGTGATGATGATGATTTATTAACAAAAACATGTGGGTATGTCTAGCTAGAAAAATATTCCAAGGTCAACTTGGTGTTTTTGTGTCTGTGTTTTTAAAAACAAAATATTAACTCAGCTTTGCCAGAGGGGTGGTTGGATATTTTTGAGCCTGTGGCCCTAACAGAATGAACTCTCCTCTCTTCCTTGAGGACACGCCCTGCCCAGAACCCCCCAGATTCCCTGTATAGTTTCTCCTTTCTGGGTTGGAACCAGGTAGCCTCCTGATGGATGTCTTTGTAGCACACCAGAAAGCAATTCTTGTACTTTAGTGCCTCTGGTTTTTGTTTGTTTGTTTGTTTTGTTTTTTTACATTTTTTTTTTAACACTTGAATTTAGCTATTGTCTGAGGAGCTGGGTGCAGATTGCAGCTCATCAGGCTGAAGGCTGCTCTTTTGGGCATTTCCCCCCAGTGATGCTTCTGTGGTGTCTTTTCTCCTGTTGATGCTGAAGCTCCCACTTCACTGCCCTGCCCCCTCCCTAGGCTCGCCCTGGACTGTCAGCCTTAGGGGGTCTTCAAGGGTGGCTATTCTGCTCACTTTTAAAATCCAGTACCAATATTCACAGATAACTGATACTTCGGATATTCTGTGGTTTGCAGCAATAAAATTCCAGCACTAAAATATCTGGCAAAGAGACTTTTGGCGGTAGAACTAAATGACCTTGTTCATCGTAGCTTCATGCAACTGGGGCTCGTTAGTCCCCAGTTAAAAGTTCTGTGTCTGATTATAGCTTTGAAGGCCCACCTCCTCCCCCCAGATTTCAGGTAGGGAGTCTGGTTTCTCAACAAAGCCCAAGGGGAGGATCCCAAGCTTACAGTGGTGTTGGACAGCCCTCAGCTCTTAATTTAGTATTATATCAGGGTGCAAAAAAACCTCCAGAAGTCAAGGCGTCTGTTGTCCAAATGGCTTAGGCTCTGTTCCCTTTATTTGAAATTCACATCGCAGAAACAAGTAAAACTTCACTTGGAAAAACATTGACTATTCAAGTCTCCAAAATTCGAAAACACTGGGATGTCAGTGCTAGGGTCCAGCAAGCGATTCCTATCCAGGGTTAGGAAGTCACATTGGGACGTTCCCTAGAAAGGTTTGCTTTGGGGGGGGGGGGTCTCTCTTCCGCAGCCGCAGGGTCCCCCTGCCTGGCCCCTGCTGTGGTTTGCGGCCCTCCGAAGCGGCTTCTCTCGAATAGGCGGCGGCTTCTGGGGGTCCCAGGGCCGAGCTCTGCTTCCGTAGACTGCGTTTTATTTTACTGAGAGCACAATTTGCATAATAAAATGAAGAGGACCCATTGATCCCCTTTTCTCCGTACACACTGCCCGGCAAGGACTTTGAGACTGTTATCTGAACACCCAGAGCGGCCTTCAGAAGTCGAATTAGCATTGCTTTTCTAGGAGAAAAAGAAAAATGGAAAGCGATTAAAAGCAAAAAGGCCAGGGGAGAGGGAGTAAAGGAGGAGGAGTGAGGTGGAGGAGAAAGCAGGGAGAGAGCGAGGAGCGCGGGGCCAGAGGCACAAAGGGGAGAGAGACCAGACGGGGTGCGGACCAGCGACGAGGGAAACGCTGAGTCACCCTAACCGGGCACCGGGGACAAGGCGGCGAGATGCCGCAGCCCAGGAACAGCCGGTGCGCATCGCACCCCACCTTCCAGGCCTCCTTCCCGCCCGCCGCCGGCGGAGCGCGGCCGTGGAGCTCGGCGCCGCCCGCCCGCCTTTGTCACCGGCTCGGTGCGCGGCCGCGGGCTCCCGCGGCGGGCTTTGTTCTGGCGGAGCAGGGCAGGACCCCTCGCCCCGCCGCCCCCCGCCCCCCGCCCCCCCCCGAGCTGGGGAAGCTGGGGGTGGGGACGGGGCGACGGGGACGGGGACCAGAGGAGCGTCGGCGGGCGCCTTGGAGCCTGGGATTTCCTGCCTTCGCTCTTTTCGTAATTGAGCTGTTCTCCTTCGGGGCGGGGGCCGGGCGGCGCGGGAGGAGGGGGAGCGGGAAAGGGGCGCCCGCTCTCCGCCTGCCGCAGGGGCGAGCGCGGCTCGCGGCGGATCCGCATTGTGTCCGAGTGTGCACGGCTGGAGGGGCGCAGGCATCGATGCGGGAGGAGAGCCGCTGAATCTGGCCCCGCGTTCCAGGTTTCTGGCCAAGGTTTTGGCGGCTGCGGGGCGCCTCGGGTCGGTGCCCGGTTCTCCCCCAAGATCTGCTCTCGAGGTGCTTTGGGACCGCGCGTGGGCGCCGTGGACGCGCCCTGGGTCCGGGGGCTGCCCACGGGGAGCACGCAGATCCCCGTCGCCGAGGCCTGTGGCCGGGGACAAAGAAGCAGACGGCCGGAGCGACCAGCGGGCGGGCGCGCACAGGCACCCACGCGCGCACCCCACCGGGGCCCTCCCCTGGAGCTCCCGCGCCTCGGGGCCCGCGGCTCTGCGTCTGGAAAGTTCGTCCCTCGCACAGCCCGCTCCCTCCTCTCACCCTTGCCTTTAGCAAACGGCGTGGGATCGTGTGTCACCCTCTCCCTAGCCACCCCCAAAGGTGTGGGCAGATTGCAAGAGTTGCTGCTCTGTTATTGTTTGTCAAACAGGCCCTTTCTCTTGGGAGAGGGGCGAGGGGCATGTGGCGGATCCCGGGCCAGGATTACATTAATCAAAGCATTATTTCCCCAGAGAAGCCGAGCACAAATGAGAGTAAATCCTAATAAAATTGGATCGCGGAGAAATGGTACGCTTTAAGTAATCTGTGCTGCCTGGTAAAAAATCTCACGTTTATATGATGTGGGTCTTAAACAAAAAAATCTGCACACCTTTGGCCTTGGTTGCTGGGTCCGTATCGATCGGGACGGGGGACAGTCACCACCCCAAGCTCAGGTGAACTTCTGAAGTGAGAAAGGGACGTGGACACCCCGGAGTCCGAGGTTCTATTCCAAGGGTACTCTTGGCCCGGGCGCCCCTCTGGAGTATTTGCAGAGGCCCTGGGCCGGATCGAGACCCCTCGGTGCCCTGCGAGGACGCGGACTCTGTTCCTCTGGGATCGTGGCTCCACCGTCCTCCTCGAGCGAAGCTGCAGGGCGGGCAGTCCCCGTGGGTGGCGGCGCGAAGCCCATCGGGCGGGCGGCGGGACTGCCAGGTCTCCCCGGCCCCCGGCCCAGGGCCCGCCCGAACAGGAAAGGGGGTGACTGCTGGGGAAGCCGGGGGCGCGGCTGGCCGGCGACACTTCTGGTACTTTCAGGTCGTCCCAGCCTGTAAGCAGGCTCGCACTTGGTCCGCCTCCGTCCCCCAGCTGGTAGGAAACTTTCCGATGCCCGGCGCGGCCGTGCACTAGAGAAGAAGAGCTCTCCTCCCCACCCAGAGCTCCGAGCAGGCAGGCAAAGCCCACCGGCCAGGAGGAGACCTCCCCGGCCAGCTCCCGTCCGCCTCCGGCCGCGGGACACGAGAGCGGACTAGCTGGTGACAAGCGGGAAAGCGCCGTCCCCGTCCTGCGGGCGAGCACCAGCCTCCAGACTCCGCGCGACCTTCCAGAGACGCGCGGCCGAGACCGCTTCCGCGCCGGCCTCGCGGCCCCTCCTCCGCGCCCGAGGCCGCGGCCCCGCGAGCGCGGCGCCCCCTGCAGGCCGGCGCCGGAGGAGCCACCGCGCCGCCCGCCGGTGGCCGGGCCGCGTGGGTTCCCCGCGCTGCCCACGGCCGCGCCCGGCCCGCGCGCACGCGCACAGCCAGCGTCCCCCCACCCCGCACGCGAGCTGCCGGCGGAGGGGCGGGGGGAGAGCCGGCTGGAGGAGGGCGCAGGAGGGCGGCAGGAGAGCGGGGGTGGGGTGGGGGTCGCGCCGGGTCACCCCTCCCTGGCCCTTCCTCCCCGCTCCCGACCCCTCTCGGGTCGGCGCCGGGCAACCCCGGCCGGAGTCGGCGGCCGCGCGCCTCGTTCCCGGCCCGCGGACTCCGGAGTCCCGGGAGCCTCGCTGTCCGCTCGCGGGGCAGGGCCGGGCGCCGGGAGGGGCTCCCCTGCGGAGCGGCAAGGAGAGCGGCTTGGAGCGGTGTGCCTGTGCGTGTGTGCAGGTGCGGTGTGCGTGGTGCTGTGTGTGTGTGTGTGTGTGTGTGTGTGTGGTGTGTGCGAGGGCGGCGTGCGTGGGAGTGCGGTGCGCGCGCAGGGCAGGGCAGGAGGCGGTGAGCGATGCTCTGGTGCAGCCGTGAGATCTAAATCTGCCAGCCCCCCCGCCCCCCACGCGGGCGTCTCCTTCCTCCGCCTTCCATCCCCTCTGAGCCCCAGAGAGATCCCTCTTGGGGTCCCGGCATGTTCACGGACCCCCTGACTCACGTGAGCGAGGGTGAGGCGAAAGGGACCGTGTCCGCTGAGAAATGCGACCGAGAGCCTTTCCAGGCTCCTGCCTGCCCTTGAGACGGGATTTCACCCACTGGGAAGCCACGTTTCAGGGGCTTGTGTATCTGCTTCCTCTCGGTCTTGGCCTTCAAAGGGGCTTGCGTGGAGGTTGTTTTTATTATTTTTGGAGGCATAGGGTGGAGGTAGGAACCAGTTGAAAATCACTTTTGGGGGTCTCTTTAGCTGACCAGCCAGCCAGTTTGCGGGCTCCTTTCCAGTGATGGGAATTTTTTTCGGGGGGGTGGCGGGGAGTGCAGACACCCACATCTTTTCAGTTCTGAAATAATGACTCTCCTTTCCTCCAATCTCTGATTTTCATAATTTCATACAAAACAGGGCTGTCAGTTATCTCTTATTAGAAAAGAGGAAAGCAGACTAATAGAAGGAAACTTGGGCCCAATGAAATTCCTCCTTCTTACAACATTAACTAGCCTATCCAAATTGTTCAAGTGTCAAGGGGGAACACAGGGCAGAGAGAATTCAGAAAAAGGCTAAATATTTCTCTCCATCACTGAAAATATGAACCCAATTGCCCAACTGTAGTTTTGATAACGTGACTTTCAGAGGATCCTAAAAATAAACTTTATAAATACTTTCAGTGTCCTCTTTTTGTCCTAATGTTTGCATCTGGGGATTTTCACTAATTTGGAAACACCATTGGTATATATGTCTTTGCTTCTTGGATTTAGATGGACATTATGTGGTTTAACTCTTAGCCACAATTCACTATAAGACCTCCTGTTCTGGAGAAAGGCTCTGAGTAAAATTTACTCACACTCACCTCAAGAGACCCTCACCAGCCAGTATCTTGATACTATTTCCATCACTCCTTTTCATAAGATAATGTATAGACAGCTAAATTTTGGTCAAGAAGGTTAATGGTAAAATGTCAATGTTTAACAGGATGAGCTTTAGTTTTTGGATTCAAAGTTCAGCTTTTCTTTGAATTATTTATCAAGCTGTTTGCCCATAGGCCTTCCTAAGAGAAGGGCAAGGTGAAGGGGGGGGGCACCACTAATTTATTTAAAGCATATGTTGACATAAGATTAAAAAACTAGCCTTTTGGAAAACAGTAATAAGTAAACCATGTCTATAAACACCCACCTTTGGGACTGTGAAAAAAAGGAAACCTAATTACTTTCGTAGAAAACAGCCTCAGTTAACAGTTAACTAAAATATTGTATGGCAGTCCCTTGGAAGCTTCTCCTCCTCCTTCAGTATAGGACCCTTTGGTAATATACACATATTTATACATGATGTAAATATACATATGCACGAGGGTAGATGTTTATGTACATAACATAACAAAATATATACATACCCCAACTGAATACATTTGCATATAACATGCCCATGTGTACTATACCAAACTTCAACGATTAACAATACATTCTATAACAGATAGTCCTAAAATAAGAGGAAGAGTGAGTAAATCTTATGCCTATTGAAAAAAATTTCAAAATTTCTTTTGAAATCTGAATTGTGCCAGCTGTAGATGACACCACAGGAGTCAGTTAAAAAAAATCCATGCACAGTATTAATATTTTCAGCACGCTCCATTTAAAAATACGATAAACGACTCATTTTACATAAAATAAAAAAGGGCACCATACGTTAGAATTTAAAATATAAACATTCTATCTAAATTCAGGTACTTCTCATCTTTTTTTTCCCCTGCAAATTAAATACTGTTGTCTTAGAACAAAAATTCAATTCGGCACACAGTGAAAAAGAGCATTAGTTTTATTTTCCATTCTGCTGTAAAGAAAACATTTTTTAAGTAGTTTAATTCTGTGGGCCTTTATGTCATTAAAAGACATTCAGTAGTCTAGTGATAATTCGAAATGGAAAAGCAAGTTGGAGGCATATGTTTATCCTTGAAATGATTTGTGTCATATGGGATGACATCTTACTTATTTGCCTCATTTTAGATAGTATTTTGAGTCTTTGCATTTTCAAAGACTTTTTTTTTTGGTTGAAATAAGAATTACAGTTAAAATGAATACATTGGCAAGAATCCAAATGCCTGTTCGCGCTGAGCAAATGTAAAGAAATATTATACCTGAAGGTTATGCTTGAAAAGTTATTTGTCCTCATTGATAAAAAGAATCAAAATGATAAAGTTTTGAAATTTTCTTGAAGACCGTGATAGAAGGAGCTCTCTCATGTAATGAGAGTTATTTTTACTGATATTACAAAATATTTTGTGGGCTTTCCTATGTTTATGTCAATGTGTATTTCTTTACTGAAAAACATATACGGTGTTTATGATGGCATTTATTCCCACGTGTAATTTATTGCTTGTTTATTTCAGAGTATTTCAAAGACTGATGACTCATCGGTGGTGTCTAAATATTAGTGATGAGCTTGTGAAAATAAAAATCAGTTTAGCCCAAGTGCTTTTTGAGGTTTGTTTTTTAATTTCTTAAAAAAATTAAAGTTAAAATGATGGAAATACCACAAATGAAAAATTTTTTAAAAAAGAATATTACTTGGAAAGAAGTAAAAACATTTTACTCTAGATGGGGTTTAAAATCAACTGTAAAAATAAGTTAGTCTTTTATTTTAGAAAGTTTTCTATCTGATGGTGTGGTATGATAGAAGGAGACATAGGCTATATAATGATCTAAAATTGCACAACGTGTATTCAAAAATTTGGATAAAGAGTCATTCACTCCAAAATGTAAAAGAATATTCTCTGTCGATTTAATTAATGAAGTGAGTAAAGGACTGTTTTAGTAAGCTCAAGTTACATATATAGAAAGATTTGTAAGAATAAATACTTTGGTGTTCTGTGGCCGAAAAGCAGACAGAACTATAATATAGCAAATAAAACTCCCTAGCATGTAGGCATCCAAGATCCAATTTTTTAAAAATTTGTCAGTTACAGAAAAGAAGGGAAAAAGCTTATTAACTCAGGGCAACTATAAAATGTTGACAGATATCAAGTTTCATAGCCAACCAGGCTGTTAGAAAACTGCTCAGATGTTGGTGGAGAGCAAGTTACTCTGTGAAACCAGTTTCACAGTGAATTATCTTCTTAATAAATTTAAACTCCAGCTTCATAGACTAACCATTTTCTTCCTCTCTCCTCTCCTCCCTCCCTCCCTCCCTCTCTGCCTTTTCTCCCCTGCCTTTTTTTTAAATCTGTAAGCAGTTGGGTGAGGCTGCTTTAGTGAGGGTCTGAGCGACCCCCAGGGGGATTTCAGGTACTCAGCCTCACTGTTTAGACACTATTAGTGACACACATCGAGGTGAGATATATCTGTGCTCTCTCAAAACATTTATTTTCTTTCCTCATCCAACTGCTGGCATCTTTTAAAGAGAGAACCAGGCAATGTCTACCAAAGGCAAAATAAATCAGAGAATTTAATTAATTATTTGAAGAATTCAGGCATTGCTGCTCTTCCTTCTGCCTAGCTATTAAGAAAAAAAAAAAAAAAGAGAGCGAGAGAGAGTGAAATTTGAACAGTCTAGATTGGCTATCTATAGTGATTAAATTTGTAAGCTAGCAACAAATTATAGAAGATCTTGCTTGATTCCTCATTGTACCGATGGAACACACACCTGAATGGACCTCCAGGTGAGGCAGTTACTAGATATAAATAAAGAGAGTGGAGGGGGCTGACTTTCCAGGTTTGGCTGAGTACATTGATTGAAGTTATTAGATAATTGTTCACCTTTCTACTTAGCCCCATGAGAGGAGACACACACAAATTATAAAATACTTTAATTTAATGTTAAATAGTCCAACTGGGATTGCTAAAGTTATTTACATTTAGCAATGGATTAAAATGTTAGCATTATACATTTAATGAATTAGAATCTTGTACACTCTGACTTGGAAACGTCTGCTGAACACATTTTCAAGGGTCTTTTAGGGAGGACAATTTTCTCTGTGTAATTTGAATTCAAAGTGCAGTCCCTTTACCTTCTGTGTGGGACAAAAATATGAGAGGACAATGTTATGTATTGTAGTTGGTAATTAGGTCTATAGACTATTTTAAAGTAGTCTTTGGTAGAGTAGGATAAGATTCGGGTTTAGTTTATAGAACATTAGCAAACCTTAGTTACAGGAGATTTTTAAAAAGATATCTAGTTGCAAATATTATTTTAAAAATGGCACCTAGAATCTATATTAATGAGCTTTGCTTACTTTCTCAAAAATTTCTGGAAAATTATGTCACTACATTTTGCATTCATGTAATTAAACAACTGAAATATTGTTCTAACACATAAGCTACTCCAAGAACAAATAAAATGTATGCCAGATAAAAAATATTGCTGATTTCATATTTGCTGTAATAACAAGAGGGAGTGGCCAGGTGAAAACTATAGGTGAGTAATGCTTTATATTTATTTATAAAGTTGTTTTATTACACTAACAGAAATTATGAAAAAGTGTGATCATCTTTTGAAATTTTTCATGATTCCTATTTCTAGATGCACCTAAAAATAGGGAAATACTTAGAGCTTTAATGTTTGCTTGCACAGAAAGTAAACATCTAGAAAAATGTAATGAATAAGTGAATGAAGGATATTTAACAACTGGGCAGTTAAACCTAAGATTGTACTTTTGCTATTTACCATTATTAGTCGTACTACCCTATTTTTTCCTTGAGCCTCCAAAAACTTACACAACGTGGAATTGTTACGGAATCACTCATTATTTCTCACCCCAGACCCTTTTCAATAAAATAATGCCATCCCCTGAAGATTTATGGCAAAACAAGATAATAGGCTTATTATTGGGAAGTTCTCCTGTCATAAGAATTTACAAGATTTTTTGGAAATAATACCTCTAGGGATATCTATTTAGCTTCCTTTTTTCTCATTTTAGAGTTAAGGCCTAATTTTCCATGTTGGCCATTGATCATGGTAGAGGCTGTTCAGAGGTAGCCATGTAATTTCTTTATCTTTCACCTGCAAATTACACACATTATTTTGCAGCTCAAAATAAGCATTCCCAATGAGTTGCATTCAGTAAATGTCTTTCACAGCATTAGTACAGAACTGAGGTACAAAAGAATATTAATCTAATACATTCCAAAATTCAAATACTTGTGATTAATAAGCATTATTATCTATAAATAAGGCCCTAATGATACTTTGGCAGTGTTGTAAACACAAGAATCAGAGGCAATTATTGTCATTATTGTTCAGCAAGTACTTCCCATGAATACCAAACGGGTATTGCTGTCCAGCTACTTGGCAAGTAAGGTTCCCATAAAGTAGCAGCTGTTGGCCAATCAGGACTGGCTACTGTTTACTGCCCTTAACCCCAAATGCAGGGTCCTTAAAAAAAGGAAAAAAAAAAAACAAAAGAAAAAACCCAAGCCATCAAAAGAGTTTTGATGCGATTAAAAAATATATCGTTTCTAATAAATATAAAAGCATCTTGAAAATAGTGCTGTTGTGAAGTACTGACGGTGGTGAATTGGATACATTAGCAACCATTGTGTTTGCGAGAAGGAAAGGTCTCATTTGTGAGGCTCTAGGCCCGGTGTGGTGAGCTGCCCTGGAAGTAAAATCGGTGGACAACGAAAAATCAATGGCAACAACATGAATTACCCTTCAAAGAGCGTGGGCTGGAGCACGTCCTCACTTTTCTACCTTCCTCAGTCTACACAGAGCTCACCCCTCTCTGTTAAACAGGACCAGCCCACCAGACCCAGCTCTAAAGTGGGGTGTGAGTGTGTGTGTGTGTGTGTGTGTGTGTGTGTGTGAGACCTGCTGCAGTACAAGTAAAGTAAGTTGCTCATGTTCATAGGAAACCGGACACAGTCACACATGCACTCTGCCCTCCGGCTCTTAGAAGTCAATGCCGGACCGGCTTTGGCTGTGTCCATGAGCTGATTTTAGCTTGCAGTCTGAGTCAATTCAGTGGCACTGGTTAAAAGCTAAGTTGGTTTTCGTGGAGAGGCGGAAAAAGTTTCATATACATTTTCCTAAGGGATACATGCATTTAACATCAAATGTAGAGTTGTCTATTTTTAAATTTTCTTGTGCCAAGCCTTATGCTTTAAAGATGTTATAGGTATACAGTGGGGGTAGGGAAGCATTGAATTGGTTTCCCAAGGCATCGGAGAAACTTAGGAGGGCTGGGGTGGCAGCGGGGTAGGTGATGCTGGAGAAACCATCGTTGGCAGTCAATTTGCGCGAGGGTGTGGTCTTTATGGAGCATGCGCCGTGCACCCGCTGGAGGTACAGACTCTCCCACGCCCAACCCCCGACAGGACCCTGGGTACCAGCGGGTCAGGTTTGATGGGGTTTCCCCTCTTGCCCTCAGAAAACTGAAACAGCTGGGATTCCATTGTCCTCCCAATAAACTGGGAGGGCGACCAGGGAGAATGTCAACCTATGAGGTCCTTCTGTCCTTCTGAAAATGGTCTTGCCACCGTCGCCTGGGCTTTGTCATGGGAGCGAGGTAGCCACGCTTGGGGATGCAGGCGGCTGCACTCCAAGGCTGTTGCTGATGGGAAACAGTGGATTCTAACCCGGGCCCTGGCCACCCTCTTCTCTCTCCCCTCTTCTCTCTCTTCCGTTTTGAACTCCTCTGCATGGGCTGGAGGGTGGATGGTCCACCAGGACTCAGCAGCTTGTGTTCGATCTCTGAGTTTGGGAAGATGAGAAAAGGTGAGCTCTTCCAAGCGAATCTTTTCTCGTTTTCAAGCATGAAGACTCAGAAGAGAATTTCTATGACAACAACAGTAATAATAACAACCACATTTCACTAAGGACTTACCAGGTACCAGGTATCGAAACATGCACCTTGCGTGCCTTGTCCTAGTTAAGCCTCTAAACACCCCTTGAAATGCAGCCTGTATCCCAGATGGACAAATGAGCCAACCGAGGCTTCCAGGGGCTAAGTTACCTGCCCAAGGTCCCGGAGTGGTGGTACCCAGTTCTGAACTTTGGTCACATCTCTTGGAGACAAGGTGCTTTTACCAGCGATGCTTTACTGCTTTGCAAATTCTGGGACCCTGCTGCTTTCTCCCCTTCTTGGAGATCCCCAGATGTCCCCTCTTTAGGGCCACCTCTCTGCTTGCTTGCAAAGCAGTCCTGTGACATCTGTGAGTGCAGCGTCCCCAGCAGTCTCACGTCAAAACCAGGATGGTAAAGGCTCTTGGGACCTCTGTGTACACTAGTACCATAGTGAGCCCCGTCTCCCAGCCCTCCGTGATCATGAGGGCAGAATAAGGTTCCATAAGGCTTCACGGATTCACCAGAAATGAGTATTACAATTTGGTTTGGATGCTCCTTTAACACTGAGGTATGGCAAGTTAAGGCGCATGAGTGTGTATCTATAAACCTTGCACTAAATAGACAACAGTAGTGTGTCTGTTTCTCTGTATCCGAGCACCCTGGGGAGGAGGGTAACCTGCTGATGGGAAGCGCCATCCCTAAACGCGATGTTGGCTCTGAGTCCAGAGATGTCTCTTCTTCCAGGCTGATGGAGGAGCTCGCGGGGCCGCGCTGGCTGGTTCTGCTTCCCTCTCTGCTCAGCCCGTAAACACCTTCGCAGGGACCATGCTGATGCCTTGCAGCTACAGGCAGAGCCACTGTCTTTAACCTTCTCACAGATCCGGCATCGTTCGGAGACAAAGGAGCTGTTTCAGGCGAGCCCGAGATCAATCAGCGAGGCTGGACTCTGTGCCCCCCCGGGGAGCGCCTTGAATCTGGACCACGGAGCAGAGTGTGCAAGCCTGGTTCCCCGGCGAGAGGGAAAAGATGGGGTTTTGTCTGGGGTCCAAGAGGAAATAGAGTCGGCTGTGGAACCCTGAGAAACACCGATGCTCCGCCTGTGACCGTGACATCAAGGTTGAAAAAAGCTCCGCAATGATTTCATTCGAAATGAAATCTTCCTTGCTGCCACTGGTCTCCAAAGGGCAAGATGCTATCTGTAAAGGTCAAAGTGAAAAGGTCACTTGGCTTTTAGAAAATGACTTTCACCAAGTTATTAATTAGTTATGAGTTCATTAATATGCTGCCTCATTCCAAGAAAGAATTTGAGGCAGTTTATAAAAATATGTGACAGGCGAAACTAATTTGGGGAAGATGAGCCAGGTGAAGTCAACATACACTGATACATGCCCTCAAATGCTTACTCTGCTTAGTGATGTCAGAAAGTCATGGCGTGAGATAGGGTTTGCTTTCTCCACAGCAAAAAAAGAGAAAAAGAATAAAAAAAGAGTTTTACAATAAGCTATCAATCTATGTTAACTTTTATTTTAAAAAGGCACTCTTTTCAAGATGAACTATCAACTACATCTGACTTGAATGTATTTCCTAAACATCTTTGATATAATATTTAACCTCCAAGAAAATGTTCTGAAAAGAATTCACTATGGTATCTTTTCTTTTAAAAATAAAAAAGCTAATCTTGGGTCCGTTAGGATTTTATATTGGAGAAAAAGTGTTATGATATTCTTTGACAATTTTTAATGCTAGCAACTGGCATTTTACTTCCTATGTTTACTTCCCATAAGATAATTTGACACTTTGCAAAATATAGATCACGTCTGCTTCTTCCCAGTAAGTCGCAGGAAATCAATAAGTGATATATGTTTTGCTGTTCCTTCTATTTTTTGTTTAGGTAGTCAAGAGGCAGGTAGTATAAAGAACTCAGTAAGGTTCCATATCTTCAGGGGTGTATAAATTCATGCACAAAGCCACAAGTAGGTTAGCGACGTGGTTCCCTCATGCCACCTTTCTGGTCTCAGTTTCTCGTCTATTAAATCAGGGCATGGGATTTACTTGATCTCTGAGTTGCCTTCTAGTCATAAAATTCTGTGTTTTGAATTTTCTGTCATCCTGAGAATCCATTAATGTAAGCATGATTTTTAAATATCTAGTTATATTTCAATTGATACAGAACTTGCATGGAAAGGAGATTACAGGGCCTGCTATTATGCAGTGTAAATCAATAAAATGAAAATGCATCCATTGACAACATTTGTATTTTCACCTATTACAGAGCTGCGCCATCTCTTTGAATACAATACACTTTTATGCCCCATTAAAGCATGCTTGACATAGCTTTCAACTACTTGCAAATGCTGAGAAGTTGAAAAACATAACATTTACAAAAGATACATCTGGTGCATATTTACATGACTTGGAATAAGGAATCATTTAAATACTGCTGAGCCATCTCCATATTAGGAGAAACGATATTCCACGTCCATATGTGAAATGGGTAGTAAAATACATGTAGGTTTAAATTTCTCTTAGGCATTTTTTTTTTTTTTACTTTACACATGTTAGAAATATGGAAATATTGATTAGGGCTTAATTCATCTATTTGAGTTGTTGGGATTGCTGTCTCCCTGAATTTTATCGATTACATCATTAACTCTAGTTTCTATTCTAGAGGAGATAAGTTTTGAAAGGGGTTGAAAGTAGCACTTTCTACTTAGAAAACTTGCTTCTTCAGGTATAGGAGTTCTTAACCTGGGGACCATGGGCCCGGTAACATCCAGAGGCAGACTTCAGAGGCTCTGTGACCCTCCTGAGTTTATATGCAAACATTGGTGTGTGTAGATATGCAGATCATCTTTTTTTTCCCCCCCTTTGGAAAAGACCTAACTTATATTTGTATCTCAAAGAGATATGGCCCTGGTGTAGTAGAAACCTTAGAATCATAAGAAATACTTGGGGTTACCCCTTACTAGTTGTTGGACCCACCTTCTGCAGGCCTTACCTGTGAGGTAAAAGGATTGTACCAGATAATCTTAGATGCCCTTTCCAGCCCCAGCATTCTCCAGGCAGAAACTTACCTCCATCTACCTCAATGTTTAAGCCTCCAGCGCCCTCAGCATCTGTTCTAGCCGCTGCGTTGCCTTTTAGGTTGTTATTGTGGAGCTTCTGCATGAAGTCTAGGCGAGACCGTGCTTAATGTGCAGGGCTGCATACACAGCAAGTTGGGAAGAAAGCACACCTAAAACTTGTACAGCTCTTCTAGAATGCCGTGTGGTACAGCATATGAAGTATAACTTGTACCCTCCAGCTCACACACACACTTCAATTAATGTTATGGGCTGTGCTTGAAACTGAGAGAAGTGAGAAAATCAAGGTTAAGGATGCTCTGTTCTTTACTATGTAGAAGGAAAAAAGAGACGGCTATGTAAATGAAGGGTTTCGCATCTCCTTGTCAATTTCTTATCTGTTGTCAGTTTGAGTGATTTCTAAATCAGAAGAATGCTGGAGATCTGTTTTCCCATCAGTTTTGAGCCTAAGGAATTTGGAGCTGGAGGTCTGAGCCAGGAAACAGTCCTGTTTTGAATTCAGAGGCTCTACTGCTGAGCACAGATGCCAGGCTGATGATAAATTCCAAGAGGTTCAGCTTGATATTTCAACCCCAAGGTCAGAGAGAATTCCTTGGAGTTGGGCAAATGAAGAAAGTGAGTGTGGCTGGGCCATCTCCAGCGGTCGCCCCGGGAGAGGAACACCTCACCAGGTTGTGGCGATGTGGTCAGCTAGGAGAGACGCACCTTTACCAAGTAGAATATTGTGGTAATGGGCACCGCTGGCCTCAGGCAATACAGTAACCCTCAATTTCTATATATTTCACGTGGTGTAGCTCCAACGTCAAGAAGGCTTTCTAAAATTTTCACTTTATCGTTAGTTATTATGATATCATGTAGACCCAACCTCCGAAGCTGATATGATCTATTGTGCAAAAATTCTTAATTTGAGAGGATATTTGTTGGACAGATTCTCCCAGGTTTGTTTATTTATTTTTGAGCCCTTAAGATGGATTGTGACAGTGTGGGCTAACTCCACATGCATGCTGTACCCCAGATTCCAACCTCAGAGGCTGGCACTCACCCCACCTTTCCTTCCTCTCATTCCCCAGATATTTTCCTGTATTGCAGATTTATTAACAACTCATTCAATACAACAAGAGGTGATAACTTTTTCTGAGTTCAAACCCCCAAAAGAGACCATTTTTCCTGGGGGTGGTTTGAAAGGGTCCTCTATCGAGGTGTCTGTGGTCATGAACTTCATATGAAGTCTGAAATATCACATACATTGTGATGTGTCCTAATGACACTAGGAAATCTGTGCACCTTGGGATTTATTTACTATTAATTCACCTTTCTAATGGTTGACAGAACTTTTCATGACCAATTGAAATGATAAAAAAAAGAGACATGATTAAGGATTGAAATATCACAGACCAAATTTCGATGAGGAAATAAACAAAAATGTATTTTTTTCTAAAGGGTCATCACTGTAATGTTCCAAAGCATTGTCAAAAGCAAAACTACATCCGGCACTGAATGTCTCCTGAAGCAATTGAGTTATGGCTCTGCCCCTTACCGTTGTTCGCCTTGATGGAGAGATGCTTTGATTCAGCCTGCGTCCCAGGCAGCCCCAGGAGGTGGGAGGTCCGAGTCAATTTGGGTAATGATGTCATGTTTTCATCTCTGGAAGGAAGGAAAATAAAAGACTGCCGATGTTCGATGGCATTTTGTCTACCCTGGAAGAGATCTGAGTGACCAAGTTTTGTCCCCTGGAGCTCCGTGTCCTGTAGCCTGTGATTCTCTGGAACACCACCCCACTCCCCTTCTGCCACAGGGAAGAATAGCCACGCGGGGCTTTGCTAAATGACACTTGAGCTTTCTACCTTGGAATATTCTCGTGGGAAAACCTCTGAGCACACGGATAAAGCAACCACAGTAAAACTGAATGGCATGCTGTCGATGACATTAGCCGGTTTAGGTTAAGTATAACCCCGTCCATCAACAGTGTATCTGTTTATTCATAGGCGTTAACACTATTTGAATTCCAAGAAGAAGTGAAATAAAGTGTGTCTACAGCTCCTTAGAAGAAACTGCTTTACAGGTTGAAAGGATCGTTACCTCCTTTCAACGGGAGATCATGAAATGGAAGGTGACAGAGAATAAACAAACGAAAAAGGATCTCTGACACTCCCTGTGATGCACCTTATTCAGACTTTCCCAAGTCCCTTCCCTAAGGCCTGGGTGATCCCGCTGTACTTAAGTACCTACCTTATTTTGATTTGGAAACCTCATTTGTTTACAATGGTAATTTGGGGGTTGGATGGAATTCCACCTTGGGGAGGTTATGCATTTGCACAGGTGAGAACTGAGATCCTCTGCTGGGATTTCTAGTCTGGGGTCTGCCTGGAGAATGTTTTCTTCTGTCTCTTGAACCTTATTTATGTATGTATGTGAATTCCAGAGCAGTATTGCTAAGTAAATATGAAACAGGCACCTGGATGGGGAAAAAAATCAGTTGTTCAGCCTCCTCACTTCTCTCCAGTGAAGGCACCGAGACCAGAAATCTCTATGATTCTTCTCTAGGTGTTATTTACAAAACACCACCATGAGATTACAAAAATGACCAGGACAGTTTCCTAAACTCTATTTTTGCATTCTAAGATGGAAAGCATTATCATTTTAAATATAAAAATATTTCCTTTACTTACTAGTTGTTCTAAGAATACTACACATGGTCTTAAGTTTCTGCTTTTCCTCGTGTCATCAACCAGGAAGATTTTTCTGATGGAAAAGATGATTAAAAGAGATCAGGAAGTGTGCCTTTTAAAGGTATGATTCTTCATAAGAAAAGACATGGGCTACTAAATTATCTAGATAAAGTGGCCCGGGCTGTTAAGTTCTGCCTTCAAATTTGGGAATTTATGGATGAACATTCACTGTGCAACACTGAAGATTCGTGTTATAGATCCAGAATTTAAGAAAAACCATTTTGCCACTGATCTGCAGTGAGGAAGCACCGCAAATTAATTACTATTGAGGAAAGCACATCATGTGTCTATATCCTTAAACAGCTGGCCTGTGTGGACTGAAATGAGTGATAATTCAGCTATAAATTCCAGTTAAGTTGGTGAACCAGTTAACTCAGTAAACAAATTCAGTAGAGCTAAGTTAAAAAAATTAATTGGATGGTTCAAGTAGATCAAACTCAAAGAATGCTGTAAAGGAGTATGGACGTGCCTCCCCAGATGATGACTGTCTTGTGATGCCATTTGCAAAGAAGTGAAAAAAGAGATTGCAAACATTTTTGTCAATTATTTGAGATGAACGTGTCCATTTTTGGGTACATAAAGTAGGAAAGTAAGTGGAGAAAAAGACTAGCTAAAAACCTGGAGGATTACACCAAAAATCTTTTTTAGAAACCTGCATGTGTTTTGAATATTAAAAGGCTTTCCTTTCTCTTCTTTCGGTTATGCTTTTTTAAGTAGCTAATGGTTTTATCGGCATTCTTAACCTGAGTCAGATGATTTGGCCCTTGATGTTTCTAGTGCCTCTGACGTCTGTTTCAACTTGTTTTCTAAGGAGACAGTGTGTATATACTTTTATGCAGAAATAATTTTGGCCATTTCAAACCCCTCAGTTTTAAGTTTATTTATTTTTTTTCATTTTGCTCCTTGGATTTTCTTCCCTTTTGTCCTTACCCTCTTTTTAATATTTAAAATCAATCTCCCATGCCCACATTTGCTGTTCTTTGCTTTGCTCCGTGGTTCCCTTCTTTCCCAGTGATATTGCTGGATTTCTTCTCTGCCCCACCATCAAGTTTCCCTCTTAATGTCCCATAGGCATCTGTTGACTGCCCTTTATCCCTGCATCCTTATCTTTTCCTGTTCTCTTTGCTTTTAGGGATATGGCGTGTTGTCTTCTTCCCATAGATATTTCCCAAGCTATTGGAAATATCAAACCAATCTGTGTTGACAGACAACTAGTTTTCATAGTTTTCATTTAGTTTGTAGGTGGACTTGCTCCCTAATTCCTCTTCCACAGTTGCTCAGTCCTTTCCTCTTTCTTATGGGCACAGATCCTGTCTTTCTTCCTCACTTGCCTTGTTGAGTCCTTGGTTGTCTGGTGGGCTTTGGTTCCATCGTGGAGATTTCTGCCAAGCCCACTTCACATGGGCAGTTTAGGACAGCCTCTTGTCGGCTCAATGGATGGTGCGTCCACACTCATCCTTTTGGAACAGACTTGGCTGGTCCCAGGAAGACACCCTAGGTGGGACATCGCACCGTGTACATGTTGAGTCAACAGACAGACAGTCAGGGTTCTGACCGGGGCTCTCCCCTTGCCACTGTTGGTGTCACCTTGGGTAAACACTGAATTCTCTGTGCCTCTCTGCATTCTTGGAGATAGTAACACCCAACTCATAGGGTTTTTGTGTGAGTTGTGTACTCGGAGCATTTCCAGTGTATGCTAATTCCCTCTGTACTTAGAGGTTGCAGAAAACTTAAAGCCTGTAAGTTAGACACAGCAGACACGCTAGATGTGATGGGAGAAATAATGCCGTGAATGTAGCACTTCTAGTGTTTCAAAGTATATTCATATCATCCATCTCACTTCATCTTTACAATGACCCCGAGGGCTGCTGAGTACTCCAGGCCCCTCAACAGTGGCCCTCTTGGGGCCACTGCTGCCATATGATTCACTTGGGAGGAAAGAAATGCCCACTAAAAAGCCACGTGGATATTATGAAGGTAATGGGGACAAAGAGGTCGTCCTGAGTGTAGAAAATTGGAGCCATTCAGCCTCATAGAAAAGAGGAGTTTTATGTTTCATTCCCAAGTTCAGAGAAAAGAAAACCTTTCCTTTTCTTTCCTCTTTGCTGTTGTTGGCAAGACTCTGTAAGACGGCAACTCACATAGAAGGCACACACTGGGCCAGATTTTCAAAGAGCCTCTATGCTTTGCATGTGTTAGATTTTTTCATGCAGAGCTGCAGCTCTGGGTGGTGGGGAAGTTTGTGGGGTGGAGGGGAGGGTGGGCACAGATGGCTTTTCACATGTGCCACCTCACTTTGAATGTGGAAATGTACTAATTTTGTGAGACTTAGTTTTCGTAAAAGTAGAGTTCCTTACGAAGGCTTATATCCTGAGCAGTGCAGTCTTTAAATGAACAGTTCTGCAGATGAGACGCAACCTGGGTCTGTCTGGTGGACAGTGGCGCAAAGGTGCTTTATTGTTGGAAACAGAGCTCAGCTAAAGAGACTCCAAATTACCTTGCAGTCCGTGTGGATTACGGTGACTTCCAATTGCTTGCAGGTCATGTTATACCTTTTTCCTGGGCACTTTTTGCTAGAATAGACCTTTGCTAGGGAATGATTAAATGCCTCAGAGTTAGTGATTTGATAACAGAGCCTTGAGGATTTGGTTTAGTCTCAGAAGGATGTAGGTTCCTTCTTTCCCACGTGACCACCAGTGACTTTAAATTCTCTTCCTTTGGCTCTTTGCCAGTTGTATCTGTTCAGGTAGAGAAGGTTATGCTGTGGTAGAAAAAAGCCATCAAAATCTCAGTGGCTTTACAGCAACAAGTCTGTTTCTTTTTTTTTTTTTAGTTAAAAAAATTTTTTTTATTGAAATATAGTACAATGTTGTGTTAGTTTCAGGTGTATAGCAAAGCGATTCAGTTATTTATATGTATATATATATATATATATGTATGTATGTATGTATATGTGTGTATTGCAAGTCTGTTTCTTGATTCCATTTCTTGTCCATTGTGGGCTGGAAGAGGTATCCGCCAGCTGTAGACATTTAGGGACTCAGGGTGCTGGGGCCCTTCTCTGTACCTGGTCCCCCACGTGCCACAGCAGGGGGAAGGGGACCTGGTGAAGCTTGCCCTGGCTTCTGCAGCTTCTGCCCAGAAGAGCCACCCGTCACTCCTAACATCTCGTTGGTCAAAAAAGTCATGTGACCATGCCTGACTTCAAAGTAGTTGGGGCCATTCAACCCTACTCTGAGCCTAGAAGGAGGGGAAGAGAAATATAAATAAACCGCCTCTGACGACCTCATCCTCGATTACACAAATCTACACAGGGAAGGGATTTCTCTATATTTATTGTAATTAGCACTGCCGGTGTGCATTTCTCTGCCCCAGACATTTTCGAGCCTTGCTAAAAAAGTGTCACGTGTCTCCACAACAGTCTCCATGCATTGACTGTTCTGCATCCTTGGACTCTTATGATACTTTGGAATGCTTTCAGTAACCATGATTAGAATGAAAATAATAGTGAAGAATAAAAAGTCACCCACAGAGAGAAATACACCTCTTAATCAGTTGCTTAAACTCCACTTCTTTTCTTTCTTTTGAAAGTGCCTTTCAGGTCTTTATCAAAGAACATCTTTGTGATCAGATTAATCAACAATTGATGCGTGAGGAAGCTAAGACTAAGAGAAGATAGGTAGAGACCTTTCAAGTCTCTGATATGTGAGTTCAAGTGTTTAATTCATTTTCTGGGATTTGACTAATCACCACCACCACCCTCACCACCACCATCCTCACTACCATCTCCATCACCACCACCACCCTCACCACCATCTCCATCACCACCATCACCATCACCACCACCATCCTCACTACCATCTCCATCACCACCACCCCCCTCGCCACCCTCACCATCACCACCATCTCCATCACCATCATCACCACCATCACCCTCACCACCATCTCCATCACCACCACCACCCTCACCACCATCACTAGTACCACCATCTATCATTATAAACACACATTTGTGTGACCCATATAATGTTTCTCTTCACACCATCATGGGAGCCATAACATTGGTAAGATTTTTAGTAATTTTGGGTTTTTTTCCTACACATTGCCTAATCTAGGAATTAAAAGGTCATGGAAGAAAGTGACAGCTCAGAACTGTCTTCAGGACTGAGTTTGGATTAAGCCTATCTGTTACCCTCTTCAATTTGCATTTTTTTTTCTTTTCATTTTCTTCCTGCGGTACTTTCCTCCTTGAAACTTGAAAGAGAACCAGAGCTAAAAAATGACGTGCTCCATGGCCTCCAGGTCCCAGGAAAGGGCTGTATTACTGCAGCACTGACTTTTAAGTCCTTTACCACAGACATCACTCAGGTATGTCCTTTTAAAGTGCACAGGTGTGGGGAATTCCCTGGAGGTCCAGTGGTTAGGACTCCGCCCTTCAATTGCCGAGGACCTGAGTTTGATCCCTGGTCAAGGGACTAAGATCCCACAAGCCACGTGGGGTGCAGCCAAAAATAAATAAATAAGTAAAGTGCACAGGTGTGGCTCGGATTTCCAAAGCTGAGGCTATTTTTCCTGCCATACTCTGCTCGGCAACCAACAGGGGAAGCTAGAAGGACCAGTCCAAAGGAAAGTGGCACGATTACCCAGTGAATCAGAATGATTTAGCAGAATCATTGCAGTTGGAAGGTTGTACTTCATGAGTTTGCCTATCTGCTCTGATTTGGGTGTGATGCTCTGGGCCTCTGGGCATAGTGTTCAGAGTGGACTTTCTTTGGAGGTGATTCCATTGTCCACTGAGCCGAAGAGATCAACGTTCTGTCGTAGCCTCTGGCTTATGTGGGAAAGATGGCATCTTTGACCCTTGCCCGTGGCCTATGATTTGTGTCTTTAAACACCGTTGCTGGCTGAGGTAATGGTGGAGAGTAGAAGGAATCTGGCCCAAAGCTAAAGCCCTAGAGCTTTACCCGCCCCCGCCTCCCACCCCCCCAAATATTAACAAAACAAGGATGTTATTAAATTACCAATCCTGGCTCCAATTGAACATATGCCAAGAATTCCATGCTTCCACCTCACATAATACGTTTTATTTTTCTTTTGGGGATTTGTTTTCTGAATCAGTTTACTTCTTTGTGGCCCAATAATCACCAAATGGAATTCTCTCCATCTTTCATCCTTCATCATTAGGGAAAAAACACAGTATCATTTTCTGGCAAGAAATAAATATCTCAAAATGAAAGACAATATTTAGTGACCAAAAAAAAAAAAAAAAAAAGAATCCCTCAAGAGTACTATTTTTTCTGATGAATCAGAACTGGAAGTGATTAAGGGCTCAGTACATTAAAACAATGAGCACTCGTGTTCATTCCTCCATTTTCATAAGAAAATCAAACATCCTCTTTTATGTAAGTGGGGGGCTACTTAACAAATCTTTTAAGTGAGCCATAGATAAGTGCATTGGCATGGTTTGAGGAAATTCATAGAGGAAATTAAAAATATTTATTTTATTGAACTAATATTCCCTGCTGGAGATTAAAGTAGCAAATCGAGCCCACAACTGTAAGACAGATACTATTCAGCAACTGAGTGTCTATTTATTTGGTCGCTAACTGTCAACTTGAACTTGAGTAGAAGTTTTAAATTGTAACTTACTAAATGCTTATAAGAGTGTTCCTTGAATATAAAATTGGGTTGTTTCAGATTGTATTTTCATAAAAATATACTTAGTCTGATTTTATCTGGATTGGTGGATTTTTTTTTTTTTTTTTTTTTTTTTTAAAGAAGGAAGCTTCTCTTTTTTTTTTTTAAAGCTGCGTTTTTTTTTATAGCTACTTTATTTATTTATTTATTTATTTATTTAGTTTTGGCTGTGTTGGGTCTTCGGTTCGTGCGAGGGCTTTCTCCAGTTGCGGCAAGCGGGGGCCACTCTTCATCGCGGTGCGGGGACCGCTCTTCATCGCGGTGCGCGGGCCTTTCACTATCGCGGCCCCTCCCGTTGCGGGGCACAGGCTCCAGACGCGCAGGCTCAGTAGTTGTGGCTCACGGGCCCAGCCACTCCGTGGCATGTGGGATCTTCCCAGACCAGGGCTCGAACCCGTGTCCCCTGCATTAGCAGGCAGATTCTCAACCACTGCGCTACCAGGGAAGCCCGGGATTGGTGGATTTTTAAAAAATGTGTTCGGAATTGAAATTCCTGAGAATCTTTAGGGTGACTAAAGTGTTGGTATGGTGTAGAGAATTATGATTTTAAGATCATGTATTGTGATCGTGCCAGTTTGGAAAGTTCCTTATGCCATTTTATAACGTATTTCATAAGGAAATATTTTTAAAGGCATTATTTAGAAATCAGGACTAGCTATTTTCATTTCAGGCTGCTACCTCTTAGCTGTTTGAATCAGAGCATACTAGTTAAACTTGGCTGTGGCCAGTTTGATCATCAGTATCTTTTTCATGGATGTACAACTATAGTTGTAGTACAACTTAATTTTTATTTTAGATTTACAAAGGAAAGGATATCTGGAATGGAGATGTAAGCACTGAGACAGGAGGCAGATAGTAGCTACAATATTTAAGTTCCAATGAGTAGTTACTATGTTGCAATCGACTAAAGAATTTTGTGTCCAGTATCACGTGGAGACACTTACTATTTTGCAGTAACTATAATTATCATCATTTTACAGGTGAGGAAACTGACAACTCAAAGAAGATACTAACTTTCCCGCCCACCGCCTCTCCTCCAAGCTGGCAGGCTCCCGAGAGGCCAGGTTGGTTTTCTCCACTGGAGGCTGGGACGCTGTGGGGTTTCCCTTGCAGTGGGCAGAGACCTGGGTCAAGATGGTCTTCAAGCTCCTGGGGCAAAAGGTGATAAGTGCAAAATGCAAGGCTGGCTTCCTATCCTCTCTCCCTTCATAGAAATTCTCCTGTACGAGGTCCATGCATCTTCAAGCAGGCTTTTCCATGGAAGAGCTCACGTGGGCACGCGTTCAATTCAAGTCCCAGTGTGCTTTCCCCCAGGGGCTCTTTCACAAGATTACAAAGACTGGGAAACTCGCCCATGGTTATTAATATTGAAAAAAAGTTATTCTGGCTTCTTTCAGGGCCATATCAGTTTCAAAGATCGCTGTCAGGGTGCGAGCAACTGAAGTTGAAATGGCCGGAAAGCGGAAACTTTTCTTCAGAGTTGTACAGTTGGTGGAATATTCATAGAAGTGTAATGTGACACAGGATGCCGAGTCGGTGTCGAAACTTTGTTCCAAACCATATTTGCTATTTGTAAAACTGGTCCCTCAGGGGCCAGCTACGGATAAGGTAAGGGGTGGAGGGGCGGGCTGGCTGCCGAGTGACAGAGACGGGGCTGCAGGAGGGGCTTCTGGCCACAGGAATTAGGGTTCTCGGGAGCGGGGAGAGATCCGGGGTCCAGCCCTTCCCACACTGGGAGGACCACCTCTGCCTCAGGTAGGGACACCTTTCCTTCATGGTGCCATGTGAGTTTTGTGCCTGAGTTTGAAACGTGAACTTTGGAGGAATTGATACAGAATCATTGTGCAGTTTTGCTCGTGGGGAAGTGACACCATTTGCTTTTTCCTTGAAAGTCTCCTGGTCAGGATGTTGATTAAAAAAAATATGGCGCCATGGATCCTGATGGGTGTCATCTCTCGATGCTGAAAGTATATTTTAAAACGAACCAAAGGTATCATCTACTGATGACCCAAATTTCCTTTCAAGAATTAACAAATCCCTCTCGTTTTTTTTTTTCCCCTAGGAACTCTATGCATCTGTAGTTAATCTAAGAATTAACATTTAGCAAATTACTGCCTCAGTGCCTTAAATGAGGTATGTGCCTGGTGGCTCTGTTGATTAGAGCCCTGTGCTAATGAGGTCACGAGTTCAGTCCCCAGGAGGGCTGGTTCGCTTCTCCATGGTTCCCCTCCGGACCCTGGCCATGCCTCCAGAGGAACACTGGTCACAAGTGGCCTTCTGGGGAAGAATCAACACAAATTCTTCACGATTTGTGGGAAAAGACAGCTCAAAGCAGATGCCTTGAGTTAACCTGGAATATGGCAGTGATCCCATGGGGTGGCTAAATGGTACCCTAGGAGGCTGCAAAGACGTACTACAGACTGTGCCAGTGCTACGCTTCCTGGGGTGGCTTCCGTGCTGGGAAAGCTGGCTTTGATGCGTGTGTGGGACTCTGTCCTGCAAGGAAAGGGGAGTGTTTTCTAGAAACAGTGAGAGGCGGGATGCCTATTCAAGAGGCAGAGTCAGGGGGAAGCTTTAGGGGAATTTGGTTGCATTTTCATTGATCGCTTATTCAAAAGATGGATCATTTGGGGACTGCCAAATAGTGTCTGTCGTCATGCACCCCCTGGGACCACTTTTCCTGTGGTCAGGCCACGCCACCGACTTGCCTCAAGCTGGCAGTAGACCCAGGAGTGAAGAGCTTTCAGGGCGTGGGGGATTCTCACACTCACGCATTCTCTCCATTTTTCACTCCCAGAAACCACTTTTTCAGGTCCAGGTTCAGTTCTGAAGCTAAATCTCAGCCAAGCATGACTGGGTGCATTGGTATCCTCTGAGGTCGTTTTTTTGAGTTTAGGGAAGGATAATGCCTAGCGACCTCCAGCTGTGCCTGGTGACATTCCTGGTTGAAACCAGCACCCTCGCTGGCTTCCTCCTATTTACCAAGAATACATTCTCCACCTCTCTTTTAAAAAATTTTTTTTAAAAATAATTTTGATCGCTAGGAGGATGCTTTGTATATAGTAGGAGTTCCGTAAATATTTGTCAAATGAATGCGTGAGTGGATGAAAGAATCAAATGTAGAATTGGTCCCATTTAGAAAAAGACAGTGTTTTTAATTTTATCATTTTATTGCTTTTCTCTTTACAAAATTCTATGTGGTTATTATAAATAATTTAGAAAATAGAGATGAGCAGAACTTAAGAAAATAAAAATCACCCGTAATGCCATCACTTGGAGATAGCCTTTCTTGACATTTTGGGGTGTGTTATATTTATATCTATATGCATATCTATTATATATATGGGACTCAGACAATGTGTGATTTTTTAAAACTTATATCCAGAATCTTTGCATGATATTATATATTCTTCTGTGTTATTATTTTAATTTTTTCAGAGCATTTTATTCTATGACTTGACTTCAACTTAGTCGCATATTAAAACATCCCTGTAGCTTAAACTTTCTACATAGCTTTATTTCCTTGGGATAAATTCCTATAAGAAGAATTGCATGGTTCCATGGTTTTCTAATTCACTGTATGTTGGCAAGTTATCGGTTAGAGCAGCGCCACCAATACCTACTCCTACCTGCGATCGCTTAGTGTCCGGCCACACTCCTCCTTTGTTGAACAGTGTGTTGTCATTCTTATATTTGCTAGTCCATAGGCAAAAAGTATATCCAAGTTCTTCTACTTTGTATTTCTTTTTTTAAAATTTATTTTTATTTTTTGTTTTTTTTTTTACTCTATTGCACTCTTTTATATTTAAAAAATTAATTAACAATTTTATTTTTTATTTTTTGGCTGCATTGGGTCTTCGTTGCTACGCGTCGGCTTTCTCTAGTTGCGGCGAGCAGGGGCTACTCTTCGTTGCGGTGCGCGGGCTTCTCATTGTGGTGGCTTCTCTTGCTGTGGAGCACAGGCTCTAGGTGCATGGGCTTCAGTAGTTGCAGCATGCGGGCTCAGTAGTTGCAGCACACGGGCCCTAGAGCATGCGGGCTTCAGTAGTTGTGGTGCACTGGCTCAGTAATTGTGGCTCATGGGCTCTAGAGCGCAGGCTCAGTAGTTGTGGCGCACGGGCTTAGTTGCTCCACAGCATGTGGGATCTTCCTGGACCAGGGATCAAACCTGTGTCCCCTGCATTGGCAGGCGGATTCTTAACCACTGTGCCACCAGGGAAGTCCCTAATTTTTTTTTTTTTACAGTAGGTCCTTGTTGGTTATCTATTTTAAATATAGCAGTGTGTACATGTCAATCCCAACTCCCATAGTGAAACTTAGTATTTTTTCATGTGGCCATTTTAACATCTTCTTTGCAAATTGCCTGTTAATGTTTTTGAACACCCACATATTTGGGGGGGCCAATATACGTACCCCTCTCTACTTCATGGACTATTGTAAGAATTAGTTGAAATAACCTATCTGAATATGTTTGAAACTGACACAGCAATACACAAATGTGTTGACCACGTTTATGACCTGTAGGGTGAGGGTCAGAAGGAATGGCCATCTGGAGACAAACGGGCTGAGTCAGTGGTACCCATTGAAGGCTTGGGCAGCTCTGCCTGACGACGTATGGGGAGAGGCACCTGTGAGAAAGGGAAAGGGGCCTTGACCTAGAGACTTGTTACTGAGAGAAGGCCACCGGAAATAGACAAGGTCAGTGGCAGTACAGGGGCTGGCAGCTCGAAATGTTGTTTCAGTTGTTACAACTAGTATATGGTACTTCTCTAATTTGAAAATGATCCGATAAAGAAAAAAACAATTAAGACACTCCACCCTGCAGCAGGGTCGGCAATTCATGAGGCAACAGGAGCTGAGTTCTGGGCTGTCATGGGTGCCCGTGCTGACTTGGACAGAGCAGCCCCAGGGAGCCCCTGAGAGTCATACCTGGACCCTGCAGGGCGCCAAGCTCAAGGCCATCTCGCACTCAGATGATGGGGAAGTCGTGCCTCCTTGGCAAGCAGGACCCTGTGAACAGGTAAGACATTTCCCTGGCTGGAAGTAAACACAGGCCGTCCTCCCAGATCCAGTGTGCACCACTGCCTGGCAGGGAGAAGGCAGGGCTTAAGTGCAGTGGGAAGAACTTGAGTTTGTGCAGGAAGAGAAATGAGAGCTTTTCTTCTTCAGTTCAAGGGCTGCCACTGCAGCCGATGATACAAAGTTATCTGACTGGGGTTTTATGTTATTTTACACCAGGTAAAGCTGCTTTGAGGCAACACTGTTTCCTGAGACAGGGACTGTGCTAGGGCCTGGGGACAAAGTTGGGGACAGACTGTGATGATCTCTGGCTTTCCGGAGTCTCAGCTGGGTTGGGGACATGGACGGTACACGAGGGACCAAGCAAACAGGGAGAGTGTGGTCCATGGCAATCATGCTCCAAAGGAAACGGAAATGGGCAAGGATCAGGGCTGGGCCATTTGGGATTTGGAGGCAATGCAAGATCTTTCTGGGGAGAGCACATTTAAACCGAATTAAGAGTGAGGAGACGGGCCAGCAGGTGAAGAAAGGCAGACCCAGGAGGGAGGAGGCGTCTCAGCCGTTCCACAGGGTGACAGCAGAGCCGTGAGCTGGTCAGGATGAGGTTTGAGAGGCCAGCAGGCATCAGATCACACCTGGCCTCATTCGTGCTTCATGTTTAGAAGTTTGATTTTACCCTAAGCGCAAAGGCAAGGTAGAGTGTGCTTAGAAATCCAACATCATAACGCCTTGCGGAAGCCTCAACTCAGCGTGTGTAAAGATTTGTTGAGTGAGCTCAAAATAAATAAACAAATTGATGTTCTGTGCTTGGAAAACATCCTGTTTTATTTTATCCTATTTTTAAACTTTGGTTTTGGCTTTTATTACATGAAAAATCACTCCCATTTAGATTTATTTTTGTTAAAAGACCAAGCTTACAGGGATGAGAATTAAAAGTCTGATGTTGAGAAACGTGCCTGAAATGCAAGGAAAGGTCGATAAGACAGTGTCTCCACAGCCTGGATCGTGTGGAGTGCTTTCAGAAACCATCACCCGTTGTGCAGGTGAGGCGGCAGCTCAGAGACGTGAACAAAGGCTTGGCAAGGCCACATCATTGTGTGAGGTCCCGGGAACGTGTGTCTCTGCTCTGGTGAACTTTCCGTGAGCCCAGGGCAAATGGTGGCCACCATGGCCTCATGGAGTTGCTTGGGCTCCTTTCTGTGGCCTCTGGGGCTCTTGCTGTAGGAGTTTGTGAAAACAGGAAGGATATGGGATGGTCATGGGGGTTCTCGTTACTCCGTGGTGCACTGGGGGCCCGTGTCCGCTCATCAGGTAGACTAGAGACTCGGCCCCTAACCTCCCTCTCTGACCACCAAGCGTCCACCTCTGAGACCTAATCAGGGCTCCCACATCTTGAGGTTGGGGAGACGCCCAAGGAGATCAGTGGAATTCCACCTTTCTCCTCCCATCCCAACACTTAAAAATATGGGTTGTGATGATTTGGGACGTGCCACCTCTCTACACATTGGCATCTGGGTCCTCTGTCCTCCTGGAGCCCTTGCCGGTCCTCCTCATCCTTCTTGAACTTGTCTCCAAGGAAGTCTGCAGTGATCACTAACATCACCCCTATTATCTGAGGTCCACTGAGGTGCGTCAGGGTTTTGGGATGCTCACGTGGCACTCAACCCAGCTACTGTAGATCTGCAGCCACCTTGGGTTTCGCCTTTCCTGGCAGGATCCCACTGGGAACTCTTGGGGGCAAAACATTTCTTTTGCAATTTAATCGTCAGCAGGTGGGATACAGTATTCCCTTCCTGAGCTTGAATTGAAGGAACCCATAATCTTCGAGTTCCAGCTCTTGAGAAGAATGGCAGCTGCTGGAAGATGTGAACTTGACATTTGAAATTGGCGGACACCTGGGAGTTAGTGTGAGGTAGAAAAACAAACAAGGGCTGTGGGGTTGGGTAGATGTAGGTTCCAGACCAGCTCTGCACTTCCTGTCATGCGGCTCTGGAGTAACAACTTGTATGGTCTCTGTGAGGCCCATTTTTCCATCTTTAGAATGGGGATAGTATAGTCTACTGCATAATATTTCGGTGAGGATGAAAAGAAGAGAATGAAAATATCTGTCATACAAGAGATGCTCAAGAGACATTAGCTCTTATGTTCCTTTACCCTCAATAATGTCATGACTCCTTCCAAAAACAGAACATCCTTCAGAATAGAACCCTACCCATTTTTTGGCTGATGGGACATCCAAAAGGACATAGGTGCCTTTGTTTGGTCTGTGGTAAGTTGACTTTGCACTTTAAAAGGGAAAAAAGGGAAATGTGTAGTCCCTCAAACAATGACCCCTTTTAAAGCCTACGTTGGACTCCGATTTCAAAGAATATTCTTATTAACATAGTTCCTTATAAATGGAGTGCCACTCATCAAATATTTATAAAGAGTAGCCTGAGAAGCCAGTGTAGCGCTTGGCAAGCCTGGGGACATTTCCCACATGCTCTGTGGGATGGCGTAGGTAGGGGACACCCTTTAATTTTGTGACATGATTTGGGGGCTCCAGCGCAAGCTGGACTTGGCATGGTTTCTCCCAGTTCAGGGCCCGTTCAGGCCTCGCAGGCAACTCCCTTTGAAGTCCACGGGAGCTCTTTGAATGGAAAACATACACAACGGGGTGCTGATGCAAATAGGAATCAGGCCTGATGTACGTGGGGAATAAAGGTGCTTCTCCACCCAAATATTAGCTCTTTAACCAGGAAACTATGGTTTGATCATTAAATAAAAGAGCCTCCTCCCTGCCCCCAAAACCCCACAATCTACCACCAGAGCTCCACCATCCATTTGCTCAGAAAATGATAAACCTGCTAGTTACCTGAGAGTTTTAATTAAGCAACAGATACAGACAGTGCAGGGCTGGTTTTGCTTTAAACATATCAATAAAATAAGCATTCTCAATTCCAGGGCAACTTGTTCAATGATAAAAAAAACGAAGCATCACTATCTTTTGAAATATCACTCATCAAGTGTGATCATTTAGAAAAATATCTCTATTAGAGACAGTTAGAGATGTTTTTTGGTTGAAAATGCAGTCGCCGATGGAGTGCAAAGCTGCAATTTGTAGACAGGTTAAGTAAATTAAATCACTCACTGTCTTTTTTTTTTTTTTTTCTTTTCTTTTTCCTTTTCCAATGGCTTTAAAAGTTAAAGGTAATTTGCAAAGAAAATGCTCAGTTGAATTGGTTTGTAATATCTGTTAATGATCTTTAAAAAAATCCACTTATTCACAATCCTGTCCCTGAGGGAATAGCAGTGTGCTATCAGAAAAATTTCTAAAGTCTGAAATGTCATTAGCTAGTGATTTCTTTGAAGTAAAAAGCCCTGAAAAAATAAATTATATAAGGTATACAAGTGCGCAGGACAATCACTTTGATGAATAATATCTGTGTTTTTCATGCCGCAAAATACAACAATTGAGATCCAAGCTGCTAAATTACAGAGCTGTCTTTTGAATTACGTCCATGTAGGCATATCTGCTCTGTTTATTTCACACGTATACTGAGTTCTTCCATATATTTATAGATTGTTGATGTAAAAACAGTAGTGTTAGGAACAATTTTGATTATATTCCTTGTGTTTACCTTTTGGAAATACAAGGTGTTGCCTAAATATAGGCCTACAGGTGTTCCATCCAGGATGAAAACAATGGCCTGTTTCAGTGCAGCAGCCTGGATCCCAGAGCCAGGTGCCGGGAACGGAGGTGCAAACGCCAGGCAGCGTCTGGATGGTTCACTATTAGATAACAGAGCTGTGAAATACTACACCAAAGGGAAAATTTCCTTCCTGACCCCAGCTGGCTCTCGGTTTTTGCCTGGAAGCAGGGGAGTCTTTGTAATATAATATTAGTCAGTGTAACTGCTGATGCTGTTTCGGCTGCTATAAATAGCTAATCTTTTTTTTTTTTTTTTTTTTGAGGGAGGCGTTGGATTTTACTAAACCATTGGCTAGAGGTTAATTATACATTTCATAAGGAAGTATTTCCTTGCAACCAGCCTAAATTTGTTACCTTTTAATCCTGCTTTACATAAGAAGGCTGGAAATATAGGAGTCTCCCCAAGGTCCTCCATTATTGCCATTATTTTATACATTGGGTCTTTAATCGTTTTTTCCTCATACATTCTTTACCTCTTCGCTAAACTGCAGAGGGTCCCAGTTTTATTCATTTTTCCTCAAGAAAAGACATTCTCTTCTTCCCAGCCCAGCTGACCTCTAATCACATATGTGGTTCTTCCCATTTTCTGCCCAGTAGCTGACATCAAGAGAGCAAACTGAACCCAGGTAAGAGCAAACCACTGATTGATTTTAATAAAGATATTCTATACTATTTTCTGTGTTAGTCCCTCCCTTTGCTTCACCTAAGAAATAAACATGTGAAACTTTTTTGAAGCTTTATTAGGGTTCCACATGTGGAAGCTTGCAGAGAGCGGAAGCACGTGATCAATGTGTTATCCTGGAGGGAACACACCCCTGTAACCACCCTCGGAATAAGAAAGACAACACAGCTATCCCTGATTGCTCCTGTGATGGGACCCCTCCTTCCTCCTCAAAGATAACCACCATCCTTATTTCTGACCTCATAGATTTTTTTTTCTTCTTTAGCAGGGGACATCATGTAAATGGAATCACATGGTAGCTGTTCTTTTGTGTCTGGCTTCACTCTTTCAACACTATGTTTGTGAGCTGTATCTATGTTGTTGGGTGTAAGTATAGTATTTTTTCCCTGTTGTATTTCCTTCCATTGTATCAGTTCCATAGCACGGTTTACCCGTTCTACTCCTGATGAACGTTTGAGTTGTTTCAGTTTTAGGCTATTTCAGAGAGGGTGGCTGTAAGCTATCTTGTGCACGCCTTTGGTGCGTGTGTGGGTGTGTGCATTTCTGTTGGGTGTGTAGACCAAAGGGGGACTTACCACGTTGTAGGGCACAGCTGTGATTGGCTTTAATAATGTCAGTTTTCCAAAGAGGTTGTGTCAGTTTCCACTCCCACCAGCAGTGGGAGAGACTTATGCTGCTCTACCTCCTCGTTAACGTCTGGTTCTCTTGGTCTTCTTGATTTTGGTCGTTCTGGTGGTATGTAATTGAATCTCATTGTGGTTTTAATTTGATTTCCTGGATTATTAATGAGTTGAGCATCTTTTCATGTACATTGGCTATTTGGGTATTTTGTGAACAGGTTTTCAAGTGTCCTGCTAGTTTTCTTATTGTATTGTTCATCTCTTTTACTGATTTGTAGGAGATATATATTCTGGATATGATCCTTTTTTGGTTATATATATTGCAAATATCATATACCACCATGGGCTTGACTTGTCACTTACTTTATGGTGTCTTTGGACGAGAGAAAGATTTTAATTTTAGTGTAGTCTAATTTACCAATACTTTCCTTTATAGTTAGTGCTTCCTATGTCCTACTTAAGAGAGCTTTGCTTACCCCGATGCCATGAAAGTATTCTTTTATATTATCTTCTGGAAGCTTTATTGTTTCACCTTTCACATTTACATCTGTAATCCACATGGTGTTGACTTTCGTGTATGGTGTGAGGCTGGGATCAAGTTTGTTTTTCCTCCATCATATCTACTTACCTTACACCATTAATAAAAAAGACTTCCTTTCCCCAGTGCTCTGAAGTGACACTTTTGTCATAAATTAAGTACTCATTTATAGACTGATCATATGACTTTTTCCCCTTTATTCTGTTAATGTGGTGAATTATTCAATAGGTTTGTTAATGTCAAACCAACCTTGCATTTCTGGACTAAACTGAATTTGTTTATGATATATTATTTATTTCATGTATTATTGCATGTTTTGATAATTTTTACGATATGTATGGATGAAATTTACCTGTAATTTTCCTTTAGTGTAATGTCCTTGCCAGGTGTGTTATCAAGGTTTAGCTGGCCCATAAAAGGAGTTGAGAAGTGTCTTCTTTACAGACTTAAAAAAAATTAAAACATAAATGAATCTGATCTAATATAGTGATTAAAAATATACATAGTTTGTCCTAAGTATATTAGTCAGGGTTCTCCAGAGAAACAGAACCAATAGAATATACATAGACGTATATATGATCTACTATAGGAATTGGCTAGCACAATTATAGAGACCAGGAAGTCGCTTGATCTGCTGTCTGCAAACTGGGGACCAGGAAGGCTGGTGGTGTAACCCAGTCCAAGTCTGAAGGCCTGAGAATTGTGGGGTTGGGGGCTGAAGGATGAGCAATGGTGTAAGTCCTGGTTGGATTCTTTTCTAATTGAAGCAGAGTTGATTTATGATATTATATTAGTTTCAGGTGTGTAGTATAGTGATTCAGTACTTTTACAGATTATATTCCATTAAAAGTTATTACAAGATAATGGAATACACCTGTGCTATACACCTGGTTGGATTCTGAAGGCCTGAGAACTGGGAGCTCCTATGTCCAAGGGCAGGAGAAGATGGGCCTCCCAGCTCAAGCAGAGAGAAAATTCACCCTTCCTCTGCCTTTCTGTTCTATCCAGGCCTTCAGTGGGTTGGATGGTGCCCACCGCAGTGGTGAGGGTGATCTTCTTTACTCCATCCACCCATCCAAATGCTGATCTCCTCCAGAAATGCCCTCACAGACATGCCCAGAAATAATGTTTCACCAGCTACCTGGGCATTCCTTAGCCCAGTCGAGCTGACATGTAAAATCAACCGTCACAGTAAGTATTTATTCATCACAATTATCTTTCATTCCAAGCTTCTGTATATTTTACATTAGACTTTTGGCAGGAAACTGGTTTTGTGTGAGTTTTGCCTGGGAAAGTAAATAGAAGTTAGGTGATCTAGGAGTTTTCATGTGGCTCTCGGCAGTAAGCTCGTGTGCCCACTGAACTGTGTCACTGTGTCTCAATCCCAAGACCCATGATCAAGGTCCATCCTGGGTTTAAAGGAGAACCTATAAGATGAGAACTTTCTGGACGTATGATAAGCATTCAGATAAAACACCTGATCCCAATGAGAATCTTCAAAGCCGATTTCATCTCCTCCTTTTGACCCTTCAGTCACTGCTCAACTGAGTTTTTTTTTTTTAAATCTCCTTCAATACTGTATATCTCGTAGCTCACCCATCTTTCCATGCCTTCTTGCTGTGGTCCTCCGGACTGTGGCACTTCTAGAACACCTAATCTTCATTTCATCCTCTTCTCAGCCATCCAAGTGCTCGCTCCAAAATGGACAGCTGGCCACCTTAGCCCTTGTTGACAACTCCTTGATGGCTTTACAAGGTGAAGTGCAGGCTCATGAACACATACACGGTGCCCCCACTGGCTGGGCTCCTCCTTCCTCCTCGGCCCGCATCCCTCTCCAGCATCTCCAGCTGCCTGTGGTTACTGGTGTGCGCCGTGGGGTTTTGTGTGTGCTGCTCTTTCAAATCCCAGGCATAGGCTGTCCAGGGCTTCCTCCTGGATAATGCATTCTTTGATAATCAGCTCAGGCCAGAACCCTTGACTCCTCGCAGCTGGGGCTGCGTGGTCAGCTTCTAATTTCCGTGGTTAGATGGTGAACTCTTTGCAGGCAGGGTCCAGGTCTCAGCCTGGTAGCCAACAGGTGCTCAGTAAACATATGTAGCTTCAAACAGAAGGGGCAACACTGACTAGTTGACTAGCTTGCATTTCATTTCATCTCTTTTTGGAAGCCTGAGATGGACTCAGATGGCCCAAATACCATGAGGTAGGGAGGTAGGAAGGCCAAGGCTATGGAAAGTCCGCAGATACCATCTCCTCCTGTACGACTGAATTCAGTTCAAATGGTTAAAACTCTCTTACGTGGCATTCGCTTTTTGTAGAATGGATTAACAGCAAGGATTTTCTATAAAGATAGATTTTTCCGGAGTAACAAATATGAACCATTTACTCTAAGAATTTAAATGAAAAAAAAAATAATCCTACTTAAAAGGCAACTGACTGAGATCCTTCCCCTTTTCCCTTATTAATAGAAGAGTTTACACAGAAACTCTATAAGAAATTGTGTAAGAGATTCACAAGGATCATTAAAGTCCCTACTAGACATTTACTTTCACTTTGTGAAATTGGCTATACTCTCCAAATGGTATCACATAAAAATGGACTTTCTGGGGCTCTTCTATATGAATGGGTTTTAGCTGCACAGTGGTGCCATTCATTTTATTTGGCCCATTTATTGCAAGTACATTCTAAATTTGGCCTTAATTATTTTTCCTTTCACAAAAATATTTTGTGGGATCTTTTTGAACCCTGACTACTTCCTTCTTGTCCCTTAAAACAGAATCCAGGAGTGTTATTTTTGTTCTCTTCTAATTAAAATAATTGCTTGGTTCCTTTTAACTAGATTCATGCAGTTATTAGCCTAATACATGGATGGGTGCCATGGGGTGCTTGAGAGACAGAATGAAAAGTGATCGTGTAGCTTCACATGAAAAAGGTTCTGTGGTGACAAGGAGCATTTTTCCCTTTCAGCCGGCGTTTTATAAGGGCCGTTAGTAAACCTGGCCCCCCATCCCCTTACTAAAAGACGATTAAGCGAAAGAATAGTTCTATTTTCTTTATTAGGTGTACAGCCAACCGGGTACAATTTGAAGAGGGGCACTTGATATTGCTGGGTACGGCACAAAGACCTGGGGTCTGGTTTTAATTTCTGCCCCTGCTTTGTCTTCCAGAATAACTGCATTTGAAGGGTAAAAGCCCCATGTCTCCTCGGCCAGTGGGTGTTTATCAGAGGACAGTGGAAAAGAGGGACAAAAATGCCTGGATATAACATTAAGAGTTGGCAGGACCCGACCTCTAAAAGGAAGTGTTAAAACAATGTTTTTGACATCAAGGCTTTTCTCAAAGTTGATGTAAGTCCTGGGGTTTGTCAAAGGCCCGTGGGCTACATCTGACCTGTTGCCTCTCTTTGTAAGTTAAGATTTACGGGCCATAGCCATACCCATTTGTGTATGTGCTGTCTACGGCTGCTTTTGGACCGAGATGTGGAGCAGTGGTGACAAAGACTCTATGGTCTACAAAACCTAAAAGGTTTACTATATGGTTCTTTGCAGAAAAAGTTTGCTGACTCTTGATGTAGTGTATCCAATTCACTGAGTATCTGCTAGATATCTACTCCGTGCTGAAAAATGTGTTTATAGGAATTTTAATTGTGGTCCTCTTTTGATGAGATGCTGAGGGCCTTTGGTGATGTGCTTTTGTCATGGGTGATCAGTATAGGTGTATAGGTAGCAGGAAGTGAGAAGGATTTGGCCCAAGAAGTCACGGTTTGAGAAAAGGTTCTGCCATGATTGTCTTGGTGGCAGGTCATGGATCACGGCTGGGCTCTTCCTTTGTCTGCTACCTGGAGGAGAAGGTGTTGATGGCTTGGAGTGCACCTTTATTAGTGACTTAAAGACCTACGGTCACCTTTAATAAAAGAAACATCTATGGTCAATAGGTGGACTTCTGCTGCCAGGCCCAAAGATGGGCCCCCTCTGCACCAGTTGGTTGCGAGGGTCAAGTAGAGAGAGTCCAAGTGTTTTCTAAGCCATGAGGTGCTGTATTTGTGGCATAGATATTATCCATAAAACATTGGATAAGTGGTATTTCTCTTTGGCATGTAAGCAAATGAGACTTAGCCTATCAAAGATTTAATAAGCCAGTAGAAGCACTGGAATCTGTGTCTCCTGGTTCTAATCAGTGTGCTTTTCAGGACACCATATGCTTCTGTACGTCACGTTTCTTTCCACGGTTTCAGAACTACTCAGTTCTTTAGTTCCTTCTCCTCCCTCCCTCCCTCCCTCCCTTCCCTCCTTCCTTCACTATTCAACAATATTTATGAGTCTGCTATGAACTGGAGAAAGAGCTGAATTTTTCAGGGAGAGTGATGACTACTTAAAGAAGAGTTGGAAGACCCTTAGAATAATTTTGTTCTTGGACCCCTGTGGCTGGAGTCCAGAAGTATAGAGATTTCCTCATGGTTTCTCCTGAGCTGCCCAAGGAGCTGGCCCTTGTTTTTGATACGAAGAAAGAGGGTAGATGGGATGGGAAAGGGAGAGTAATCCTGTCACTCAACAAAATGTTGCCGGAGACATTGTTTTGGATAGTGTGTGTGTGTGTGTGTGTGTGTGTGTGTGTGTGAATGTGTGTATGTGTATATGTGTGTATGTGTATGTATGCGTGTGTGAACGTGTGTATGTATGTGTGTGTATTTGTGTGTATGTGTGTATGTGTGTATGTGTGTGTCTGTGTCTGTGTATTGTGTATGTGTGTATTTGTGTGTATGTGAGTATATATGAGTGTATGTGTATGTTTATGTGTGTGTATATATGTGTATATGTGTGTATATGTGTGTGTGTGAATGTATGTGTGTGTATGTGTGTGTATATATATGTGTGTGTGTTTGTATATGTGTGTGTGTGTTTATGTGTGTATGTGTGTTTATGTGTGTGTATATATGTGTGTGTGTGTGTGTGTGTGTAACAAGATAGGAAAGCGAAAGAGAGATGGTGAAATGATGATAGCAGATTATACCAGCAACCAAAAGATGGAGATAGTCTAGGTTTAGAAGATTTGAAAGTTAGAATTTTTTACCTAAAGTCCAAGAGAATCCCTATCAGAGACATTTTCAAATATGAATTGTCCAATTAGGCGACATATATGAAACATGCCAGTATGTTGACCATACTGTCCAATACAGTCTTAATCACATTATATTCCTTCAGTGATGTGTCTTGTAATTTTTGAAATGATGATTATCAAATGTGCCTGGAGGAAGCAGCTTTAACCAAAATATTGAATTTTTTGTGTCCTGGTAGGTGAAGTGAAGTTCTTGAAAGTTCTGTTTTTGATACTTGTCCTTTTAACAGGGACGTTTGCCAGTATTCCCCTTATAGTCAAAGAGTCAATGTCGTTGGCTACTTAACACTCTTCAGGTAACCTTGAACCTAAGAGTCATATGATTCCTGAAACAAAGGTACCAATGAAGTTGCCTCATCAAAACAAAACAAAATAAAACCTTCCAGAATCTTCCATTGTACGGTTGTCACTGCAAAGACCTCTGGGAAGTACAGTAGAAAATTATGCCTTTTCCTCCTTTTTCTCCCACATCAGTGAGTCACAACCCTGCTGACTGAATTTGGAGATGGGTGTATATGACCCTGCAATTCATCCTTGAAGCTGTGCTACTTCTCTGATATTCCCTGGACCCAGGGCGCTCTTGTTTTCAGAAATGCAATTTGTTTCAGCACAAAAAGCATATGCATTGCAGGACTTAACAGTGATACAGATAACACTTTTCCTCTGTAAGAAATTTGTAAGCATTAACCAATTTATTTAACTTTCCTGCCGTGAAGTGAATTTTCTTCCGTTTGCTGTGGGAAAACCCTTCTTTTTCTAATTCTAATCTTTTAGCAGGTATTCTACTGAGAAATTGTCCCCACGCTGGAAATGTTTTGTAGAGGGGGAAATAAATCTCTCAACACAGTGTAAAATTCTACTGAAATAGATGACCTCCATCTCCTCAGTGTCTAAGTCTCTTTTTAAGCGATTTAGCAACGCTCTGGAAAAAAGTAAAATCTCATTGAAAACTGTGGGAACTATTATTGTATTACTACTACTGTTACTACCATTACTGTGTGCAAAGTTCTTAATGATTTATGTGTATTATTTTGTGCTCCGCAGAAAGGAGAGCTTGTGGAAAAAGCTCATGTGCTGTCTCTTCAGTGGAGAGTTCAATCCAGGAATAAGATGTGATTAAGGATCTTGAGATGGAGGGTTACCTTGGATTATCTGGGTAGGTCCTAAATCCAGTTGTAACTGTCTTTATGATAAGGAGGCAGAGACAGAGGCAGATTTGACACACAGAGGAGGAGAAGGCAGTGTGACCACGAGGCAGAGGCTGGAGTGATGCGGCCACAAGCCAAGGAACGTGGGCGTCACCAGGAGCTGCAGGAGGTGAGAAAGGAACCACCCCCCTCCAGCCTCTGGAGGGGGCACAGCCCCTGCTGACAGCTCCGTGTGGGCCGGCCACACTGATTGCAGACTGCTGGCCTCCAGAACTGTGAGAGAATACATTCCTGTTGTTTAAGCCACCAAATTTGTGGTAATTCGTTACAGCAGCTGCAGGGCGATAGTGCAGGGACCATCCTCCCAAAGCATGAACTATTAGGTCTCAGGAGAAACTGACCCAGTGGATGAAGGGGAGGAAGAAACGGGAGAGAATGTATCTGCCAGTTCCAACCTCTGATTGTTCAATGGCTTTCCTCAGGGGACATTAATACCCCTTTATTTTCCCCCTTACCTCCGGGTCAAGCATGGTTGGAGACTGAGTTTTGCTGGAGGGTCTCAGGTTTCAGGGTCACAGGGGAGCCCCAGGGTGGGAGGGCAGAGGCCAGTAATGGGGAGACAAGAAGAGCCTTCATTGGTTGCAGCCTCTGAAGTCTGTTGCTTGGAAGGTGAACTTTCAGGTAGGGGCAGCCCAGAGCAGGGTGTCCAAGTCACCAAGGCATAGCGGGGGTCTGAAGCTGTGATCTCCTGGTCCTCGTCACAGCCCCGTAAGCCAGGTGTGACGGGCCTCCTCCGACGAAGCCCGTTCCCCAAGCTTGAACACCTTCAGCTTATGGAGCTCACTGTCACTCAGGGCTGTGCATCTCACCTTCAAATGCAGTAACTGAAATCTCCTCCTTCAGTTGAGTCAAAACCTGCCTTCATGTAGATGCCACGATTGGTTTTAGTTTTACTTCCTGATGCACGTAAAGTAGGGCGCACTCTTATACACAAAAGTTCTCACCAAATATCTGAAGACAGTTTTTCTCCGTTTTCTTTTACCAGGCAAAGCACTGCCCGTTTCTTCAACTCTGGAGCTGTGGAGGAGTATTTTTTTGGGACTGGAGGCCACACCCATCCCTTCTCTGGGCGTGTCATCTCCCTCTGTCTCATGGGGAAACTCACACCATGCACTGGAGCTTCAGGTACAGTCTGCTCAAGCACACGGCTGTCTTGTCTCCTTGGTTCTCACATCACTGAGTAGCTAGAGATTGTTTCTATTTTAGATTTTGACAAACACATCATTTTTAGTTGTACTGAACACAGCATTGATGAAAATGCCCTTTTGGTAGCCTTGAGTACAGATGAGTATACGGAAGCATATGTTAGTACCAAAGGAGCCCTAAGAGCCCCAAAGCATTAACCAATATGCTAGGGGTGCTACTGTGTGAGATCTGTAGAGGTGAAATGCCACCCCACATCACGACATGAAAATACCCCCAGTTTTATACAGAACTGAGGCCCGTCGGTGATGCCTAAAGGTCAGCGCCAGTCAGCCATGCCAGCTTGGGGAACATTCTCAGCCAACCTCCTCCCACCAACCTTCCTCCTCTAAACAACCAACCAGCCAAACCCACTTCTGGAGCATCTTCTGGCCTGGAGGTGGGCATGTTCCCTCTTCTCGTCTCTTAGCAGGAAGCACTGATTTGGCTTCTGTTCCTGGTCCAATCCAAGTCCCAGCATCGCGGCGAGAGGAAGAGCCGTTGCCATGGACTAAAAGGCCAGTGAGGGCGGACATCCCCTCCACCACCTCTCACGGACGGAGCGGCCCCGCAAGGCAGACGTCACAGCCTTCAGTTTGCAGGTAACGACATTAAGCTCCGTTCAAGGTAACTTTCCCAAGGTCAGAGAGGAGCACAGCCAAGGTGCAGACTCGGCTCGCCCACGCGGTGGCCAAAATGATTTGACGTGTAGAAGAGACGGGGCACCTGGACCACGGCAGGCGGACCCCCCCCCCCCCCCCCCGGAGCTGACCCTTCCGAGCCCCCGCGGGAGCTGGGGGACCCGAAGGTGGCACTAGGGTTGCTCAACCTCTGTAGGTTTCCCCTCGGTGATTGGGTCGTCTCATGTCACATACGTGAGAAAACAAGGCCCAGCTGGCCCAGCTTCCGAGGTTCACAAACATGGGAGTTTCTGTAACCCGATAACTATTTACTAAGTGCTTTCTGGGCCTCCTGGGCCAAACTGGGGCAGGATGGGAGAAGAGAGGCCCTAGCACAGGTCCCATGTAGCTGGAATAAACCTTCCAAAGTGAAACTCCTAAGTGCATCATTTATAATTACACCCCGTTTCTTCTGCTCAGTTCTAACAGTTAACCTGTTGATAATGGTGAACATCACCTTCTTCCTCATGGGTGTCACACCAGCAGATGCCCTCACAGCCCCGCCAGGAAAGGGTTCTCACGACAGCTGCTTTCACTCTTCTGCTCAGAAGGGATGCACTTCAGTGAACTCCCCCCGCCCCCAGGCGTTATGCTGAAATCATATTTCCAGGGGGCAGAGGTGAGTGCCGTCTACCTATCTGATTAAACTGCCCGTTGTTTTAAATCTATTTTCACAGAGACTTACGTCCTCCAGGACACAGGCAGTGACACAGCACATTAAAAATTATAACTGTATCAGTGGTTGCCTCTGCTGTGTTTATGTAGTGCGTGCACGCGTGTGTATGTGCGTGCACGTGTGCGGGCACGTGCTAACCCAGTGGTCTCTTGTTATGAAGGATATGCATTCAATGATTATGAAACAATCGCAGTTTAAAAAAAAGGTTGCATACATATTTGATTGACCAGTTAAAAAATGAGGGAATTCTGTGAAGCACCAAATACGTAAATTACATTAAAAGGAAACAAGGGTGTGCTCTTCACCCAGACTTTTCTGCGTGAATGGTGGACCCTCCACTGTCAGGGGCAGGGCAGCAGCAGGCCTCTCTTCCAGGCCATTTTCCTAATATTTCTGCTTTTCATCAGGGCCTGGGGACCAGGACAGTGGGAATCTCAGCCCTTGCCCACTGCCCACGTTAGAACCTTCATTAATCTGTGAGTTCTTTGCCCCCTCACCTTTACCCAAAGAATAATGCCTCCCCCAGAATTACACAAAAATCAATGGCAAAGTTAATTGAAATCTGGATCTCTTAATGTTTTTCTCTTTCTTAAGTGATGGCTTGGTTTCCAAAGAGTGAGGTTGAACTCAAAGGATGGCTTTAATTGAGGAGGAGTGAATTGGTAAGAGAGAGAAAGCAGAGGTAGATAATTTTCCAAGTGACTGAAAGATAGGGTTTTTTTCTTTTTTCTGAAAAATAATGTATTTTGAACTTAAGGAAAATAATATTGTTTCAGTGTTTTAAAAGATGTATTAATGGAAGTTTAAGTTGGAATTTAATAAAAGCTAAAATTTGCAGTAATTCCCTTCTGAACAAATTTTCCTACTATACTTTTCTCCCCAAGGTATCCACATTTTGCCTTTCCTTATACAATTGGCATATTTATCTATATGAACTGTAAGATCATCTTATACTTGATCTTTGAGTTTTTGGATTTTTTTAAAATTAATTTTTATTGGAGTATAGTTGCTTTACAATGTTGTGTTAGTTTCTACTGTACAGCAAAGTGAATCAGCCATACATATGCAAATATCCCCTCCCTTCTGGATTTCCTTTCCATTCAGGTCACCACAGAGCACTGAGTAGAGTTCCCTGTGCTCTACAGTTGGTTCTCATTAGTTATCTATTTTATATATAGTGTTTCCCTTTAAGATTTCATTTCTTTTCAAGTTTTATGTTGGGGCTTCAGGAATGTTACTGGATGGGAAGAGTGACCAGGGCATTTTCCACGGCCCGGCTCACAGCTCTGCTGGCTCCTTAAAGGGCTGGAGATGATTTGAAGGAGGTTGACGCCTCTTCTCTTTCCTCCCAGGGGACCAGGGAGGGGAAGAGGGAAGCGGGAAAGCGATGGAGGTCACTAACCACTAGAAAGAAGGTGTCCAGCTTCTTTATTTTAAGGATTCTTACTTTCCTGATAATTGTAGTGTTTGTATCATAGGTACTTGGCCTGTAATTTGGCTTCATCCTGCAATACTTCTTATATTTATAGCACTCTATAACACACAGAGTAAACGCTATTTCACTGGATTCTCACATCAATTTGCTGAGGCAAAAGGGACCAATATTTTGATCTCTGCTTTGTAGAAGAAGAAAGGAAGTCTCCAATGGATTGGAATTTGTCCAAGATGACCCAACCAGTGATGGGGGTTGGGAGGTACAGGTCTTCAGACTTTTAGGGGAAGAGAAAGGGGGTGGAGGGCCGAGCACTTACCTTGATGGAGCTCTGGATAACGGGAGGTGGGCAAGGCTCATCTTCGGTCAGTCGGGACCCACACAGCATCCCCGTGGTGCCCTTGCTTGGTGCCAATCCGACCACTGGGAGCTGCAGTTCAGAACGCCGGTTCCCACTCTCGTTGGTGTCTGTAGCTTCCAAAATATTCAGACAAAAGACTCCGAAAGGCATCTGGTCAAGCTTTGCAAAGGGAGAAAACTTATCCTCTGATTCCTGAAGGTCTGAAGTCAGGGATTTGATTATGCTTATCACGATCTCAGCTTCCACTGCTCCAAATGTGGTTAGTTTTGTAATTAGTTAATGTCATTACCTGTCATCAAATCCAGACAACGCTGGTCTCCAAAACTTCCCATAGCAGAGAAACCCACAACCTGACATCTTTCCACCGTTTAACACAGAGTTTCTTTAATAATCCTGGCAACTGTCCCCTCCTTCCTAGACCACAGGTCTGAAAGTTAGGAGAAAGATGTATTTCTCGTATTTTTTTAAAGCCCATTTAAAATTCTTCAGTACCTTTTCCCCAAACTTTTCTTCACTCCAAGCAAAGCATAAATATAATCTTTTCAGCAACTCTTCTACTCTTCTCTATTTTCCTTCTTATATATGTCGGTTGTATTTTGCTTTGGGCAGAATGGCCAAAATAAGAACGGGTTTACCGTAGGGAAACACCCTGTTAAGGACTATTTTTATCTTTCATAAAATGCTGCTTGTCTTGTTACCCCCTTGCTGTTAAATCCTGGGTAAGCGGTTTTCTTCTGTGCTCCTATGCAGTCATTCGACAAATATTCTGAGTGCCGACTGTGTGTGGCTACTTGTGGGTACTTGGGACACAGCAGGGAACAGACTGTTTGCATCCTGGTCCTCCGGGAGCTTACGGTCTGGTGGGAAAGGAAGACGATAGGAAAGTCAACAGTCTGTGGGCTGGACATCTTCCGTGTGCCCCTCCAGACCCCGCTCCTTACCTCCCTGTGGTGTGGGGAGCCCTGGGGAGGGAGGTCGGCAAAGGTGCATCATCAGTGGCCTCTTTGACCTCAGGGTCTGTCTGGATCAGGACCCTAAACGGGGGAGAAGGACGGTGGACTCAGGGTGCTGATGACCCCGTCCCCTCTGCCGGCCCAAGGATGACACAATTGCTTTTCTGTTGGTTAGGAATCAGTCCTTCCCATGGCTGCTTCAAGCCCGGGATGAGAACTTCTCTTCCTGGGTTTGGTTTTCCTAATCTTAAGAACCCTTCCATAAACAGACCACCCGTTAGCTTCTTCCCAGTCACCCACTTGAAGGCGCCTCCTGTCGCCACCGGACCCTGACTGCCACCGTGGTCAGAAGGCAGTGCCGCGGGACCTGCCGTCTTTTCCACGCTTAGTGCATCAGCGATGGTGCCTTGTCACCTGCACACTTTTGGACTAAACGTCCTGGGGCTTCAGGCTGCATCGCTCCCTATGACTCAGTTGCTCGTTGATGAGGCACGTGATGTATGCATGCTCACCACATGTGCATCACTACACGTGATAAAAAAAGCACACCTCCTCTGCGTGCCCTCTGACCCTGCCATCCTGCTTGGCCAGCCCTCAGTGCCTCCCAGATTCCGGGGGCCACAAGGACCTGCCCATCCGCAGGCCAGTTCAGCAAGCTCCCCACAGCCTGCCCGAAAGGGTCCAGCACCTTAATGTGGCCACGGAGACCCATCTCCCCAGCACTGCTTTCTGCTCTGCCAATGCTACCCTTGCTCTGTGCTCAGGGGACTGCTGGTCCGTTCCCAGCCCCCCACTCATTTTTGTTCCTCTGTGATGAAGGCCCAGTTCAACAGCTCTTGGGAGCCTTTGCTGGTTTCATCATTTTGAGGAAGGGGTAGGGTTTTGTCTTTTTTTTAAAGGTTGTAATTTTAATTTTTTATTGTCCTGATTATGAAAAAAATGCATCTCCATGAAAAAACCATAGAGAACATAAATACAGAAGTTAAAAAATAAAATATGTCTCACTGTCGTATATAAGTTCCAGGGACAACTGGGATATACTGGGGGGCTTTGTCTTTAGCTTGGGAGGCAGGGCACGTTTATACATTGCCAGGCCACCTCTGCTGACCAGTGTCTGTCTTTTCTAAAGAACTTTTATAGATTCTCGGGCTCTTCTGCCTGCCCGGTTCACACTGGCCTGAACTGTCCACTTAAGCCAAACCAAGTATTTTCCGTGTCTGCATTTAAGCTTATTGCTTGTATTTCGGGGAGTGAATCTGGGCTCCGAGCTCTGCAGTTCATGGCTTCGCCTCTTCTTGGAAACAAGGTCCAAGGATTCAGATGGCTTGGAGCACATTCATCTCAGTGGGTGGCTTATACACTCATCGCTCTCCTTCTGGAAGCCCCTGATGGATGCCATCCGGGTGAGCTTTGCTGCTCTGCCCAAGGTTTTCAGGGTTACTCTGTACTTCCCCCCAAGAGACATCAGTGTGTGTGAAAGCCACACTAGGATTTCCTGTGCAAAAAGCCCTTGAAATATGAAGTTCCCCTATCTCCTGATGATAAAAGCGATGCAGAAAGAAAAAAACCCAACATAACAGCTTTGTTACCTGATGGTACTTATTAGTAAGCTTCCCTCAGAAAGAGCGCTGAGAGATTTCATGCGGATCTGGGTTATACTCTGGGGAATTTGTCTGCAAAAGCTACCGAGTGGCCACCATTCCTGTGTATGTGTTTTTCGTCCGTGATAGATGAAATCAGGATAATATTCTTCATTTGGTGATGCACTCGTTCGGTATAAGTTTAAGTTTAAAACTCTTAGTTTCCAGCAGCTTATTAAAAAGCACACACCAGTCTGGCTAAAAAATATCCTCAGGAAACCAGGCTGGAAGAAGAGGCGGTGAGACAGGAGTGAGCTATTTAGCTTTTCTTGGAAAATGGCATAATTCTCAGAGGAACGAAAGGCCAAGCATTCCCCGGATTTTTCTCAGTCACACGTGCCAGGCCACAAAGTGCTGAAACCCCAGACACAGAATCTGGATTGATTTCAACTTCAGTCATTCAGGTGTTTGTGGCACAGAATAAACACCACCCAGAAGGCAGTATCCTGAGTTCCCAGAAGTCCCAAGGTCCAATATAATTTTAGGCAACACTTTCGGCTTCTACACAGGGATAGTAAGGTAGTCATTCAGTCCACATAAGCAGAATATTTTACTCTTTAAAAAGAGAAATCCTAAATCAACTGACGTTTGGCATGAACCTGCTGAAAGAATTTATTTTTCTAGGTCATGCAGACCTCGCATTAATCTGTTCACATTTCCATAACTCAATGGCATGTTTGTTGAGTGAATACTGTACAGTCCCATTGTGTCAGATGTTACGAGCTACCAAAATCAACACGGTATCTGCTGCTTTCAGGGAGCTTGCAGTCTATCCAGTGACACTGGACGCAAACGTAGGAAACAATCAGTGGATAGCACAAGGCATTCAATAAATAAGGATGGGACAGGAGTTGGGAAGAGAGAGGAAGACAAAGCTACTGGACTCTTTCAGAGAAGACTTGAGGCTGTAGGGTGTCATCTGGGGGAATCTGAATAGGTTGAGGAAGAGAAATGGTTTATTAGGCTGGGATTTAGCAAGAGAAAAGCCACCAACTAGAAGAAAATGAATTGATATCTGTACGCCAGGTGTTTCTTAAAAAACTAAGATCTTTACCTGCATGAGATAAATTAATTCTAATAATAACCATGGGACAAGGTATTTTAGCTCCCATTTTAGAGGTGAGCAAAATGAGTCTTAAGGGTATAAGTAATTTGCTCAAGATCCCACAGAAGGAAGCTGCTAAACTGGGATTGTCTTGGGGACATGGAAGCAGTCTGTCTGTCCATTTCCCTTCCTTCAAATTAGGGCAGTGCGAGCCCTGGTCACCTGCTGCTTGCGTGTTCTTGCATGGTGAGCGGAGAGCTGAATGGGAAAATTTAGGTGTGAAAACAAAAATGCATCTGGACATTTTCTGAGCTTCAGAGCCGACGAGGAAGGGGAGGGTTGGGCATGTTGACGTCCCCTGCAGTGACTGCCACCCCTGAGGTCCTGCTGCCCCTCGAGCTCCCCACACCTCCGCCGCGTGGCCGGGGATCCTGGGTAGGGGGTCTCCTTCCTCTAATCAAAGACAGTCTGCACACAGGCTCTGCTCCCTGGACAGGCCCCAGGATGTTTTCTACTCAGAGAGGAGTCTGGGAACCCGCGGCAGATGGCCAGTGTTCTCCAAAGCTGTCTTCTTTTCTCCCTGGATGTGAAGTCACTCATCTAGAGGCTTTACTTCCCAGCTTCCCGGTCTGGACCTAAGATTACATTTTTGCCCATAAAATGTGAGCAGAACTGATGGGAACAGCTCCTGTTTCCTGTCTTCACCGGGCATCGCTCTTCCTAGTCTCTCTCTCTTTCTCCCCATGGGCCGGAACCCGGATGTGCTGGCGACCCCCCCCCCCCCCCCCGCCATTAAACCGAGCAGATGCGCGGTACCCCGCAGGACAGCGGGACGACGAGAGGGAAATAATCCGGATCTCTTCATCACCGTGTGAAACGGAGCACCCTGCCAGCCTGGACCGTCCACTCCACAGAGTTATGTGAAAGAGAAAGCAATTCCATCTCGTGAGCCACTGTATTTTGGGGTCTGTTTAATCTAAGAGCTGAGGTTTTTACCCTGAGTAATACAAGACATTTCTGGGTGGGGAAGTAGAGCATTGATCTCAAGTCAATATCTTGTCTTCCTTCATTGTTTTCTTTCTTTCCTTCCTTCTATAAGTATTTATTGAATACCAGCCGTGTACCAGCCATGGGCACGTTACCGGTGATGGTAAACAGGAGGACCGTGTCTCTATCTTCCTGGAACTGTGTCCCTACCTTCTAGTAGGGGAGATGGACCAAAACAAGTAGACGGGCATTAAATTAAGACATTCCACCTACAGACTGGGCTCTGTTCCTGTGAAGGATGTATCTTTGGGGCTGGGGAGAGAGAAAGGGGCGAGAGAAAGCTACTTTAGCCAGCGTGCTCAGGGAAGCCTACGTGCTGAGCCTTAAAAGAGACACGAAGGCAGGCGTCCAAGCAGAGGGGAGCATGTGCTAAGGCCCTAGGACAAGGAAGAATCTGAGGGACTGAAGACAGGGGTGGAGGAGGGGAGAATGCACTAGGAGGTGGGCAGTACCAGTGGGACCGGATCTGGGTTTCACTCTCTGTGCCCTAGAAGCTGTTGAGTTCACAAGGAGTGTCTGTGTGCGGAGGGGGGCAGACAAGTCACCCGATTCCTGTATAAGGTCACCTCTACTGCTTTATGGAGACAGGACCCTGAAAAGGTAAGCCTCCCCACAGCTGCCGCAGGCTATCTTGATCCTGGCAGTGGTGATTGCGAAAATTTATCTTTAAAAATCATTGAAGAATTTCTCTAATCACACAGTATTTGAATTCATTAAAAAAATAAGTCCAAGCCAGTAGTTTGAAGAATTAAGTTGCCAGAAGGTTTCTTAGACCATTGCCGTCTAGTTGCAAGCAGGCTGGGAAAGGCTGGTGAGAGTTCGATGGTGCCATCCTCTGGTCCACATTCGTGGTTTGCGGTTGTGGACGAGGCTGGTGAAAGGGGTTGGAGTAGTTGCAGTGGGGCTTTCGAAAGTGTCTAAGGGGCCTGGACTTTGGAATTTCTACCTCTGGTGCAGAGGCAGCAAAGGAGGAAATGGAAATGGTAATTTATAAAACCTACCCAACCCACAAAAGCCGCCTACCTATTATTCTCAAGCAAGTGAAGTCCGTGTTTAAGGACCATCCTTTCCCGCGAATATCAATTTTTTAAGTGTGATTTTACCTCTTGAAGAGCAGTATCCTGACTCCTTCTGCAATAACTCTGAACAAGTGAGTTATCTCAGGAAGGAAACAGCATAGTTCCCAGACTTTCTGATGTCCGTGCAGTTATTATTGGGATTTTCTTTCGAAGGTTTTCTTTTCTCCCCCGATTCATGGAGATAAAAGGACATCACATTGTATAAGTTTAGGTTTACAGTGTGTGGATTTGATACACATATACTGCAAATTTCTACGGTTTTTAACACTGTCCTCAGAAATAGGAAATTGTTTGATTTCTCCCTTTATTTTATTTATTTATTTTTGATGTCTCTCTTTTTTTTTTAGAGGAGTGATATCAGGCTCTGAAACAGTCCAAGTGAAGTATATTGCGAGACTCCTTTTGTTGGGTTAGTGTTTGCATATCTGAACAATCTAATGAGAAAGGAAGTCCAGGTTTTAGCTTCTGCACATCAGGAAATGGTTACGTGCCCCAGCCTGGCCTTGCAGACGGGCTGAGGGGGGAACCCTCCTTTCTCCCCTCCCCCGTTCCATCTCTCACCCTGAAGTCATCTCCGAGGACTTGGGGTGCGCTTGACCACCCTGGAGAATGGCCAGCGGTCACCACAGCTGCTCCCGGGCATTGGCCTTGGAGCCGGGCTCTCCTGGGGGCAGGAGAGGGAAGGGAAAAGCAGGGGTCAAACACGGCTGGATTTCCTGGGGCAAGGTTTCCCTGTGTGCGCCCTGGGAGAGGCCTGGAGAGCCATGTCAGATGTGCCGGCTCAGAGCCCAAGCTGGGCTGAGCTGAGTCCCAGGCTGGGAATTCTCAGTTTTCAAGTCTTCCTTTCTGTCCTGTGGAAACAGATAGGGAAGGTTAATGAGATGAACATGGCCAAACACTGCTGGCTTCCGAGAAGGAAAAGAGCCTGTTACGCGCTCCTGCAAACCCAAGCCCTCTAGATGGGGACGGCTTATTGAGCTCTCCTCCAGGAAGACTTGATTGTCTTCATCAGACAATTCAAAAGTAGCACGTATTCAGGGCTAGTCACTCAGCAGTACATGCCTGCTGAGTCAGGAATCAAGAAAACATCCTATTTTGCTTCTGACCTTTGCACCAGCTTTGCCCAACACCTGCCACCTTTCCAAATATGCAGTGATTAATATCTGGAAAGGATAGGTCTCTTTATTCAAAAAAGAAGTTGGGTCTCTGATGAACTGTGATAAAATGAAAAAATAGTTAAGGACCAAAACCAAACAGTATATGGAGCGGACAGATGAGATACCTCTTTGGTTGGAGATTTTCTGCAGAAAATATTCCAGAGAAGAGGGAAGATGGAAACGTATGTGTGTGTGTGTTTAATGAGTAGTTTAAAAAAAAAAATGAACTCTAAGTGGGAAGAAGAGAAGAAAGAAGAAATTTGGGTGCATCTATAAAATCGCCACAATTTATGAGAGTTTAAAAAGGCAATTTCTTTTTCAGGAGCCAATTCCTAATTTCCCACATAAAAGTATGGGAATTGAATGGTAAATCCTTCTCGGCCGACAAGACCCCTGAAAAGGGTTGGGAGAAAGAGTTACTGTTCCGTTTCCATTCATGTGTCTTGAAAGCCCGTGGCTGCGAAACTGCCCGGGACCGCAGAGGCCTGGGTTTCAAAGCTGCCCGATGACTTTTCAGAGCTGATCTATTGTGGGGCTTTGTTTCGTCTGGGTCGCCCTCGTTTTGTTCTGCTCGGGCTGTATCACTCTTCTGCCGCTGCTATTAATCCTTCCTGTCTACTCCTCTCCATTCAGAGGCACATCTTAACCCTGCCCCGCACAGGGCGCCGCATGAAAGGCTGAAAGGCTGAGCATCCCTTCGGGGGAGAGGGACTGAGAGGGAGGGGAGGGGAGGGGAGCGTGGGGTGCTGGGTGCACGGGCTCACCTGGGCGGCTGGGTGTCCAGGAAGCAAAGAGCATGGGAGCAAGTGGTGTGAACCAGCTCTGTCCATCTGCTGGGAGCCGGGCGAGCTGGAACAAACCTTTTTTCTCACACTGTCACCGTCTGGCTGAGCTGCCTGCTCAGGCACCGGGAGCTCAAGCTCCTGGAGCCTGCAAATGAGCCGGCCCTTAGTTTTCAGTTTTGATTCGATTTCCTTGCTCGTGCTTAACCGGCTCCTTATAGCTCAAGCGTTGTCGGACTGGGATAAAGTGGCGAAAGATACAGTGATTCGTGTAAAAAAAATAAATAAATCAGAAAACTGTTGTTTGGTTAGTAACACAAATTCGGCTCCTGTCCTTATGCCTTCCTGGAAATTCTGTTATATTCTATTATATTCCAAATAGAGAAGAAGCTTCTCTATCCTCCGCGTCAATCACTCTTAATGGTGCAAGGGGACCGTCTGGAAGGCCCAAAGGGTCCCGAGAGATGTTGGGTTATAAAGTGGTAACAAACGTTCCCCAAGTGCCTGTGGCTTCACGTCATCTGTGGTTCTCACGACACAGCCAGTGGGGGTCCCTCACGGTGGTTCAGGGACCCCTGGTGATGGAGGGCTGTTGTCCACATGGGTACCCACGAGCCCCGTGGACGAAAGAAGGGACCTCTCAGGGCTTGCACCTTGGCGATGAGATCTCCAGCTTGACAACGCTTCCACAACAGCTAGCCCAGTGGTCGCACCCGGCTGCCGGGCCGGGGGTCTCTATCTCCGGGTCCAGGAGGAGGAACAGGAGAAACAGGCATCCCTCCAGGACACCGTGCACACGCTCTCAGGGACAAGCAGAGAGCTGCACGGAAAGACAGGGCAGCAAAGTATTTTCAAAACTTTAACCGAACAGTGAAAGTCAAGGATTACATGGTTTGAACGTAATGTACTTAGTTGCATATTTGCCCTCCACAGCCATTTGGGCTGCACGGCCTCAGGCAAATCACTAACCCACGGGACGTCCACTTCATCGCAGATACGGAGGCTCAGTGGGTCTGAATCAGTGGTTCCCAAACCGGAGTGGGCTTTAGATCGGGGAGGACTTATTAAAGCTTTAATGGTAGGACCCTCCGCCCTAGTGTCTCTGATTCAGCAGGTGTCGGGGGAGGCAGGGGGCAAGGCTCTGCATGTGTAAGAAGTTTCCAGGCGATACTGACGGTGCTGGTGCAGAGAACACACTTTGAGATGGTCCCTAAAACTGGAGAGTCCGATGTGGCTGGAACATCCAGTCTTTCCTACATGTGACGGGGTAGCATCAGCTGAGGAGTTGACTACTGGCTGCGGTAGAGTTTTCATGTGGAAATTTGACTGGAAAATGATTCACCAGAGCATCACTAACCCCTAACCTTTTTTGAGAGCACATTTGCATGTTGGGTTGACACACAGAGTTTAAAGGCACATCTCAATTACAAGATGTGATCCAGACAGCTGCCCTTGTGGGGACAGAGGCGGCCACTAAACTCTGAGCAATTACTTAAAATTAGACTTGTCAGATTTGTTTAGGGTGACCAGGCAAGTACATACATTGACCCAATGTCACTCTTCCTGGAAAGGAGTTGTAATGATTTTGTATATCAGTCAAACTGTTCAAATACTAATGCCGCCTTCATGCTTTAATCACCATTCTAGTCAGATGTCATTTTTAGAAGCCCTTGGGGATTTGCATCCCTTAATGATTCTTCAATACCCAAACCAAGCATTCTTTAATTGGTGTAAATTGAGCAGTGTTTCAGTGCAAACAAGGAGAGGGCAGACTGATCAATGATGCTGTGCATGTCTGGCTATTGGAAAGCCATCGTCATTAGATCAAGTAACAAATCCTCAACCCCATCTGCCTCTGAGGAAACACCAGCTCATGGACCGGGCAAATCCTATTTCTACTTGTCACCACTATCGGAAAGCACAGAGCAAGTTGTGATCCCCAAATCTCATCTTTTAGGAAAAGGGTTAAAAAAATCCATCATAAAAACACTCTCTGTTCCAATGTCAGAAACTGTATTCTGGAGCCTTCAATGTGAATTCAACTAGAAACAGTACTTCTATCCTCTGGAGATTTGGTGTCTGTCTCTCTTTCTCTATTTGTAGATTGCAAACAGTATACAATTTTTGTTAACTTGACAAGCCATTTTTTCCCATAATTTTTTTTTTTTTGGTTCCTGATGGTGCGTTATCCGTCTAACCATCTGAGTGTGCTTGGGAAACATGAAACAGGTGTTCATTCCCTCCTACTTTTCGTATGATTGAAAAAACTCCAGGCGCTATACTTAAGAAGCCCAGGACAAATCCTTCTCATAAATGTGTCAAGCCCACTTTTCACTCCTGTCTCTTTCCATCAGCTCTCTCAAATTGAGTACTTATTACTGGGGCGGTGGCGGGGGGCGGGGGGCGGGGAGAAGAAAAGGCGGCAGCAGGCCCATCACACACCTCCGGCTCAGGCCTGCCAGCCTCCTGCCCCCTGGCTCAGCAAACTGTGCTCAGATACTACGGGTCCAGTAGCTGCCTGTGTTCACTGTTAATTTATCTGGTTTTAGACAAAATGTGCTGACTCTTGTGGGGACTCTCTCAAGTTGATTTCAGTTTGAGTTTTACAGTGGTCCAGTGCTTCAGATGAGTAGAAAGGAGGAGTAAGAGGCTGTCAGCATCCTTGACAATCTTTGCTCGGAGCTTGGATTTAGAGAGGAGCTTTGGGTGGGTCAGGGCACTGGGGCAGCCTGTCTGTATACAGTGCGCTGTAATCCACACACATCCTCACAGAGGGTGTCCTGCTTCCTTTAAGATGCTCTCGCCAAAGGTTTTGAGGACCTTGGGGTAAACCTTATGGGGGTGTCTTAGACTCCTGGATTCACTTTTGGAGCCCGGCTGGAGAAATGAGACAGAATGACACCTGAGCCATCTCCCTGTGCCAGTAGGTCTCGTGGACCAGAATATCACTCTTAGAATGAAAGCACATTCTTGCTGAGAAGCCAAAGGGGGTCAGTATTTCTTTATCTGGATCAACTTTGACGGTGTCAAAGAGCAGACTTGGAAGGGGCTGCAGAAATGATCTGCCCCCCCCGACATTTTTGAGGGACCCCTGAGTCTGCAGTGCTGTGGCCCCCTGTCCCAGCAGTCTTGCTTCTGTCACCTTTTCTCTTGCAGACACTGCTACCTGGCTTTCTTCAGCCCTGTGATGGGTACAGTGAACTTGTGGGCAGAATGCTTGTTTCCAGTTCTGGCTTCTTCCCTGAGCCATCACGTGACCTCTCTGGCTTTCCATGTCATCATCGCTAAGTGAGGGAGTTGAATTAGATGAGCCCTAAGATCCCTTTGCGATCTCACAGCTGAAGAGTTATTTTCTCCAGCGCCAGCTCTCATGAAAGTCAAGGGCAGGGAGCCCACCTCGCGTGTCTTTGGAGCCCCTGGTCTGACTCTCATTCATGGAAATGAGCATCTAAACCAGCACTTCCCAAACTTGAATGTGCATTCTAATTGCCTGGCGTCACGTAAAGAAAAGATTCGGGTTCAGGGGGTCTGGGGCGGAGGCTGGGATTCTGTTCCTCTGACAGCTCTCAGGTGATGGAGCCGGGCCGAGGGACGAGGCCTCAGACCAGAAGCTAAGGGAGCCCCGAGGGCTGGTCTGCTCTGCTCAGCCCTGGACCTCGGCACAGCCTGTCTCAGGGCGCACAGCTACACGGGGTTTGGGTAAGGGAGTCCTGTGGGGTGCTCAGAGAGACGGCTGAGCCGTGGACGACGGGTGCCTTGGCCAGGTCTCATCCCCACCACCTCCCACGTTGCTTCCGACGGGATTGCAAGGCTCTGGCTGCAGACCTGGCCCCTGGCCTCACCGGGCACCGTGTGCGGGGGGCAGGAGACAGGCGGAACCTGGGGGAGGGGCTGGCGGGGAGAAGCACCTGCCGCCACCCCCTGAGTCCTGGCTCCTGGCGCATTGCCCAGGGCCACAGCTCTCAAGCATGTACTCGCAGGTGCTCTCCTTTCCCCTTTGGTTGCTTCCTCTTTGACGTCCATTTCAACCAGCGCAAATTACTTAGAGGCAGCAGAGGGTTCCACACCGTCACTCTGGCTCCATCGTCATTTTATGGGAGGAGCATCGGTCTGGGAGACCAGCTTTATGGGTGTAATTCCGGCCGGCCCGCGAACCGGGGCAGGGCGTGGCCGTCAAACGCCCGAGACCCTAGCCCTCTTCCCTCCCGTCCACACCCACACGCAGACCTAGGAAAGGGGCTTTCCTGGTGCACAGTGTTTTCTAATTGAGGTGAAATCATATAACCTAAAATGAACCACGTTAAAGTGTGCACATCAGCGGCGTTCAGTCGATTCACAATGATGTGCAACCACTCCTGGTTTTTTTTTTTGTTTTTGTTTTTTAAATTGAGTTATTTGTTTTGTTTTTTAAAAAAATTTTATTTATTTATTTATTTTTGGCTGTGTTGGGTCTTTATTTCTGTGCGAGGGCTCTCTCTAGTTGCGGCAAGTGGGGGCCACTCTTCATCACGGTGCGCGGGCCTCCCACTATCGCGGCCTCTCTTGTTGCGGAGCACAGGCTCCAGACGCGCAGGCTCAGTAGTTGTGGCTCACGGGCCCAGTTGCTCCGCGGCACGTGGGATCTTCCCAGACCAGGGTTCCAACACGTGTCCCCTGCATTGGCAGGCAGATTCTCAACCACTGCGCCACCAGGGAAGCCCTCGAAACTTTGTCATGTCCCCAGAAGAACTTACCATGCCTGTGCCTTACTCCCATTTCCCCTCCCCCAGCCCCTGAACCACTCATCTGATTTCTATCTGTGTGGATCCCTATTCTGGGTATTTCATGTAAATAGAATCATACAGCCTGTGACATACCTTGAAAAATTTTACTTATTTATTTTTACTAGCTAGAGACATTACATTGAACATGACAACAATTAAGACTTGAAACATATAAATCCACGGTGTTTGGAACCACAGACTTCATGTGCGCATGTGGATACGTGTGTGGCCACATATACGTGTGCATGTGTGTATGTGTGCGTGTGTGCATGCATGCATGCGTGCCTGTGAGTTTAAGGTCCCCAGAGAGCCTAATATCCAGCTGAGGGTGCTACCACGCCCCAGGTCCCCTTTAAGACAGATTCAGGGAATTAATAAACCAAGTGCGGACATAAACTCTGTCTCCCGGAGGAGAGACCCTTTCTATTCATAGTCTGCTTTGCCTTCTGAAGGGAAGAGCGTGGCATGTGGAGGCCAAGGGAAACCATAGATAAGTCTGATCAAAGTTGCCATTTGGCAACAAACTCTACAATCACCACTCAGCCCGTTGGAAATTCTTGCCTTCCTTTCCCTGTCCTTCCGGCCCTTGCCCGCCTCTTCTCCTCCTTTGCAGTTTATTCCACCCAGTAACCCTGGCCCTACCTACCCAGCTCCCTCTCCATCTTATTTCTCCCCTCCTGCCATCCTGCTGGTTTGCTACCGAAGGCAATGGGTATCCCCAAAGGCATGGGGTTCTTGGTCCTACTTACAAATACAGGAGTTTATTAGAGGCCGTATCGCCAGGCTTTTTTAGATTGCTCACCCTGACCACTAAAATATTTTGAGCATAAACTCCCAATATATGCCTGCTAATCTATTATTTCTTATTTATTGTGCACCGCTACTATTGCTACTAGACGCTATACATTATAAAATATACATAAAGGTGAAAATTCAAAATAATGAGAATTTTATGGAGACGTAGAAGTTCTAATATTTTCTCCTCACAACCCATGGGGTCCCTTTGGTGACCCATAGACCAGAGCTGGAAAAGGCTTTTCCAGTCTAACTTTAGGGGCCCCAGGGGCACTACGAATTCCTTGCCCCTCCTGAAGACAGGTCTTCCTTCCACAGATCATCTGCCACCCCAGCTGCCCACTGGGCTCCTGGGAATCACAGAATGGAAGTCGCTGCCGCAAGTGACCTTAGCTGTTTCTCCTCTTGAGGTTTCCTTGACGCCCCTCCCTGGCCTGCAGGCCTCACTGCTGCCCTTGGAGCGCCTCATCCCACAAATGAACTTTCACTCGTTCTGGGCTTTTTTTCCCAGTGCAACCATCCCTGCCTTGTAAAAGAAATTACAAGTTAAACAATTTTTTAAATTGTATGATTCCTTTAATTAATTAATTATTTAAAAATTGAAGTATAGTTGATTTACAATGTTGTGTTAATTACTGCTGTGCAGCAAAGTGATTCAGTTATACACACATACACACACACACACACACACACACATATATATATACACATTCTTTTCTTTAATATTCTCTTCCATTATGGTTTATCATAGGATACTGAATTCAGTTCTTTGTGCTATACAGTAGGGCCTTGCTGTTTAATGATTTTTTTATCGTGGTAAAAAACATAAAAAATTTACCATCTTAACCATTTTTAATCATACAGCATTAATCAGCAGCATTAAGTATATTCACATTGTCGTGAAAAAGAGCTTCAGAACTTAGAAATCGGAAACTTTATAACCATTAGATGACAACTCCACTTTTCTCCCTCCCCCAAACGTCTGGTAGCCATCATTCTACTTTCTGTTTCTATGAGTTTGGTTATTCTAGATACCTCATATAAGTAGAATCATACAACATTTGTCTTTTTGTGACTGGCATATTTCACTTAGTGTAATGTCTTCAAGGTTCATTTATGTTGTATAGTATGTTATAGAATTTACTTCCTTTTTAGGGTTGGATAATATATCATTGTATGTACACACCATATTTTCTTTATCCATTCATTTTTTGGATGGACATTTGGGTTTCTTCCACCTCTTGGCTATTGTGAATAATGCTGCTATGAACATGGGTGTGCAAATACTTCTTTGAGACACTGCTTTAGATTCTTTTGAATAGGTACCTACAAATGGGATTGCTGGATCATATGGTAGTTCTAGTTTTTAACTTTTTGAGGAACTTTCATACTGTTTTCCATAGTGTTTGCGCCAACAGTGCATAAGTGTTCCAATTTCTCCACATCCTCACCAACACTTGCTTTTTTTTTTTTTTTTCAATAGTAGCCATCCTAAGGGGCTGTTTTTTGTTGTTGTTGTTGAATTATAGGAGTTCTTTATGGATTCTGGATATTAACCCCTTATCAGATATGTGATTTACAAACATTTTTTCCCACTCCATAGTTTGCCTTTTCACTCCGTTGAATGCTCCCTTTGAAGTACAGAAGTTTTATAGTTTGATGTAGTTCCATTTGTTTACTTTTGCATTTGTTATCTGTGCTTTTGGTGTCTTATCCAAGATATCATTGCCAAGTCCAATGTCATGAAGCTTTCCCCCTATGTTCTCTTCTAGGAGTTTTATAGTTTTGGGTCTTACATGGAGGTCTTTAATCTATCTTGAGTTAATTTTTGTGTATGTTGTAAAATTAGGGTCCAACTGCATTCTTTTGCATGTGGATATCCAACTTTCTCATCACCATTTGTGGCAGAAACTGTCCTTTCTCCATTGACTGGTCTTGGCACCCTTGTTGAAGCTCATTTGACCATATACAAGAGAGTTTATTTCTTGGCTCTATACTCTATTCCATTGGTCTATATGTCTGTCTTTATGCCAGTGTCACACTGTTTTGTTTTGATTACGGTACCTTTGTAATATGTTTTTAAATCAGGAAGTATGAGTCCTCCAACTTTGTACTTTTTCAAAATATCTTTGGCTGTTTTGGGTCTGTTGAGATTCCATATGAATTTTAGGATGATTTTTTTTTTTCTATTTCTGTAAATAATGCCTTTGGGATTGGTAGAAATTTGGTTGGATCTGTAGATCACTTTGGATAGTATTGATCTCTTACCAGTATTGTCTTCCAATTCATGAGCATGGGATGTCTTTCTATTTATTTGTGTCTTCTTTCATTTCTTTCAGTAATGTTTTGTGGCATTCAGTGTACAAGTCTTTACCTTCTTGGTCAGGTTTATTCCTAAGTATTTTATTCTTTGGGATGCTATTGCAAATGGATTTTGTCTTCTTAATTCCCTTTTTGGATTGTTCATTGTTAGTGTATAAAAACACAAATCATTTCTGTATGTTGATTTTGTATCCTGCCACTTTGGGGAATTCATTTATTAGTTCTAACAGTTTTTTTGGGGGGGGGGACGTGTGTGGAGTCTTTAGGGTTTTCTACATATAAGATCATGTTATCTTTGAACAGAGATAATTTTGCTTCTTCCTTTCTAATTTCTATGCTTTTAACTTCTTTTTCTTAGTACTATGTTGAATACAAGTGGTGAAACCAGGCATCCTTCTTTTGTTCCTGATATTAGAGAAAACACTTTCAGTCTTTAACCATTGAGTATGATGTTTGCCATGGGCTTTTCATATATGGTCTTTATTATGTTGAGGTAGTTTCCTTATATTCCTAGTTTGTCGATTTTTTTTTTTTTTTAATCGTGAAAGGATGTTAACTCTTTTCACATGCTTCTTCTGTGTCAGCTGAGAAAATCATGTAATTTTTGTCCTTCCTTTTGTTAATGTGATATATTTCTGTCCTTCTTTGTTTGGTTCCTGGGTCCTGTTAAATATTTCTTCCCAACTTTCAGCTCTCTGACAATAACCTCAGTTTTCAGTAAAACTGTGGGTTGGGATTTTTGTCCATATGTTATATGTTGTGATTTCTTAATTTTATAGCACATTTGATTCTTCAAGCGTGCACCATTCTGTGCTTTGTTTAGGAGAACACGACTCCATTCTTTTATAATCACGCAGCCCTCTATTGTAAAACTTCTCTCCAAGTTTTCTTTGGACTCTTCCCTTTTTCAATCTCTTTTCAAATCCCTAAGTAACCTCCTATGTGTCCCCCCAAAATTCATTCTTATTCTTTTCTGTGAAATGGCTCTGTCTCATGACTCAGCAGTGAGACGATACTAAAACAATAGTAGCTGGAACTCCACGTTCCCCTGGTTGCCAATACCACCCCCTGATCCTGTGTATTTTCTGAGTCTTAGAAAATACAACTTGGATGTACGTCTTAAGCATATTTCTGGTTACTGGTGCAAAAACAAAACAAAAACAACAACAACAACAACCCCCCCCCCCAAAAAAAACAACCCAATAAACAAAACAGAATGATACCTACACTTAGCAGGCAATTGGTAGAATAGGAGTTTTTTAAAAAAATATTTATTTATTTATTTATTCATTTTTGGCTGTGCTGGGTCTTCGTTTCTGTGCGAGGGCTTTTCTCCAGTTGAGGCAAGTGGGGGCCACTCTTCATCGCGGTGCGCGGGCCTCTCACTATCGCGGCCTCTCTTGTTGCGGAGCACAGACTCCAGTTGCGCAGGCTCAGTAGTTGTGGCTCACGGGCCTAGTTGCTCTGCGGCATGTGGGATCCTCCTAGACCAGGGCTCGAACCCGTGTCCCCTGCATTGGCAGGCAGATTCCCAACCACCGTGCCACCAGGGAAGCCCAGAAAAGGAGTTTTATTTTTAGAGTCAACCATACTTTAAAACCTAAGGCCATGTTATCAATGCTTTATTATAGATGTAATCAATTCCGTTCAGAGATAAATGCCTAAAGAATTAGATCATAAATGAAGGAGAAACAATGTGGAACAAAACTGTAAGGATGTGAAGCATGAGCGATGTCTTGTCCTTTCTGAAATTTGTGATACTCAAGCTCTGTTCTTTTTTGGAGAAGCCATGAACCGGCAGAGATGAAGATAAAACACAAGGGGAACAGCACAGAATCAATCACGAAATGCTGTCTTACCACAGTTATTTTTCTAAATACTACCATAATTACACTTAACTGTTATTAGTTATATATCACAGTGATGTTAATGAAAATGACATATCAAAAAGGGAAACTTTACATAAAGCTTTCCGTTGGAGGCCCATGAAAGCTAGCTGAAAAAAAAAATAAAACTTCAGTTTGGACATTTTCTAATTAGGTAATTGGCAATGGAATCTTACTTATCTTTTTATCTTGAGAGGTTTTTTTTTTTCAGATCAAAAGCTTTCCCCCTTATTAACATTAAAGTAATAGCCAAGTGTCTGCCTAAAACTACTATTTTATGGGTAAAATGGTTCCATCTTTGTACCAGTATTATAAAATTCTGGATTTAATAATTCAAAGTTATGGGGCTGACATAGAATTTCTTATGAGAAACGCACACAGAAATCCAGGATCTTACAAAATGATTTATCTTTCATTCATGTTTTAATTCTATTTTTAGTAAAACTTGATTGTTAGTAGATACAAGCTACCATGAAGCCTTGGTCATCTTGTAATAAATGATTTATCATTACCTACAGCACTGGAAACTCCTCACTTCTTAAAAATGAAAAATGCACGGCAGGGTTCACTTTTTGTCTTTTCTGAAATTGCTAAGCAAATCGGAATTGCCTGAATCCTCTGCGGGGTCACGCTGAACCCATTCTAATGTCCTGCGTGAACTCAGGGCTTGCGCTTTCAGACCCTGGTCGTGGCCTTCTCAGACCTCGGAGGAGCTGCGAGCAGGACATTCTCTGTCAGCAGCTTACCCTGCGTATTTTATGCAGCCAAGCTATAGGAGTATCAAATCTACCTCTGACATCTTGGCTTTGTGGTTTTAAAAAACCCAAACAGGAATTCTTCTGAAATAGCTGTTGCAAGAGTCTTAGCTTGGCTGGTCTGACTCCCAAGGGTTATATGTGGCAGGATAATCTCTCGTTTAAGGGTGAGAGGTTCTGTCTTATTTCACTTTAGGTTCAAGCTCTTTTCTGGCAACAGATGGTGTGATCATAGCCACTGTGATCTCCTTAAAGGAAGAGATGGGGTTTAAGACTAGTAGAAGGACAAACTAAAATATATAGGTGTGATCCAGAGGGGGAAGAACATGCCAGTACATGAAGAATAAGAGTAACATGAATTTAAAAAGTTACACCAGCATCTAGTAACACAAGCGTACGAGCTCCCTCGTTACTGATGACCATGGGGCCGCGTTGCTCAGAAGGAGGGGCGCGGCGGGGCCACATGAAGGACCCTCGAGGCCCTTGTCATGCTCTTGCCCAATATCTGTTCAATCAGCACCATCCTTTGAGGATTTCTGTCTGCATGGGGAAGTGAGGGTGGTCAGCTCCCTGCTGCTCTGGAACTCTCCATCCGCACGTTCCCTGACCATCGCTGTCTGGAACAGAGTATAAACCTAGCAGACGAAGGCTTGGTCCATCACTGGTCAACTCACCCAATTCAGGAATTGGTTAAGTATCCTGACAGGGCTGGCAGGGGTGGCGAGGGATGTCCAGGCCGCTCCCTCAGCAGGTGTGAGTGACCCCTCCTTCACCTCTTCCTTGACAGCAGGGCTGCCCAAATACAGACGCTGGGCCACCTCCCTGCTGGAAGGGAGCATCTGGGGAGGCGTCTCGTGGCAGCCTCCAGAGGCTGGGCGAGACCCTCAGGCTTAGCAAACCGGGCTGACGAGACGGTGAAATATTTATTGTGATGCCTCCTCTTTTTTTTTTTTTTTTGAAGTTCAAAAATCCTTGTCATCCTTGGGCTGAAGTCCGTGGCCATGAGAGGAATTCATAATTAATCAGAGGTGGCCTGCTCCCACTTACTGATGACCTCGGCTTGCGGCAGGAAGAAGACAAGTGATGGTCTCTGCCTACTTGCTCCACTGAGTGGTTTTTTTCCTAATAAAACAGAAAAGTCCGTGAAACAAAAGAAAGCAATCCAAAAAACTTGCCTGTTTGATGGTCTCTCACTAGTTCTCAGTGTGTGAAATATTTTCTCACATGGGTGAAAAAAGGGGCAAATAACTTTGCTATTTTAAAGTAGACTTTTTATATGAATCATGTTTAGTCTTAAGGATACTTATTTCTTGGGACTTCCCTGGTGGTCCAGTGGCTAAGACTCTGTGCTCCCACTGCAGGGGGCCCGGGTTCGATCTCTGGTCAGGGAACTAGATCCCACAGGCCGCAACTAAGCGTTTGCATGCCGCAACTAAAGATCCTGCAAAAAAAAAAAAAAAAAAAAAAAGAAGAGAGAGAGAGAGAGAAAAGATACTTATTTCTTATCTCCCTTGAGTGTCTACAAAAAGCAAAGGAAGGATTGTGGGATTCTTCAGATAATTCAGACCAAAATGCTGATTTTCCTTTAAATATGTAGAGAATGGAAGAAAAATCTAGCTACATCTGACGTGTGTTGCTTGAGTACTCTTTTGAGTTGGTGGATAAGGCCATGGCCTTACCCTTAAGCCAAGTTGCCTATCAGTGGAAAAATATTACATATTTGTTATAAAGGAGGGCTTCAAGTGTCTGCCAAAAGTGGACAAATGTTTTCCTTCAGTGTACACACTAGTGAGTAATTTGGCATTTACCTGTTTCCATCAGTCATACTCTGATTGGTGTATGGATTACAGAGAAAGATGCACCGATTACGGAGAAAGATGAAGGCTCCCCATCGGGGTATAAGGTGACTCCTGCTTTGGGTCTCCCTACCTGTCTAGTCCCAGCACCTGCCATTCCCCAAGGGATCTCTTGCTCCAGGGAAACTTCCCTGGTGTTCCCAAAGCCATCCAGATCACCTCCTTCTCTGTGGCTTTACATCTGCTCTGCTCTTTGTTTGTTTATTTATTGATTAATTGATAGATTCATTCATTTATTTGGCTGCATCAGGTCTTAGTTGCGGCATTCGGGCTCTCCGTTGCGGTGTGCAGGCTTCTCTCTAGTTGTGGCGCCTGGGTTCTGTAGTTTATGGCACGCGGGCTTAGTTGCTCCGTGGCATGTGGGATCTTAGTTCCCCGACCAGGGATCTAACCCACGTCCCCTGCATTGAAAGGTGGATTCTTAACCACTGGACCACCAGCGAAATCCCTGACTCTGCTCTTTGGGCAGCCTCCTCTTTGGTACCTTTCTGACCAATCCACCTTCCATCCCCATCCTCTGCTGAGAAGGGCATCTCTCCTTTGGCCTCTCATTTTCTCCTCTTCACGTCTCTAAAATACCATATGTCTCCTTTCAGCGGCCACAGATATTCACTGAGGGCCTCTCCTGCCATTGGCTCTGCTTGGATGGTGAGAAAACACAGTCCCTGCCCTCGTGGTGCTCACATTCTAGTGGAGAAGAAAGATAATAAACACGCATATAAAATGACGCCAGGTAGTGTGATGACGAAAATATGCAGAGGTTCCCCTGTCTGACTTTCCCAGCACACTGTGAACCCCGAGAGCAGGTCCTGTGGGATCCAGCACAGAGTATTCACGTGGTGGTAGGTGGTGAATGAATGAACAGTTGAAAGGAGCTTTCGTTGGACCTCTAACTATCTTCCCAGTCTTCCCAGCACTGGAGGATGTAAAAGAAATAAGAGCTAATGTTACTTGTTACAGCTGGAAAGTTTTCTCTTCTTGAAGAACATCTCTGTGGTATTTTCAGGGATAAAAAGGAATCTTCCCTCTGACTAGAAGATCACTGTTGGTTCATATAGGCAGACACATCCCTATAAACATCTTCTGTCTGCTGTTAAGTCACCGTTCAAGTAGATTACCCCCCAGACACGTAAAAAATGATGGTTCTGTACTACAGGTTTTCATTCCTATTAACTTCTATGGCATGTGATCTTGAACAAACATTTGTAGTCAATATTTGATAAAAAGTCCGATTCCGTCAAGTAAACAAAGCATTAGAAAAAATAATTTCATTCCTTTGCTAAACTAAATCCATTAAGACTCTAACACAAGTAGAATTGGGGCCAAAGGATATTGGAAACAAAACAAAACAAGTGAGACTCATTACACATTTGCATTTTGAAATTAGTTGCTGCCCTAATTATTTGTCAGTAGAAGCATAAATTAGGCAAATAAAACTTAGAGTGAGCTTTTAGGCACCCACAGGATTCTCTCCTCAAGAGTAAATTGTCATAACGGTTCAGTGTGACGGTTTACTTTTGCTGTCTTTCTGTGATGGAGGAACGACAGGAAATTGAAATGGAGCCCATGGAAATGAAACAGACTCCAGAGAAAGAGATAGACGCAGGTGGGTACTTGTGGTTTCCCCGTAAGGTGTGGGTAGGTAACAACAAATAAACCAAGCATGTTGGGACCAGGAGCTGCTTTGGAAATATTACCTATTAAGTGTGACTTCATGACTCCAACATGGAACTAAAAGATGAAAGATGCAGTTAGTTTGAAGCTGTTGTTCATCTTGCTGACATAAATAGGATTGAATGATTGGAGTATTTGCTCTATCTGCTTTCCCATACACCACACCATGTCCATGGAGCTAGAGGCTTCTACTACAGCTGAAATGTTTCTTTCTGTTGCATAATTAGGCATACATTGTTGGTGGCCTCTCTCAAAAGCTATGAAACAGCACAATGATGCTAGGTAACAAACAGCTCCAAATCCCAGTGACTTAAATCAACCCCTAGTTTTGCTTGTGCTCCAGGGCTTTGGGTCAGCTGTGGCTCAGCTGAACCGGGCTGGGCTCTGTTGGGTAGCTCTCCTCCAGGTACGTTCCACAGGTGTGCGGGCCAGTTGGGACAACACTGCGTCAGGCTGCAGGTGGAGCTCAGGTCTGTTTCATCTGCCTCTCATTCTGCAAGGATCGTCGGAGGGCTTAGAGCTATCTGGCCCGTGATCTTTCCAAGGTGGAGGTGGGTGCTCTCAGAGGAGTGAGTGTGAACACGCACGCCTTAGGCCTGGACTCCAAATTGGCACGTGGCGTGTCTGCCCACGTTTTATTGGCTAAGGGAAGTCCCGTCGTCAAGCTCAACATCCGTGGGATAAGAAAGCAAATTCGTCCCATGGAAGTCAGTGTTGTATGTGTTTGGGGTGTGGAGTGAATGTTTGCTAAACAATAATTTAATCTACCATGACTACCTATATGTAAAAGAAGACCTTCATTTTCCGACTGGGGCCTTTACACATGAATTGTTTAAAGTCTGCTCTTTTTTCTTTTTCTTTTTTTCCCTCTCATGAGTTTGTTAATTATAAATGTGTTAGATTAGCTAGAAAGACCTTCTTTCAATAAGACAGAAAATTTAGAAGGAAACATGGATTAACCTCCAGCAACAATGGCCTGGGGTGACACGGTGGAGTCTTCATCCTGCTGTTGGAAGGAGGGGTCCGTGGGATGTAGGTCTGCAGGTCTTACTTGGCTTCGGGGGCCGTGCATGGAGCTGCCGGGTACAGACCAGCCGGGCAGGAATCCCACCTCTGCAGATGCGTGCATGACTCTTCTGCTCTGATGACAGCACCCCTCTTCCCTGTCACCAGTTGGCAACCCCCATGGCAGAGGATGTTTTTCTGATCATTTTGCACTCATTAAATGCAGCTGTCACAACACAGGATGCAAGGATGCATGCAAAACTTTTCTGCCACGTCAAAATAAAGCTGAAAAGCTTTTTAAAAAGGAGCTGAAACCTTTGAAGCTTATTCTCAAGGAATATAGGAAATATCGCCTTTTGTTGTTGACAATTGAAAGTGTTCCCTTGCAGCACAAATTAAATCTTGGCCCAGGCGAAAGAAATATTGTTCATCAGAAATTTGCAGCAGAAACCATTTGGCCAACCAGTTGGGGTTTGACTGTGCTATTCCTGGGGCTGAATGACCTACAGGCTCCTATACCCATTGGCCTGGCTGATCTCTGATAATGGTTCAGTGGAGCAGAGTAGCTCCTTGACTCTCACATAAACGCTATGAGAATGAAATCATCACACACCTATCGTATACCTCATTAGAGAAGTAAAACAAACAAATGGATTCTGGGGCCATAACACACACCAACTGGACTGGACTCGCTGGGTAGAGGTGAGGGCCTTCCAGGATCTTGGCATGGTCATCAGAAGCCCTTTCTCCAACCCACGGACCTCCATGGGAACCAGCATAAAGGACTATATTTTCAATGATGTGCTTACTGATGTAGCTAGTACCTCTTAATTCTTGCTGTTTGCTAAGTGTCACTCTTAACTTTTGACCAACTCAAAAGTTGATCCTGGCTTTTCCTCCTCTGAGAAGCCTTTCCCCTTGAGAAAAGAGGAAGAGAGAGGTCTTGCAAGCTGAAACGGGCCAGACCTCTAACACCTGATGTGATGGGTCCTCTCTAGGCAGTTCTTCTCTCTCTACATCATGCTGTGCACACAGAAAGGCCTGAAACGTATCCTTGAGGTACAGATTTTTATCTGCAATTTTGAAAGTCTATTTTACTATACGCTTTCTTCATGGTTAAAAATTAACACGGTCCTTTGGGAGATTGGGATTGACATATATACACTAATATGTATAAAATAGGTAACTAATAAGAACCTGCTGTATAAAAACAAAACAAAAAAATGAACACGGCTCTTTGTATGTTGAAGTAGTCCCCAAAATATGAATATATTTACACTGACTCTTAACTCTATCATGGCTGGTTCATTTTGTAGAGAAATGAAAAACTACAACCATCCACATGCCTTCAGTGCATTATACAGTGTGACACATATCTATCTTCTGTTTTTTATATGAAACGTTTATTAATAAAATATTTCGGAGCAAAAAAATAAACCTGGGCTGGGTAAGGGGGTCACCGGCTGTGATCCCTCGTCCACCCCGATTATGACCACAGTTGTGATGACTGTTCTCAGGTGTGTCCACCTTGTGTCCACCTGGCGTCCCCACTAGACTGGGATTTTGGGAGGAATGATAGGGTTTATCATCACATGTGTAGCCCTGATGGTGGAATGCAGGGCTGAGTCCAAAAAATGGTGAAGGGCAGAGGGGAGGAAGGAAGGAGGAAGGGGGTTCCTAGGGGTGGCCACACATCTGCATCAGGGGACACAGATACAGATGTTTAGACCCCTCCCCCCCGTCCCCCCCACCTCCCCCTCCTCCACCTCAAGGCACACATCACAGGTTCCTGGGCACATGGCAGGAATCATCAAATAACCGAGGAGCACTTATCTCCTGGGGAGGGTCGCAGTCAGGGTCCAGGTAAGAAAACCCACCTCCTTACACATTTCCTACCTCTCAGGCTCCACATAAGATCCCCTTTGGATCAGATTCTAAAGGGAGTGGGAGGATGGATGTGCCTGGCTGAGTCCCAGCCCCTCGGCCCTAGAGCAGAGAGAGAAGGGCAGGGACACTGGCCTGGTGACCATGAGAGCCAAGGGGACACAAGATGGACACACGTTCAAGTGACCCACAGCACGAGCTGTGGGTCTGATGGCTGCGTCCACCTCGCTCTGCATTCTTGTGCTTTGGGATGATCCCACGGAGGACCTCAAGGTAGCAAATGTAAGAAATTGAGAGGCTGGCTTCACCGTGATGCCATGCTGGTGAGAAAACCCAAAACCTGGACAGAAAGGAAGAACGTCAAGGAATTGTGGGTGAGAACCTAGAATTCTCTGGTGTTTTGGTTGTCATGCTGGGCACTGAGCAGAGATCGGAAAGCAGATGTACAGGAGGAGAGTGGGAGCGCAGAGCCTGGGGTGTGGTCCCCTGTCTCAGGTAAGCCTGGGAGGACCATCCTCCTGGAAAGTGAGGAATCCACCTACTGGATGCTTTTGTTTATACACAAGAATATTTTGGCTAGAATTTATTTGAATTTAGTAGAATCTATTAGATTTGAATTGATTAGATCTACTTTATCAACTCTTGGAGCGGCGTTGGTTGTGTCTCCTGCGTGTAGGAGACCCCCGCCGGAATTGCCTTCCTCCCCGCTTGCTACCCCCCTTCTTCCTTCTGTGCCTCTTCCCCCAACCCCCGGAATGCCCCCTCCTCAGGAGCTGTCCTTGGAGATCCAGTTTGAAGTTGGTCTCTTCCTCTCCATCAATTCATATCTTAGGCTCTTGTTATGTTCCCTGCTAACACAAATTATAGTTTGTAATCAGCTCCCTTCCCTGTTTCATTATTTGTTTGCCTCTTCCAGGAGGACAGGGCAATACTCTGAAGGTAGAACAGAGTCTGTCACATAATGGAAACGACACATGGGCACGACCAAGTAAATATGCACAACGCAGCGTGTAAAACTGAAGAAGATCCACTCCTTTTCTCCAAGACTTGAGACTATTGAGAGGAGCTCTATATACAGTTAAGTATCAGGACACGGCAGAACAGTTCCTATGGTAGTGACGCCACAGGGGCGCTAGTGGAAGGGGCTGCCGCCGTCGTGGGCAGGCGTGTGGGGAGGGACCACTCTTCCTCGGATGAGAAGGGCGAGCAGAGAAGCAGAGCGCGTTCATGGTGGAAACAGGACCTTCCTCTCCCGACGCCTGAAAGACGCTCTTTCCACTCGTGGTGTTCTGACCCCCGGTCAGGGTGTGTGTGTGTGTGTGTGTGTGGCCTCAGCCTGGAGCAGCAGGGAACTTTGGTGTCGTGGGCAGGTGCCAGCCTGTATGCGGTGAGTTGCCCTGGGTATCTTCTGCTCTGTCTCTTCTTGTTTGCTCCCTGAAGTCAAGCTGACTGTGCTGTGTCCTCTGTGACGGGGGCCCATGTGCTTGTCATCCCCAGGGGATGACAGTAGCTCACACCCATGCCAGAGGCGACACAGACAGTATTTAATTATACTATTCATGCCTCTCTTAACAGGGCTGTGCATATACCTTTCATTTTAATAAAAAAGTATTCACGATTCAGTGTAATTGGGACCATTTCTGAGTATTCCTGAAAACTGTTGAGGATAATTCAGAGGGCTTTGGGGTTTGCTGAAACCAAGACTGGGTCTCTGAGGGTTAACGACGTTGGCCTGGAAGAGGACTCGAGCCGCTCCTGGGAAGGACCCGGCCCGACCCCGAGGATTAGGGTGGGCCACCACCTAGCATGGGGAAGACCACCCCGGACTTGGGAAGCCTTCGCATTTATTTTTTCATTAATGAATGCTTCAGAATGTGCACTGTCCCTAATTCCCTTTTGAAAGATGGAAACTTTAACGTGCAGTTAATTAAATGTTGTGTTGATTTGCAAACCCTGAGCTCTCAGAGGCCTCAGGGAGTTGGATGCAAGTTTAGAAATCAAACAACGGGAGGACTGGCTGTCCCCATCTGACCACAGAGCGGCCGGCACTGTTTGCTCCAGACGCCCGGGGGGGGGGCGTTGCATGCGCCCGGTGGCTGGGACCCGCGGAGAGGAGCAGGCTGAGCCCTGGGGGGAAGGAGGCTGGTCCACCCCTGCCTTTCTCTCCTCTGCTTTGCTTTCAGAGGCATTCTTTTTTTCCCCCCTAGTGCTTCAGCACTTCTTTGTACTGAGTAGAGCTGTGTCACGCTGGAATTCTTTTCACACAAACTAAAGAACCCAGCTGGGGTGCTGGATGCGGCCCGCAGAGCTGCGGGCTTCTTGTGTGCCGTTGTTTCTGGGGGCAGGTCAGCCGCCCAGGTGGGCTCCCCGCGTCCAGTGCGGTGCTGCACGCGCGTGGGTAGCAGTGGGCTTCTGGGGAAAGGGAGTGGGGAGAGGGCTTGCTGGAAATCCGAGCCCTCAGGATAGGAGGCTGCGTGGGGCAGGGCCCCCAGAGCCCACCTTCCCTCAGTCCCATCTTATGGATGGGGACATGCAGGCAAGAAATTCAGTAGCTTGATTTCGCAGGAGAAAGCACGGTTTGCTCTAAAGAACGAGCACCTGTTAGCAGTGACAAACTTATCATCCTTTTGGCCCTGGCGAAAGGCACAACTTATGTAGTCACCAAATGACAACTTGCAGGGTTATCTGCTCTCAGAGCACGCTTTCTCGAACCCCACGCCTGGCAAGAACCAAGCACCAGGACCCGATGCACAGATGCTTGCCTATCATCTGGGCGTCTGAACTCCTTACCTGCCACCCTCCTGTGTGGTCATCTTGTTTGTGATGCCCCGAAGAGCTGGCCCAGCTTCCGGGACTGACTTTGGAAAGTGTTGGCAATGCGACTATATTCTTATTATGAATAAAAATTTTAAACCCAAGCTGATAAACATATTTTTTTTTCACACTGAATTCATCAGGAATACATTAACATTTTCTAAAAGGTAAAGACAGGAAAAAAAAAAAAGAAAAAAAATGAAAGAATTGTAAGGAGAACATTAGGATGTATTTGGCCATTAGGATTCCCGTTGCCATCAGCTCCGGTGCACAAGCCAGACTGTCACCCTGTAGAACTCAACGCCTGGGGAATTAGCCTGTGGAATAATTATCACCCCCGATGAAGAGAGTAAGAGCTTGTTCCCGTGTGCGCAGAGCCATTCATCCTAAGAAAGAAATCTGGAGTGAAAGCTCACAGCATATTTTGCACAGGTCCTGTAAAAGGATCCAGGCAAAACAGGCTTTGCAACATTAGTTATGATCATATATGGAAAAAGCAGTTACTTTCTGTGCTGACATATGGCTGAGTTGGTACCATGCCCAGGAATCTCAATGTCCCCCCCAGGAGGGTGAGCCCAGGCTTTGTCCTTCGCCCCGTTGTCGTCAGGACCCACAGCAGAGGCAGCTTGCAGAGAGATCACCAGCGAAGTCAAATTGCATCCACGTGTGCCAAAACCAGGCTGCTGTGGGCACCGGCAGTGCGGAGGTGCCGCTGTCCCCGTCTGTGATGATGACTTTTCCCAAATCAGGGAAATTATGAATGGAGCCCAAACCCATCTGCTTAACATTCAAGCACAGCGACAGGCCCTAGTAAACAAGAACGGCAAAAACAATGCAAAAGCGCAACAACGCTTTTACCGTGAGGGTGCTTCCAACCTTAGAGGATGGAAATGTAATCTTGTTCTGATAATATTCTCTAACCCGTATGAACTCACTTCCAAAGTGTCTAACGTGGCCAAGCAAACACTTCGAGTTGTTATGGACGAGGCAGAGGCGTGTGACCACTCAAGATCAGGCTGGCCGTCCGTCCGCGCACGCACTTATCTGACCACCACTTGGTTCATTGAAACCTCCCTGCGTGCCGGTTCTGTGCTCGGCCTTGGGGACGCAAAATTGACCTTTGTCTTTAAGGAATCAGTCTTGTGGGGAGGACAGACACACCAAGGCCACCGGGTGACACATGCTCTAGTGGTGGGGACTCCTCAGAGGGAGTGAGGGACATTTTGCTGTTGACCCTAGGAAGGTGGGGAGGACTTAAACCTCCTAAGTGGCACTGAGTGGAAATGGAGAGGGCAGTGTCGTTGGGACAGAGCGCATCTTGCAGAGCCTCCTGGATGGGCTGCTTCCTAGCTGCCTACAGATGAGGGGCTCCTTCCAGTCTCGACTTCCTCGCTCGTAAACCCAAGATGGCAGTGCTTCCTCCCAGTATGTTGCAGGGTTTCACTGGGGAATTTTGTGCAGAGCTGAGCGGGACCCTGGGTGATGGTGGATGCAGATGGTGGTAATTGGTGTTACTAGGGGAAAGGGAGCCCCCCGGGGCTTTGGGGTCCCGGATGGTTCTTCAGCATCGGGAAGACCCTCTGAGATCTGTGTTTCGGAAGGGACACTTGGGAGGCATTTTGGGATCTGGATTAGGAGAGGGAAGCGTGGAAGATGTAAACCGCCCGCTGCAAGAGCAGGAAGGGGTGCTGAGGCCACTGCACACGTGCTCATGAAGCCGACCTGTGCCAGGGAGGGGGCAGGGAAGAGAGGGATTGGAAACGCATTTGGGAAGTAAAACGGGCAGGGGTGAGAAAAGAGAGAGAGAGAGACACAGAGAAACAAGAAGAGAGGGAGAGAGAGACAGAGAGACAGAGACAGAGTAGGGGAGATGGGGGAATTTCCACGATGAGGTTGACGGTGATGACTCAGACTGAGGTGAAGAATAAAACGAGAGACAGACGGGGTGGGAAGGGCGTGAAGAGGGGCCCCCTCCCTTTGCCCCAGGCTGGCAGCCACTGCCCAGACGGCTCCCGTTTGTTCCCCAGCCCTGCATTCCTCTCAGCTCCCACGCGTTCCTGAGTGTGGCCTCAAGGAAGAGATGAGCATCTGGCATCTCCCGCACACGCTGGTGCAGACCCTGTAGGAGTGGAAGCCAGTGACCTCCGGCGTCCGCAGTGTGACCTCAGCAGGTGCCCCTTCTGTCCTTTGCAAGCAGCATCTACCGAGCACTTTGGGCAGGGGTTTTTGAACCCTGATCTTTGGATTCTGAGAACACAACTCGTTATATTATGGCCTGTTGCCTCTTCCAGCTTTCTTGATTTGCAATGATTTTCTTTTCCACTCTTGCTGGGCACTTGGGCAAAGGAATAGGGGTTTGGGAGAAGCTCAGTGAAGAAGTGCGAGGTGGAGGGCGGCTAGTGCTAAATTCATGGGCTCTTTGTAAATCAAGTGAGCCCTCTTCTCACCGTCAAGGAGCATTCTCCGTGCACCTGGGCCTCTTTCTTCTAAATAATGACGAGCGTCATGCGGCCCTCGAGCCACAGTAAGATACTCTCCATCTAGTAATTTCAGGAACAAAAACTTAGCTCAGGTTATTGAACCCCAGGAACGCACACTCGCTCTTTCACTTTGGAGCAGTAGCTGGTCTTCCAGTGGTGCTGACCCCAGCAGCATGGGACATGGGAATCCACCACCAGCCCCGGGGGAGCTCTGGATGGGGGCCAACCCAGAGATGTCACCACACCAAGGCCAGGTGCAGGCAGCGTGTGCCCTAGTTTGGGGTAAGGAGTCAAAGAGACATAGACCTTTCTCCCTTCTATACACTTCCTCAAGGAAGATGTTCCCTTTTCACTATTTTACAAGTAGTTGATGAAGAAGGAAACCCCATCTAGAGAGCATTTTGTGACCCTTCTGTCCCTGTGCTGTCACACTCCTTGGGATGCTCCTAAAACCCCACCCAAATGATGGGGCCCCTCTGTCTGTTCCACTTCCCCAGAAGCTAGGAACCAGCCGTGGATCTGTCTTTCATGTCCCTGCTCTGGAGTTGGGCTCTGGTGCTTATTTATCTCTAATTGGTTTCTTCTTTACTATTTATTGAGTGAGAGGCCATTCCTCTCTAAAATCCTTCTGTCAATCCTCCTTCCTCACTAGCTCTTAGCGCACAGAAATGTGTTCAAAACATGGAATTTTTCAGATTCTGTTTTTCATGCTACTTTTCGCCAAATTTCCCTTCTCCTCCACAAAAGCAGCCAACGAGTCCTTCATGAATGGGGTGATAGTAAAAGAGGGATGGAGGCTTGAGAATATTTGTAGATTCTGAAAAATGCTGTCTCTAGGTGTATGATATATGTAACTCATAAAATATGCAGACCACAAACATTTTTATTTTTCCTGACGTGTATTTCAGGCAAAAGTACATTATACCTTAAGTTCTTAATGACAAGAGTAAGATGAGCTACTGGTGAAGAAAGGTCACTTCGCACGGCCTCCAGCTCTGGCCAGTTGTACTTGGATCCCAGACACAACGGCTGGCCTGTGTCTGTGGATTAAGAGGTAGTGGGAAGGCCTTCGCTCCCCACTGCACTGGGGCTGTGTCCCATGCCTCCTCCAATGGGAGAAGGTTCTTTGTCATCTCAGGGTCCTGGGCCTCACGTGGCTGGAAGACACCACTGATTGTGACAGTGATGGTCAACAGAGGTGCCGACTTAAAAAAGATGCACAGCGTGAGACCTGTGAGTTAAGTTTTCTTTGGGGCAAAATGAGGTCTATAGCCTGGGAGACAGCCTTTCAGATAACTATGAGGAACTGCTCCAGAGAGGTAGGGGGGAAGGTCAGGATATGTGTGATTTTGGTGAAGGGGGAGTGCATGCAATCAAGCACATATTTTTTGTAGAAGGTTGCTGCTAGTCTCGTGAAGGTTACCGCTAGCCACGAGGAGCAGACGTCACTGTGAAGGATTTTAGTGCTTTTCTAGTTACGAGGAGATACAAGAATTGGGCTCATAAAATCTTCTCCTGAAAATATCTAACTATCTGAAGACCTGTTCTGCCAGTTTTCCCCAGAGCACAGGGCACCTCATTCCTGATCTCCACCCTGAACT